>NC_047677.1:17365384-17667884 GCF_011762505.2 Arvicanthis niloticus
TTCCTAAACAGACCTGTAATACAGCCACCAAAGGCAACCCCATAGCAGAGGTCCAGGAGACCCCCCCCCCCCCCCGAAGCCCCTGACCTCTGCTTTCCTGTCCTGTTCCCTGCTGGGGACCATGCAGAAGCCACAGAGTAACGGAACCTTTGAGTGGCACCATAAAAGTCAGCCTCCTATGAGCAGTGCACAGGACAGACTGGAAGGGCCAGTAGGAACAAACCAGCCTACATACTGAACCTAAAGCTTCAAGTCCAGTGCCAAGCACATAATATATGCTGCTCCCACCCCTGCCTCCCAAAACAAATACAAGGAACGGAGGATAAACAAGTTTGTTGACACATAGAAGGAAATTTACCCACAGCAGAAGATAGGTAATTAAATATAAGTGAGATGTTACTCTGTGGACATTGTCAGAGGAGGGGGCTCTGTGGTCCGGAGTAAGCAGAAGGGGTACCATACAGACAGCATAGAAAAATGGGCCCCAACAGGGTGCAGAGTGGGGTCAGCAGAGAGCGAGAGTGAGGAAGGAAGCAGGAGTGAGCACCCACATGAAGACGTGGCAACCCAGAGTGTCACCACTGGGTATGCAGTTTGAGCAAAGATGACAAGATGTCAGGAGACCAGGCTGCAAAAGGTGAGGGTCACAGCACTGGAAGCCCCTTTCTCCAGCAGGTGGGCATTGGTACCTAGTCTAAAGAACAGTAGGAACAGTCTGAAAGGACAACATCCAGGGGTCCCAGACAAGGATGAGTGAGCTAGTAGATACAAAAGGACAGCGGTATCAGAACCGAGACAGGACCAAAAGGCTTGGTTCCTTGCTGGTCGGGGAAGACAAAGGAGAAAGGAGTCTCTGTCCTTGTCAGGAACTGAACTTGAAGCTGGAAAATTACAGCACAGAAATCTCCTGAGATGGCCTGTGTTCTCTCCAGGGACAAATCTGCCACTAGACTCCAGTGCCACAGGAAGACCATGCATGCTGTTCCTGGAGATCCTCCAACTTTGAAATCCACAGTGAAAACTGGCCCTGAGGCACATGGGAAGACAGCCATGTCAGCCCTTCCCAGACTGGTCCTCTACCTCCTTGGTGCTCAAAGGGTCTACACAAGAGTCTAGAGTCAGGTGAAGAGATAAAAATTTCTAGTGGTCAATGGGCCTTACATTGGGGTTCCTGGTCTGCATGATGGCTGTCTGTGACACCCCATGGCCCCAGAAGGAGAGCATCCCTATGTAACTGGTACTCACAGCAGCAGATGTGACAGGAATACCAGACTTGAACCTCCCTGATGTGTCCTAGCATTGTGACCCCCTTGTCACCTGGCCTGTGAGCCTCACAGCAGGAAGTGAGACACAATGACTGCTTCTATGGAATCCCTGTCAGGGGTGTTAGCACCTTCGGTGTCTAACCTCATAAGAACTGAGCTCCCAGCTGTGCTAGAGCAGATAGCATGGAGGGCTGAGTCATGTGAGGCACCTCAGTGCCTTAGGACCATCACAGGGTCCAGTATCCCTGGCCTCAGTTCACTAGGATGCTACTGAAAAAAAATAGCCACAACAAATGTGGTCGTGCCGGGCGGTGGTGGCACACGCCTTTAATCCCAGCACTTGGGAGGCAGAGGCAGGTGGATTTCTGAGTTCGAGGCCAGCCTGGTCTACAGAGTGAGTTCCAGGACAGCCAGGGCTACACAGAGAAACCCTGTCTCAAAAAAACCAAAAAAAAACCAAACGTGGTCGTTTCTGTCACAGCTGTGGGGAACAGACACCTGAAGTCAAAGTGGTACTCTGACACCCAACTTCCAAGGACTTTAAGGGACAGTTCCTGTCCTTCCAGCTCTTAGTGATGTCTGGCATTCCTTGACTTGTGGCTGTATCACTCTCATCTCCACATAGGATTCCCCAAGTTCTCTCCATGTCTGTCCTCTCCCGTCTCAGTCACTGGATTGCAGAACCGCCTGGATAAGCCAGGTGAATTCAAAATCCTTAATTATTTCCACAAATATACTCTTGCCTAATAAAGTCGCATTCATAGTCTCAGGGGCTAGGATGTAGACATCTTCCTAGGGACATTCTACCCACTACTTGTCCCTCCATCTTCATCCTCTTCTTCCCTGTGGGTCTTGACACTCTACCAAGAACCATGTCTAAGCTGTATCTCATCAAAAGAAAAGAAAGCTTTAGTCTCTCGCTAGCTCCATCCTCCGATGCCCTAATCCCTGTGAGAGGTTCGGATGGCTACTCCCATTTCTGACTTAGCCCACTTCTCTCACGACTTAAAGCAATTCATTATGATAACATATCAATTATATAGAAGAGTACAGAAGAGAATATAATCTTTACTTGTCTGCATTGTTTTCCTGCTAGCCTTTTTTAATGGCAACAATGTTTCCACGGTGACTGTTCTGGGGTGTATAACTCAATCATTATTTGGGTGGAGGGAGGAGAGGATAGGATGTTACTATGTAGCCAGTCGGGCCTTGAAAGCAAGATCCTCCTGCTTCGGTCTCCCAAGAGCTGAATTACAAGTCTGTGCTACCACGCCAAACTATACTTTTAGATACTTCGTCAGCAGACGCTAGCTAGCTAGTAACTCTGTGATAGTATTTATCTGCCATGTGCAAGGCCCGGGTCCAATCCTTGGTACTAAGCAATTAATTGTTGGTAAGTGGCCATGTCTAGTAGTACATGCCTATTATCCCAGCGACTCAGGTGCTGGGAAGGGTGAGGATTTGGGATTTTTCGTGACTATATAAAGAACCCAAAGACAGCCCAGTTACACGAAATCTCATCTTCCAAATCTGATAAAGAAAATCTCTGTAGGTTGGCTTTGATCCTTGCCTCTTGTCACTGGTTTTCTCAAGAAAAGCAGCTCCTGGTTACCCCTTAAACTTCATAGCCCCTTTGCCGAAATCCACAGGATTGGTCACCCCCCTTTCTAGAGTTCCTTCTTCAGGGAACTGTTCTCTTTGCTACTGTTTCGCTTAGTGTTATCCCACCTCTCTGCTCCCTAAATCAGGTCTTCCCAGTTCCCTTTTGCTTTTGCTGTTTCCATGGAAACCTCCTCTGGTCCCACCCAGTTGTGAAGGCTCTAGCACTGGTCTCCAGTTGGCTCCTGACCATCTCCTTCTTGATGACTCGTGAAGACTTCAAACGTAGGATGCCCAGAAGAGGGGTCTCCCCTTTTGAATGTGTGCTTCTTCCACAATGCCCTAAATCTGGACAAGCACTGCCCCCCCAGCCCCATCTCGTAAAGCACCAAAATGTGATCCTGTAATTTCATCTTGCCAATAAAGGGGTCTGCCTAAAGCCCAGCCCTAAATCATGTGGTCCAGAACCAGCTGCTGCGGGAGCTTTGGGAATAAAGCCTCAAATGCAGACCTGAGACTTGGACACCTTCTTGGAGCTGGTTTCTAGTCACCTGCTGCCTGCCATGCATCTTCTGCTCCCAACTGACTCAAACAGAATGCATGTTCTCCGCACAACTCCCACGACTTGTCTCACCTTTCCCCGTTCAGAGGACGGGTTTCACTGTCTTCTCAAAGACTTTCCTTCTGTTCAAATACGTGTAACAAAATCGGAGATATTGGTGGAAGGCTGCCAAATTCCATAAACTGGAGTCATGCACACACACCTCATTTCCTGTACCAAACAGAAAACACACCCCAGATTGTTCTGATCCAAGGGCTCTACAAACAATTTTGTTGCTTGTGTAACTTCACCCATTTGGCCCGGAAGCACCTCTTTCTGATGATTCAAACATTGCGTTGGTGACTCACCTGTGGGAGGTGGGACCTGTCTGAATTACGACTAAGAGAGCAGAGTTTGCAGATAAGATAAACCCTGTCGCTTCGACCTGGATGCTTTGCAAATGACATTTCCAGGAAGCCGAGCAGTGCCAAGGGTGTATGCACAAATGAAAGGCAGAAATTGAGCTCAAAAATAAAAAAATAAAATAAATGGCAGGTACAAGGAGAATCATCAGTACAGGAGATTTTTATGGGTGCTTGTTAACATGTCAATGTCCAGTCTTTGGCCCTACCAGGAGATAGCACCAGGCTGCTTTCCAGAACCCTCCCGCCCCCACCCTTGATAGGCCAGCTGTACCAAAGGAGTTCCTTCAGAAGACCCAAGTGAGGTGTCCTCTGAGAAGCCCTAGGCCTTTGTTCCTGTCTGTGCAATATCTGAAATTCCAGACTTTTCTTTTGGTGTCTTGATTACTTAATCCTGTCCCATTCCCACAACCATAAGATACCTCAAGCTGCTGCACTTCATGAAATCAGCACAAACAGCTTGGGGAGTGTCACATTTTCCCCTGCGAAAGGCATTCTGGCCTACCCAGTCCGGGGCTTGGTTATGCTAACAGTTTCATTGCTGCTGCTGTGATCAAACACTCTGAGAGAAATAACATATGAGATAAAGGGTTTGCTTTAGCTCAGGTCTAGGTTATAGTCCACCATCGTGGGGAGGTCCCAGTGGCGGCAACTTGAGAGAGATGGCCACATGTATCCAATTGAGAAGCAGGAGGAGTGAAGGGGTGTATGAACCACTGTGCTCAGCCTCCCTTCTCCAGCCTATACAGGGCGGGGTCCTGTCCAGGGGAATGGCACCACCCACAGTGGGTGTGCTTTACAACTCGCATTCCACAGATTGCCTACAATCCAGTCTGATCTAGATAATTCCTCACTGAGACTCTCTTCCCAGGTGATCCTACACTGTCAAGTTGACAAACCAATTATAGCCACTTGGAGAGAGGTTCTGGGTCCACCTCAAGCAACAGTATGACATTTCTCTTGGCTTCCTCTTTCTTATATCTAAATAAAAGTGCTAAGGTTTCTTTGTAGTTGTTCTAAGAATTAAAAAAATAATTTCTTTTATGTTATGGTTTCTGATTTTGTAGTTTTATAGTGTGTGTGGGGGTGTTCCCCTTTATTTGGCATTTTTGTGTTTTTTGTTTGACAATTCATTCTGTTTTGTTTTATTCTGTGTAATGACTATTCTTGGTTGTCAACTTGACTACATCTGGAGTTAACTAAAACCCAAAAATAGAAGGGCACACCTATGAGGGAGTTAATTTGGAGTCGGAAGATCCACTTCTAATCTGAACCTTGAGTTAGGAAAACACACCTTTAATCTGGATATTTTGATCTGGGAAAACCAACCTCTAGTTTGGGCCACACCTTCTGTTGGAAGCCTGTGTAAGGACATGGAAGAGGGAAGCTTTTGCTTCTTGCCTGCTTACTCTCACCTAACTAGCAAGTCCAGCCCTTCGCTGGTATTGGAGCTGACTTCTCGAGGCTTCCATTGTATCCGGAAGACATTCAGCTTTGTGGACTGAGCAACTACTGGATCCTTGGGCCTTGTGTTCATTGGTAGCCATTGCTGGCTTAGCTAGACCCCAACCTGTAGATTATTCTAATAAGAATATATTAGAATTCTCTTGATCTCTATATATTCTCTTTATGTATCTACAGTTAGATATCTCTATCTATCTATCTAAAGAGAGAGATTCATTCTATAAGCTCTATACCCTAGAGAACCATGATTAATACATTCTGTTTCCTTTTTTTATTCGCCTGTTTGTTTTCTAAAGAGAGAGAGAAAGAAGGCACAGGGTTGGGGGGGTAGAGAGGAGAGGAGGGGGAAATCATAATTAGAACATATATTTTAAAAAACTTTTAGTTTAAATAAAAAAGGAAGAACATCTAAGAGTCTAGTTCAGGGGCTAGCCATGAAAAGATCATGTTCATTGAAATGAAAAGAATAGCTTTAAAGATCAGAGTTATTTGGGGGAAAACAAATACCTACAGCACAAAGATGGAGTCAGACAGCTCACGCTGTCACCTGTGGGATGCTTATAAACTGACGTCAGTGAAATGACTTTTTTTTTTTTTTTTTTTTTTGGTTTTTAGAGACAGGGTTTCTCTTTGTAGCCCTGGCTGTCCTGGAACTCACTCTATAGACCAGGCTGGCCTCGAACTCAGAAATCTGCCTGCCTCTGCCTCCCAAATTCTGGGATTAAAGAGTGAAATGATTTTATGCACTGTAAATCTGGATGAAAGAGAAAGGTCACACTGGCCTTTGTTGGAAATCCTTTTTGAGATCTTGGTGGTGGTGGCACACGCCTTTAATCACAGGCAGAGGCAGGGTGATCTCAGCCTGGTCTACAGAGTGAGTTCCAGGACAGCCAGGGCCACACAGAGAAACCCTGTCTTAAAAAAAAAAAAAAATCCTTTTTGTGTTTATGAGGTACAATTGGGATCTTTTCTTTTTTTTTCTTTCTTTCTTTTTTTGTAAACAACTGTCTTCTTAGATAAGTTAGTGTCTGTGGTTTGGAGCTGTCCTGGGATTGATCTCTATTCTTGATCATACACGTTTTCACTTCATTTCCAGTCATTCCTTTTGGTCTGGTTCTTGGACTGGGGCTCTACCTCGGCACGGGACCACTTTCCTTGTACATAAATGATCCTGAATTTCAGCTGCAGGATCATAAATAGTAAAAATAAAATCTCCACACACTGCATGGTCATAGTCTCCAGGAATCTACAAGAGATAGTTCACCACTTACTTACTTGAGAGTGGTAGTTCAAGGATTTTCCCAGGGCAGGATGCCACTTTATATCAAAAACTCCACCTCCTCAACTGGTAGTTCCTCTCCCAACTTAGCCTAGAGGTGGCCAGTTACAATACCTACTCTCTGGCCATAGTTATTGGCTCACATATTGTCACCTTCATCAAGCCAATCATTGAGTTCCCCATGGAGCTGCTAACAAGACCTCTCTCCAGATGCACACACATCTCAGAGCTTGTGAAACAGCTGCTGCAGCCATATTGAGTTGTGAAGCTAGGATAGGACACAATGCAGTAAAATGGAAGACTTGAGCAGGAGGAGAAGGAAGAGGAGGAGGTGGAGGAAGAGGAGGAGAAGGAGGAAGAGAAGGGGAGGAGGAAAAGAAAGAGGAGGGGGAGGAAGAGGAGGAAGGGGAAAAGGAAGAGGAGGAGGAAGAAGACAAGGGGAGGAAGAAGAGGAGAAGGAAAAAAAGAGGAGGAGGAAGAGGAGGAGAAGGAGGAAGAAGAGGAGGAGGAGGAAGAGGAGGAGAAGGAGGAAGAGGAGGAGAAGGAGGAAGAGGAGGAGGAAGAAGACAAGGGGAGGAAGAAGAGGAGAAGGAAAAAAGAGGAGGAGGAAGAGGAGGAGAAGGAGGAAGAAGAGGAGGAGAGGAAGAGGAGAAGAAGGATGAAGAGGAGGAGAAGGAGGAAGAGGAGGAGAAGGAGGAAGAGGAGGAGAAGGAGGAAGAGGAGGAGAAGGAGGAAGAGGAGGAGAAGGAGGAAGAGGAGGAGAAGGAGGAAGAGGATGAGAAGGAGGAAGTGTAGGAGAAGAGGAAGAGGAGAAGAAGGAGGACGAGGAGGAGAAGGAGGAAGAGGAAGAGAAGGAGGAAGAGGAGGAGAAGGAGGAAGAAGAGGAGGAGGAGGAAGAGGAGGAGAAGGAGGAACAGGAGGAGAAGGAGGAAGAGGAGGAGAAGGAGGAAGAGGAGGAGAAGGAGGAGGAGAAATCCAGGCAGAGGTGCAGAATGGGAGGAACACTAAGAAGGGAAAAGGAGAGGTGAACCTGAGGCAGGGACACATTCAACCGATCAGCAGATGGACACAAAGCAGAGAGGCATCCTTCCCAGCCTCCCCTAACACAGCTCTTCCCACACTCCAGTTCCTTCTCAGGCTCTTCCCCACAGCTAGCTAGGGATCCAGCTGCCAGACATTAAAATGGGCAGCCTCCCAGCATGGACTCCCACTGGGAACTCATTCAAGGGAAGTGCAGAGAATATGCACCAGGAGTCATTATGTACAAGGGTGCTCACTGCACCTTATTTAAAACAACGCAAAGCTGGGACACAGTGTTCCTAATATGTGTACATGATATCCATTTTGTTTATATACGTGGTGGACATGTATAGTCATCTGAGTATTAATATATAGATATTATATATTAATATATATCAATTATGTAAGTTACCTAGATATTATATGTCTATGTTAAACTTAACCAGTCTGAGAGGAAACACTAAAGTGCTAATCACTGTAACTATTTAGTGGTGGGTCATGGCAGGTGTGTGCGTCATAGCTTACTTTCATATTCTAATTTATAAAGATTGTGTAAACTCCTCCACATACAGCTGAGAAGGGACCAGAGACCCATAAAGCCTTTGTTCACTGGACAGAATCACTTTCTTCAGTTTTTCTTGTGGACTAAAATAATGGCAGCAAAGACTCCTGGGCAGGAGCTGGTGTCCCCAGAGCTCACCGGGCTGTGGTGGTGGTGAAGTGACCTCTCAAGTCCTTTGCTGGGTTAATGAACATCTGTTTACAGCTGGGAGAGTGCCAAGGGGAAAATCTTTCTTTTCCTCTTCCCTGCCCCTTCCTCTAGTCTTCTTCCACCTCCTTTCAAAAGAAGGTCTCTCACTTCCATAGAATTTGCTAAGTAGGCTAGGCCAGCGAGCCCTGGTATCTGCCCACCTCCACCTCAACACCTGGATTACATGTCTATGTCACCACACCTAGCTTTTTTATGTGGGTTCTGGGAATCAAAACTCAGGCTTTCATGCTTGCAAAGCAAGCGCTGTGCTGACTGACCTATCCCCGCTGCCCCTCAAGCTTCCCTTCATAGAGGTCATTGTGCTGTAATTGTTGGGTTTTGTTGTGTTGTGCCAAGTCTGTTAGTGTATCAGTGTCGTGACTGACAGATCACTTTTTCTACCAAATCCAAACTTGATCCTTCCTGCATCCGACCTCCAGGTCCATTTCTAAAACACTCCAGTCTCTCCTCCTTCAAGACCAGCTGCTCTCCAGTATTGTGCTAAGGGGAGGTGCGGACAGGAGAATGGGGTAGCCTTCTTTTTTTTTGTTTTTTGTTTTTGTTTTGTTTTTTCGAGACAGGGTTTCTCTGTGTAGCCCTGGCTGTCCTGGAACTCACTCTATAGACCAGGCTGGCCTCGAACTCAGAAATCCGCCTGCCTCTGCCTCCCAAGTGCTGGGATTAAAGGTGTGCGCCACCACCGCCTGGCGGGGTAGCCTTCTTTTGGGAGTGTTCCACACAGTTACACAGTTGACACCCTGAGCGTGACAGACACTAGTCCACTGGCTTTCTGTGGAGATCCTTGTGAAGTCTTCAGTAGGACACACAGGCAGGCTCGGTCCCAGTCAGCCCCACTGCTAAATGTAGGATGACCAGGTTCCATGAGAACCCATTGGTCAAGAGCTGTGGGAGAGCCCGCTGGAGACAAGCATGCGCCCAGTGGCTACTTTCTGCTACATATCCTGGCCCTGACAAGGTGCCGGGGTTTGCTCTCCCACTACCCCGGAATCCTGTTTTCCATGCTTGCTTACTTCTCCAAGTCCTGCCTCTGCTCCAAAGCCTTTGCTAGTTAGTCTGCAGCTGTCGTCTGATATTGTCCTACTGGGGACTGGATTCACATCCCGGTATTAGCGGAAGATATTGCTAGAATGTAGCTAAAAGGCGGAGCACGCCACAAGAGAGGACTGAGGCTCTCTAAACATGAGCCCAGCACACCATGTCCGACCCAGAATCTCTCTCGGTGAGAAGAGAATACAGAAGTCTCCACCTTCTCTTAACGGGGGAGGGGGAGTGTGGGGTGGTGGTGGGGAACAGAACCAGCTGACTCACGCGCCTGCTTCACACGGCTCCGTTTTACATCTCTGTGTTCTTCCTGATCTTTCTAGGTAAAAGTACGGATGATTGGGCCACGTATACCATCCCTCGGGGTCCCAGATTTTTGACCACTAAGACTTGGCTCCCCTAGGGATATCGTTCTTGGACCAAAAGCAAAGGCTCACTGCAGAGCCCTTTCTCCTGCCCTTTCTGTGTGTGTGTGTGTGTGTGTGTGTGTGTGTGTGTGTGTGTGTGTGTGTGTGTGTGTTTTAATGTGGGTTCTGGACTCGGAAAGCAATCAGCAAGTATAGTACCTTTAACCTCTCACTGGCTCTGATAATGTTTTTCGTTTGGGCCCTAAGGTTTATTTTCGTCTTACAGCCTGATTATGAAGGGTCTCGACACACTTCACCTGTCTCTGGTTTGGGTTTTACCTTACTGAATGTTAGGTGTTCTCTCGCTTAATTTTTTTTTTTTTTTGAGACAAGATCTCTCTGAGTAGCCCAGGCTGGCCTTGAACACAGAGATAGTCCTGCCTCTGCCTCCCAGCTGTTGAGACTGAAGGCATGCTCCACCAAGACTCGCTTTTAAAGCAATTTGTAGTATTGTTCTCAGATGCCACTAATGGGAAATAGTCTGATGCTTTCTAGACTTGGTTTTAAGTCTTGTTGGGAGGGGCTTGAGCTGTTTCTGGTCAATCGTGGTTAGGTCCTATTACTGAGACAGCAGTGGATTCCTCCATTCAGGCTGTGAATGAGAGGAACAGGATTATGGAGTCCCTGTCAGTGCAAACTCTAGAAGTTGCATAATCCTGGGGATTATTTGCGGTAGGTAGTTCTTTCTCCAGCCCTGTGTGGTGCCATGTGCCTGTGCCTATCCCCACCCAGACTCCAAAGACTGGGCTGGAGAGTTGGTTCAGAGGTTAAGAGCACTGGCTGCTCTTCCAGAGCCCCTGAGTTTAATTCCCAGCAACCACATGGTGCCTCACAACCATCTATAATGAAATCTGGTGCCCTTTTCAGGCAAAACACTATAATAAATAAATAAATAAATAAATAAATAAATAAATAAATAAATATTAAAAAAAATATTCCAAGGGCATACTGTAAAACCACAGCTGTATTTCTCTGCTGCAGAGACTGCCCTGTGAATTCTGGGCCCCTGACCCTAGATTGAAGATAAATCTACTAGATTATCTGGCTCTACTTGAATTCCTCTTGGCAAGTGGCCAGGGAAGTTACAGGCTCAAGTCCTTCTGACCTTGTGACCTTGATTAACTGACCTCCTTTCTCTGAGCCTGACACAGAAGCCTCCCTCAGCCAAGAACTGTCTATCGATTAAGCAGGGGTAATCATAATCCTTGTTCCCACTCAGGAAATCTCTACCCTGTGCTGTCTGTGGCCTTGGGTCTGCAAATCATTGATTTAAACATTTTAATTGATTGGTGTGTGGCTCCAGTCTCCCAGCATTCTGCAGCCAAGATAGGGAGATTATTTGAACCCACAAGCTCAGGGCCAGCCTGTCTCAAAGGAAAGACAAAACATTTTGTCTGGTGTTCCGTTTCAGAACCAAGTCTTAGTGTCCACTTCTTGAAGTTTCTAGAGTCACGTACACTAGCGTTTAGCTGGATTTCAGAGGTCACCTAAATCCTTATCATCCATTTGCCACGGAGAAACTGAGGCAGAAGAAAGTCTCCAACACTTACTGTGGACTCCGTGATGCACTCCGTGATGCCAGCCTGTCCTGCACTCACTGCAATGAAAAGGTGGATGCTTCCAGTCCCGTGGATATCATCTGCCCTGGCCAATCAGAATAACTGGATATGATGGAACCAACGAACCAGCATGAGGCAGACAGCACAGCTGAAGCTGGGGCTGAGCATCAAGGGCCCTGTAAGCTTGTGTGTCATGTCATAGACAAGGACACTGGGACCCAGCTGGGTGTGCGGGTGTGCTGCCCCACCTAGTCAGCGCTCAGACTAATTCACCCACCTAAGTCCGAGTGTTAAGTACTTGCCTCTTACTGCTATTTCCTGTTTGTTTGTGGGTTTTTGCTCTCTACGTTTTTATTTTTTATTTTTTTGAGACGGGATCTCACCCTGCATTCCAGGCTCACCTTGCACTCCCGATGTCCCTGCCTCAGTTTCCCTCCGAGATCTGACACTTATGAGCACATGCCACCACACTCAACGGTAACTCGCGTTTTCCGATGCACACTCAGCCCAGCATTTGTGTATAGCAACTGTTCCGAACCAGTTGGGGCTTTGTATTAAAAGCTTTTCCACGTCTCTGTGCATGTGAACGGAATATTTACTGAATATATCTACATATTTTTAAACAGTCTGCCATCTCCTGTTGAGTGAGAATTCCCAACAGAAGCTCGGGGCTGCTGTGAGAGGACATTTTTGAAAAGGACGATGTCAGTGGTGAGAGAAAGAAGAGGAGGGAAAGACATGGGAATAGTAAGCCATTGCTTAAGCTATTTTAAATCCTCTGGAGCTGGAGACCATGACCAGATAAGTATCTCCCTTTCCTTGCTCTGGCTTTTGTTTCATTATTATTTTGTTTTGTTTTGTTTTGTTTTGTTTTGTTTTGTTTTTCTAAAGGAACTGCCCCCACCCCCCAGCTACACAATATGAAACACACTCTTCTCAGCACGTAAAAATGGGGAGGCTCCTGGTTTTGCTGCACCGACAGACTTTGCCCTGCCTTGTTGACCAGTGGTCACAATAGAGCCTTTCATTGCAGGGCCACATGGTCCCCTGCAACGTGACCTGGGAGCTGGCAAACACTCCAGGACAGCACAAAGAAACGGAACTTGTGTTTGTGCAGAGTGCACGAGGCAGCGTTTGGGGGTTCCTTCTCTGGGGTGTGTGCAGCAGCTCAGTGGCTTCTGCTCTGCCCTCTCCAGCTCACAGTGCTTGGCCAGTGCTGGGCCAGCTCCTTGGGCAGAAGGAGTCAGCAGAGCCCCTGTAAAGTCCACCTAGGGTAACCTGCACTACATATATGTGAAATAGAGTTGACCCCACTGTGCACATAGTGGTCATTGTTTTAACTTCTTTGACTTGTACATTTGCAGAGAGAATTCACTTAGGCAAGGTCTGAAAGAGGAAGGTTATGAAATTAGGTCAAGAGGAGGCATCTGGTTGGCGACAAGACACTTTCTGTTAAGTAATGAGGGACAGACTCCAAACGTGTATTTGTAAAGCAAACTTTACAATGACCCCACAGCAGGGGAAGGAGCTGTCAGACTCTTTGAACTTTGCCCCTGGGGAAAAAAGCTTTGCTGGGGTGAGATGTGGGGAGCAGGGACAGCCAGCTGACAGGCCTTCTGCCCACTGATCGGTCCCTGCTTCATCACGCGGACAGGAAAATGGTAGACAGCAACTTCTTTAGGCTGGAGAGACGCCTGAGAGGTGACAAGCACATTCTGTTCCTGCAGAAGACTTGAGTTCAGCTCCCAGCACCCACTTCAGGCAGCTCACGACCACCTGTTAACTCCAGCTCCAGGAGATCTGATGTTCTCTTCTGGTCCTTGCAGGTACACACACATACACACACACACACACACACACACACACACACACACATCTTAATCTTTAGTATTACAAACAAAAAGCCGCCCTGTGGCTATAGAGATGCCCAGGGTTAAGTCCACTGACTGGTCTCTTAGACATTCTTGGTTCAGTTCCCAGCACCCACATGGAGTCACACAACCACCTGTAGTTCCAGTTCCATGGAATCTGATAGCCTCTTCTGACCTCTGCAGGTACCAAGCACATACATGGTGCACACACATACATGAAGGCAAAGCATCCATACACAATCATTTTTTTAAAGCAACCTCAAAACTAATGTTCTTCTAAACCATGACTGATCCTTGTGTTCAGCTGTGTTGGGAGAGTGGGGGCAACTGAAACGGTGTCTGTTTGTTTGAAATAGAGTTTCACTGTGTAGCTCAGGCTAGCTTCAGACTAATAGTGATTCTCACTCGACAGCTTCCTGTGTGCCACCGCAACCAGAGGAAAATTAAATTTTTCAGGAGTTTATTGGGCATCTACTATGGAGACCAGTGTGCTCTGTTACCACACTGTTGTTACAGACTAGTCACCAAGGAGATATAAAAAGCTATAAATATATTGATGACAGAAAAAAATTAACATTATTTTTTAACTCATTAATGTCTACCAGACCCTCCACGTGCAGTAACACGTTCAGTGTTTGTAACAATCTCATGAAGAAGGGACATGCATCCATTTCCCAGAACACAGGATAAGGACCCAAGACAAAAGCCAGAATTCAAACCTAAGAGATATGCGTCTGCAGATAGTGCATCTACCCACAGCTGCTGGTGCATGGAAGGCAGCAAGGAGAGAGACAGAGAGAGAGAGAGAGAGACAGAGAGAGAGAGAGAGAGACAGAGAGACAGAGAGAGAGAAAGAGAGAGAGAGAAAACAATTTCTGCTCCAGATGAAAAGAGTGAAGGATGGGGTGTTGATAGCCAAGCATCTATGTGGCGCCATGAGGGACGCCTTGCCTTTCTCTCTGGCTCTTCTGGCAACAGTTAAATAATATTAATGGTAATATGCAGTAACGCACAGACACGCCTGCTGGCCAGGTGCACGGTAGCTGGCAATCGGAAGTGTAGGCTAATCTGTTTCCTATAAGCAAGGGAAGAAGCAGCATTAAGGTCCATAGGCTGGAGAGGCACACAGGGCAGATGGGAAGATGTTTCCAAGTCAGGGTTCTGTGAGAACAGAGAAACATTTTTAAACAGATTTTAAAAAAAGAAATTAAGTTACTAACAAAATTGTAACAGTCCACAAGACTGACAGTGAGAGAGGTCAAATGTGTGCGGGAAGGAGATTGGATGGAGAGGGTTTCCCTCAGCCTGTTGCTGCTGTTACCATGTTCTAGAGTGTCTAAAAGCATCAGGCCCTAAGAGTCATGTCTGTTATTTTTTGAGAAGTGTGTGTAGAGCCTCAGGGTTGAAAAACAAACAATTCTATGACATGAGCCCAGGCTGGAGTAGATGGGCTTCCTCAAGTGGGTTGTGTATTTAGGAGCACGACCGAATGAGCTAGTGAACTGACCCTTTGTGCTAACTGCCAACCTGGGTTCTGTCCCTGTCTTTGCTTGGCAGACCAGATCTCGGTGAGAAACTGAAGGGAAGGGACCCCAAAGGACCCCACCCTGCATCCTGATGCCTGAGATCAGGGCTCTGGGTGGCACAGAGACAATGCCCTCCTGAGGAGCAGCCCTTCAGCCTGCTTGATGTTTCCCCAAGATACGTGAGAGGTGGGTGACTGGCTTCCTCTTTGCTCGAATTATGCCTTTAATAAACAGAAGGGCATGTGGAGGCCATTGGCTGAGACGGACTTGAAAGGGACAGAGCAAACAATGAACTCAATCCCTCTGCATCGACAATTTCCTGGCATTCTGCCTCCAACGACTTTGGAGCAAAGGGAGCCTGAACCCCCGAGGCTTCAGCACAGGCGATCCAAGACCATCTGAGGCTCTACTCCTTGGACGCTCCCCTGCTCCCTGACCCCTACGTGGGTTCTTTTTGTAGGTCACAGACACTTAAGAGATGAATCTTCAGCCATCAGAGCAACTGATAGGCATCATGTAATTCCTGCCTATATCCAGGCAAACATCTCAGGCTGTATGTGTGTGTGTGCATGCGTGTGCATGCGTGTGTGTGTGTGTGTGTGTGTGTGTGTGTGTGTGTGTGTGTGTGACAGGTATGTGAGGGCGCACATGCTCATACAGTATGGAGGCCAGAGTTTGTCAAGCATCTTCCTCAATTGCTCTTCATCTTAGTTTTTGAAACATGGTCTCTCATTGGACTTCTCAAGTTCCAAGATTCAGCTAGACTGGCGGGCCAGTGGCTCCAGGGACCCTCCCTTCCCAGGACTGGGGTTCCAGGGAATCACAACCAAGCCTGATTATTCTTTTCTTTTGTATTTATCTTATTTTGAGTGTGTGTGTGTGTGTGTGTGTGTGTGTGTGTGTGTGTGTGTCTGAGAGAGAGAGAGACAGATACAGCGACAAAGAAAGACACAAACACACACAGAAAGAAAAAGAGTGAGTGAGAGAGAGAAAAGGAGAGGGAGAAGGAGAAGGGGAGGGGGAGAGAGGGAGAGGGGAGAGGGGAGAGGGGAGAGGGGAGAGGGGAGAGGGGAGAGGGAAGAGGAGGGAGAGAGAGGGGAGAGGGGGAGAGGGGGAGAGGGAGGAGAAGGAGAGGGGGGAGAGAGGGAGAAGAGGGAGTGGGAGAGGGAGGAGAGGGACGAGAGGGAGAGGGGGAGAAGGGGAGAGGGAGGAGAGGGAGGAGAGGGAGAGAAATGTGCAGATGAGGATGTTGAATCCCTTAGAGACAGTTACAGGGGTTTGTGACCCACCTGATGTGGGAGCTGGGAGCTGGGCCTCTGACAGCAGTGAGTGCTCTTAACCACTGAGCCATCTTCCCAGCAAGGATAAAAAGCAGATCCTTGTATTTGAGTTTCAAGTACTTTCTCACTGAGCCACCCCACGGCCTGTCTGGCATTCATTTAAAAATATATATATCTTTCCTCCTCCTCCTCCTCCTCCTCCTCCTCCTCCTCCTCCTCCTCCTCCTCCTTCTCCTCCTCCTCTTCTTCTTCTTCTTCTCCTTCCTCCCTTTCCCTGCTATCTATTTATTTATTTATTTATTTATTTATTTATTTATTTATTCTTTCATCCATTCATTGAGCTAGGATCTCACTATGTAGCCTTGGGCTCACATGATCCTCCTGCCTCAGCCTCCCACAGAAGTATCTTTTTAATGCCAGGAAATATGTCATTCTTGGGGTTAGTTGTTAGGGGTAATGCACAGAAAGAATGTTGGCTCTGCTTGGGGTCTCCGGGCACTTGGTCTCAGAGGAACAATGAACCTGTTCCGTGTACAGTCCCCAGGGAACGCTGAGCCATCATTTCTGTTGGTAATGAAGATGGCCCTTTTGTCGATGGCCTGACCCACCACAGTCGCTACCTTGTAAAAGTAGAAACATTTTCCTTCCATGACTCAAAGTCACAGTCCACTCGCCTCTACATGAAACAATACTGGTTTCAGGCAGATGGAAATACAGTCTCCTCTGCACACAGCAGGCGCTCGGCTGATGCTTTTCTACTCCCAGTGATAGTTTCCCTGGTAAGCTGTTGCTGACTGTACACTGAAGATGTAAGTAGTATCCCTGTTGTGTGTGGCAGCTCTGGGAAACGGGTCCTGCATTGATCAGTACTCTTCCTATTAACTTTTTCAATATTAAGGGCTAAACCCAAACCCAAGCCCCAGTGCCCCATTTCCCCTCCAGGCCGCAGGCTGTGTGGAGTGGGGCTGTCAGGTTAAGGGATGCTGCTGGGTAAACAGAACCTTAACTTGGCAGAATGGGTGAGATGGTGAGGAAAGGGCATCAGGGGAAAGATGTTACTCCTGAGGAGAGGCTGTGAGGGTCTGAGGGTCACTCCTGAGGAGCCTCTGGAAGGAAGGAGAATGCTGAAGGACCACAGAAGGGGTGGAGCGGCACGGGAGGGCCTTTGGGGGCTGCAGCCCCCTCCCAGCATTTTCTCCAGAATCAGCTACATCTGCTGGCATATAGGGCCCGTTACAGGGCTGGGACAAAGGAACCCTTAACCCTAGGCAGGGCAGCTTCTCCTGTCCGAGCTTATTCACCTGCCCATTGACAAATATGTAATGATGCCTACTGTGTAATGATACCTACTGTGTGGAGGCACCTCCTTAGGGACGATGAGGCCTTGCCTCAAAATCATCACAATAGCCAAGAACAAAGTCCAGCTTCAGGCATTCCATTATAGCATCAGAAAGCACGCTGAGACAGCTGTAGTTATGTGTAGTTATGGAATGAAGTCTAAGCTACTCTCATTTAAGCAGAAGGTTTTATGAAGGCGAGTCTGGGTTCCTTTGTGTCTCTGTGCCTCTACCACAGCAGAGAAAGTGCACACGCTGCACGCCACGCGCCAGCCACTATTTGACTTCTTCATACACATTTCTCTGTTATTCTACACGTTACCGTCCTTTTACAGTTCTCAGATGCCAAGGAGAGTAATGTGAGTTTGCAGAGCCCGGACAAGGCCAGGGACACAGGAGGCAGACCAGTCTCATAGCCACAAAGGCTATGGCAATGATCCAGATGCTGGGCTGCACTGCAGGTGACAGAGCCTCGGGCAGTTTCAGCCCAAGTCCCTCAAGTGAGGTGAAACCTAAGGCAATGATAAAAGTCAAGAGAGGTTAGTCAGCTCTGCTACTGAAAGGCCAGCAGGAAGTCAGAAAACCTGATGAGACTCTAAATGCTTCCCCCAACACCCTAGAGCTCAGGCAAGCGTGGACACAGCACTTCAGGGCCTCCAGAGCCCACATTCTCAATCGCCCAGAGCAATGCTCGGCCTTCCTGCTCGACAGCTCCTGAGCCGAGGAGATCTGTGAAGAGGTCAAGCTACTGGAAGCCTCTTCACAGCTCGTGTCCAGCCTCCTGCAAGCTACTTTACTACTGAGCTATACCCCTAGATTTTCAGACTGCCTCCTGTAGATCACACATCACTGGACCCAGTCTGGGAATCTTTGCCTTGTCACGGATCTCTTTGAATTTATCTAGATGTGTTGAGTTTGGGGGCCTGTAAATGAGGGTTGCTATCAGAAGATAATTTTCATTCATTATATCAATAGATGTATATTGTTCCATGTTCTCTTTGACTCTGTGAAGTTTGATTACACAGGTATGGTATGTTCAGTGTCTCCCCACCCAGCATCTGAGGGTTTACTTTTATTCAATCTTTTTCTTCATTGTTCTTCAAATTGGATCGTTTTCTAAGGTTCTAAATTTAAGTAACATTCTCTGGTAAATTTGTCATTATACACTTAAACCATTTAGATTATTTTTTTTTAAAGTTTCTACATCTTTATTGAGATCCTCTATTTGTTGAGTCCTTATTAATTTGCTGGCTTCTTTTTGGTGGGGTTGGGGTGGGCATTCCCAATCTGGAATTTCTCTGCATAGTTCTGGCTGTCCTGGGACTGGCTCTGTAAACCAGGCTGGCCTTGAACTCAGAGATTCTCCTGCCTAGGCCCCTACAACCATGAGCTGATTTCTGAATTCCAGAGCACAGTTCTTTTACTCCTTGGAACACACAGCACCTACTTGGAAATCTTCATCAGCCAACTCTCCTCTCTGCTCAGATTTAGTCAGGGCTGTTGTCTCGTATCTTCTCATGTCTTTTTTCTTTTCTTTTCTTTTCTTTTCTTTTTTTTTTTTGGAATGTTGGCATTTTTTTATATGCAGTAGCAACTCTGGACCCTGCTGTTGACATTAACTTGTCCAAACTCAGCAGCTAAGATACTTGGCATATGTCTGGTTCATTTACGTCTTTGGTGTGTGTAAGTTTTAGCCCAGTGTCTGCTCAGTCTGTGTCTTTAGTTTGTGTAAGTTTTAGCCCAGCTTTGTAAAGGCTGTGCTTGTATCTGCAGAGCTCTGGGGTCAACCAATGACTCAACCAGTACACCTGAAAACTGGGGGTTGGAGGAGGGGCGTTCCTTGTTACTGAGTTTCTGTGTGTGAGGAGGAATACCTTTGAAGTCCCGTCTATTTTCATGGCTGTCTCTACCATTCACTGGGCTCTCTTGACTCCCCCTCCTACACAGGCTCAGTTTTCTGACCAAGCATGAAGAGATATTCTCTGTAAGATTTTTTAGGTGCTCTAGAAATTCCCCATTTATCTCCCAGGGGGTCAGCTGTTCACTTTAACCAGGACTGTGATCACAGACTGGCTTGGTGTGGAGTTTCCTCTCTGGTTCCCCCTGAGTTGGCTGACAACCCTGCTGGGTGTGTGTTCTGCCTTCTGTTTCCACTCTAGTATGCCGGCTGCCCACTGCCCACGGAGCCTGTGCTGTTCAGTGATGCTCTACACTGCCAAACCGTGACTCCTGACCTCCCAAGAAATCAAGAACTGTTATTAACAGATACATGTTCACATAGGCCAATTTGGGCCCTCCTCTTAACTCTCTTAATTGGTCTATTTTTGAGCCTGAAATATCTCTCTCTCTCTCTCTCTCTCTCTCTCTCTCTCTCTCTGTCTCTCTGTCTCTCTGTCTTGTTTTTGTTTTCTTCAGCCTTTTCTGGTCTATAAATATTGATGCCCATATTACATAATAGAACACTTGAAACTCTTCTGGGTCTGAATAGAACACTTGAAACTCTACCTGGTTCATAAATCAAATAAACATTTAAATTAATTTTCTTCAAAATGCTTCATTTCTTTGACCCCAGAAGCTCTTTAAAAGTAAACACAGCCGAGGGCATGGCTCAGTGATGCCAGCCCAGTACTTGCCCAGCATGAACAAGGCTCTAGGTTAGAACCAACCCAACAGGCCGATGGGACAGTCAATAGGCAGTGTTGTTGTGGCCATTCCTTACAGTGTTCAAATAAACTTGTTTTCTTTCTAATAAATAAGTAAATAAAAAAAATAAAACCTACATAAATCTTAAGGGATCTTGTATTCAGAAGACTCCTAACTGATCCCCTTAAGTTCTAAGGGGTAGGGGAAGGTAATAGCAGAGACAGGGAGAAGAGATTAATGTTATTTTCAATATTTCAAAGACACTACATGGGAAGTGTATAATTACCAAAGATAAGGCTGCCAAGCAAAAGCCTCATGCCGGAGTCCTAAGTTTGGACTGGAATAACTTCAACACAATATGAGAATTCTGATTATCTTGTGTTGATTAGAGGGTTTTGTTGGTAATTATAAATAGTCTTGGTTAACAAAAGTGGAAGGGTAAGCCAATTATTACCTAATAAAACACTTTATTTTTAACCCTGGGTGTGGGTCCCAGAGAACAAAGGGACAATCTAAGGGATCCTTGGAGATAAAATAAGTGGAAACCTCTGATCTGGTGCAGACTTCTCGGGCACAATGGAGGGAATGTGAAGCCAGTCAGGTTGACGGGAGAGCAACTTAATAAAAGAACACCCCTCCCGTACAACACAGCCGCTGCCAAGTGAGTCCTGTGGTTTTCAAACAGTACAAAATGGAGACCCATGACACCTAGTAGGACTTTCTGCATCGGCACTAAAATGACTAGCAATATGTAACTTTTGAGTAGTTGAAATATGGCTAATAAAACTGAGGTGCCGATTTGTCTTTTCCCTTGAGGAAGGTTATCGTGTACCCTAGGCTGACCCCAAACTAGCCGAGGATGGCCTTGAACTCCTGCCTCCACATCTCAAGTGTTAAAACTACAGGTTTGTGCCCTCAAACGTCTGGGTCTCACCCTAAATGTAGCTGTTTTGTGAAGTTAGGGGTGGGTCAACCATGAAAGGTCAGATAGACAGGGAAAACCAGAAGAGTGGAGACTGGCGAGAGGCTCCTGGGTATCCTGGGCATGAAATGAATGACTCAGCCTTTCAAGCTTGAAACCAGAGCACCTTGTGTTTCCCCCAGCTTGCCAGGGCCAGACTCCAGGCTCACCATGTTCTCTGGAAGGTCAGCTACGAAGCAACCATGCCAGCTGTGGGCCTTGCTCTCCCCTCGGGTATTGCCTGCCACTGGGTTGTTCTTGGAGGGCTCTGAGCCAAGCCACTCAGGGTTGGTTAAGATCTAGTTGTCACCCTGAGGCCTCTCTCAATAGTTGTCTCTTAGGAGTTCTAGCCTCCGGCCGAAACTTCTCACCGGCAGTTTTAGAGGTGACTCCCGGTCTAACATGGCTCTCTCAAGTGAAGTTTTGGACACAGGGATGATAATGAATAGGGAGCTGTGTAGATCGGTCCAAACCCAGAAAGTTCCAGGGTAGAAGCTTTTTGGGGTCTTGGAAACTGGGGGAGCAGGCACATTGGGAAGGACAAAAGCCAGGATCCAAATGGAAGACAAGCATTTTCTCCAATGCCGCAGGCGTTCCTGGCTCTGCTGACGGTTTCTTGCACCTCGCAGAAGCCCTTGGCCTTCATGCAATGCCATCATCCAGTTCTTGGGATAAGTTCCCCGTTCTCTGCTGCTCTCTTCTACCAGCCTTAGCAGTGCCTGAAGATCTGGTCCACTTTAAATCGTTTTGTTGTTGTTGCTATTGTTGTTGTTGGCGGTGGTGGTAGTGGTTTGTGTGTGTGTGTGTGTGTGTGTGTAGGGTGAGAGTTATGGATCTACTTTCATTTTTCTACATGTGGCTATCCCAGCACTGTGTGTAAAAGGCCTCTCTCTCTCTCTCTCTCTCTCTCTCTCTCTCTCTCTCTCACACACACACACACACACACACACACACACACACACACGAGTGCTCTGCCGTCTTTGCTGAAGCAGCTGTAGCTGTGTGAGTTTGATGCTTGCCCCTCATCACCATCAGTTTGATGTCCATATTGGTGACAGTTCCATGCCATTGGTTTCTACAGTTCCATAGTAACAGAAAATGAAATGATGACATTCACAAGAAAAATGGATGGAACTGGAGATCACCGTTAAGTGAAATAAGCCAGCCTTAGGAAGGCAAACATTGTGTGTTTCCTTTTTCCTACAGAATGCAGCTCTAAATGTGTGTGTGTCTGTGTGTGTGTGTGTGTGTGTGTGTGTGTGTGTACAGGAGGGGGACATAAAAATAGAAAGGGGCCCATGAGAAAGGAAGAACTGGTCTGAAGGGAAGGGAGGAAGAGGCAGGGGAAATGGACCGTGTATATCGTGCGAGCAGAAGCAGGGTTAAGGGGGAGGAGGGGCAGATGAGTAAGAACTACGTAGACTGATACACAAGTGGAAACATCACATCGAAACCCACTTCCTTGCATATTAATTAGTTTAAAGAAAAAGCGGGGCTGGGCAGAGGGTTCAGCTTGCAAGCGTGAGGACGTGTGCTTGGCCCCTAGACTTCATTTAGAAACGTTAGGTGTGGGAACAGCTCTCGTAATCCCAGTTTGGGGAAAACAGAGAAGCAGGAGGCCCTCTCGAGCCCACTGGCCAGCTGGCCTAGCCTAATCAGTACACTCCAGGCCAATGGAAGGCCCTGTGTCGCAGGTGCTGGACATAGTTCTCAGGAGGAGACTCAAGTTGTCTTCTGACCCTCATCTGCATGTACATGTAAGCAGGTGCGCCCCTACACACACACACACACACACACACACACACACACACACACACCCCACATGTATGTTTAAGAAAAATTTAAAAATAAATAAAAAGGAAAATATAAATATTAATAAAATACCAGTAAAACCGATTAAATGGCTCCTCACACCTCTGGGCACTAGGTATCTCCCTCCAGATGCCTGAGGCCAGGGTACAACTGAACTTCACAGTCCAAGGCAGCTAGAATGGTGTAAGCCATTTCATAATGGTCTTCAAAGCCCCACTTTGTTTTGGCACTGATAGGGATTAAACCCAGGGCCTTGTGCATGTGAGGTAACTTTTCCACCACTGAGCTACACCGCAACCTCTGGTTTTGTTTTTTTGTTTTTTTGTTTTTTGGTTTTTTGGTTTTTTGGTTTTTTTTGGTTTTTTGTTTTTGTTTTTGTTTGTTTGTTTGTTTGTTTGTTTGAGACAGGGTTTCTCTGTGTAGCCCTGGCTGTCCTGGAACTCACTCTGTAGACCAGGCTGGCCTTGAACTCAGAAATCCGCCTGCCTCTGCCTCCCAAGTGCTGGGATTAAAGGCGTGCGCCACCACCGCCCCGCTCACCAAAGCCTCTGAAGCTGCTTTCATTGTGCTTTTCCTTTCATTTTCACAGATATGAGACAAATATAGAGACCCAGAAATGAGATTTATCAAAAAGACTGCACAGCCACTGTGATACTGTGCTTCCACAAGAAAGCCATGATGAAACTAACTCAAAATATAAGGTGTCTCATGAAAATTAGAAAGGAAGGAAAGGAAGCAAATGGGACATCTACTTCTTAGCCTCATGACTGATAGAACCCAGACTAGGAAGAGGAAAGTATGGGAACTCTGAGTCAGGGATACTGGGAACTTAACCTCCAGGGACTGGAATCAGAGACAAATGGCTATTGGTACCAGCATAAATGCCTGGCCATCACAAGGGCAAGAGATATGCAATCTCAGTCAAGGTGTAAGCTAGTTAATCACTATCTCAGTTCTGGGTCTGTAAGGTGGTGTCAAGTCCTTGATGCTTAGGCAAGAGTCATTTCCTGGGGGATGACTCCTCTTGCTCGGAGATGACGTCATTGTAAGGTAATCTATCTGGGGGAGGATCTGCTGATCCTGGACTCCAAAGGGCCTGCAGGCTTAGGACGCCAGCTGAAGACCTTCCGGTGTCCTTGGAGATCTGGGTCAGGAGATTGCAAAAGAGCCAACAGTAGGGAGGTTACTCTCTGTACCTTCGGCCTCAAGCAGGATGAAGTAGGCTAAGTACCAACTGTTTTTGGACAGGTGTTCCTTGAGTGATCAATGAGTATGTGCAGAGTTAAGCTGGTGACAGACCCAAAATAAAAGGGACAGACACAACACAGAAGCATGGAGGTTTTGGCATCTTTCACACCGAGGTTTACTCTAAGCCCAAGTGAGCAGCCAAAGCTTCTCAGGAAAACGGTCCCTAAATGCCTGTCAAAGGTCTCTCTAGGAGCCTTCTAGAAACCTATGGGACTTTAGAGGTTAATTCATGGTTTGGGTGTACTGATGGCCTAGAGTGGTCAAGGGTCAGTACTTCTGAGCATGCTCAATGTACAGACAGGGTTCTACATTGAGGAATTTCCTAAATGGTGCATGGCTTTTTTTCCCCTCTTCTCTTTCTTCTCTTTGCTTTGCTTCTCTTCTCCTCCCCTCCCCTCCCCTCCCCTCCCTTCCCCTCCCCTCCCCTCCTCTCTTCTCTCTTCTCCCCTCCCCTCCCCTTTTCTCTTTTCTCTCTTCTCTCCTCTCCTCTCCCCTCCTCTCCCCTCCCCTCCCCTCTTCTCCTCTTCTCTTCTCTATACTGCAAGGTAGTTCTATAAAGTGCTGACCTGGGCTATCAACGCCTAAGAGGCCAATCTTGTTCCTGTAAGACAATCTGCCCCCAGATTACAGGGCCCCCCATCATAAACAGTAATTCTTATCTTGGGGTGAGGGGGTGGGAACAAAGAGGGTGGTTTGTTTGTCCTGTTGTTACTGGAATCAGGACTCAAGGGGACAGTTGGAAGGCAGTGAGTTATCTATGTATCTATGGCCTCAAGGAGTGTGAGATCGGTCATGTAGACGGGCACTGCTAGCATGATTACCAAACAAGAGTCCTTGCCAAAGTAAATGAGACCAACCCAAAAGGAAGGCCCCCATTCCATGCTTTGATCCTGCTCCCAGCTCCCTTGTGGACCCAAGTGAAGAGTCCATGATTTTTAACAAAAGCAGGTTCTACATGCCTGTTATAAACTCATTATTAAAAGGGGTGTGTCTGGGACAGATTTAAAACTATTGGCCTAGACAATACTTTTCCCGAGTCTACCTTCTGTGTGTGTAGCACACATGGTGCTGTAGTGGGCGACTGAACTGTATACAGCTATGTCATTTCGTGAAAATATTCCTGAGAAATACTAAAAAATACTAAAATACTAAAACTACCTTGGGTAAAACTGGTCTCTGGACCAGCCATAAATTCCTAAGGTAAACTGGTTTCTGGATCAGCCCAAAATTCCTAGGCCATGTAACCCTGAGCTAAACGCTAAGTGCCTGACCATTTGACGGTTATCTCTCCCGAGCTGCCTTTCAGTCTATGTCAAAATTGCATTTTTTTTCTTGCCCTTAGAGTTTCAAACCAACTGGAAGTTGAGGCTGTTTCCCGCTCATGTGCTTGGGACATTCCCACTAGTGGTTACTAAAGATTCCATTGGCTTATTCAGGCCTCTTGGGAGTTTTTCTCTTCAGGTATCCCCCAACGGTGTATGTATGGAGCATGCACATGAGCACACAGAGGCCTGAGGAGAACTCTGGGTATTCCCTCTATTGCTCTCTCCTTATTGTCTCTCATTGAACCTGAAGCTCTTTGATTAGGTTACTCTGGCTGCCTAGCAAGTATCTGGAGTGTACCTCTCTGTCCCTCGATGCTGGGTGTTTCAGGAATATGGAGCCAGGCCTAGCTTTTTACATGTGTGCTTGGGATTTGAACTCAGATCCTCATGATTTCAAAGCAAGCACTCTTACCCACTGAGCCATCTCCCCAGCCCAACCATGTCTACCGTCTCTTTACTTTTATTCACCTGGTGTATGTGTGCGTGTGTGTTGTGTGTATGTGTGTGTGTATGTGTGTGTGTGTG
Organism: Arvicanthis niloticus; assembly: GCF_011762505.2. Taxonomy (NCBI): domain Eukaryota; kingdom Metazoa; phylum Chordata; class Mammalia; order Rodentia; family Muridae; genus Arvicanthis; species Arvicanthis niloticus. The sequence goes on from NC_047677.1 coordinate 17,391,282, forward strand.
TGTGTGTGATAAAACGGACGCTAACAAAAGAAAAACACAGGACATATATACAATTACATGTTAAATCGTGTGCATCTAACTAGGCACCTATCACAAACTATTAAAAATGACGCTCTGTGGAGGCTGTGTAATGCAGGGAGGTTGTATGGGAAGGCTCTCGTAGAACTTTCAAGGTCCAGGACTTGGAGAACAGAGGGTGAGACCCTCTTCTAGTGCCTTGCAGAGCGGGAAGGGTTTGCTGCAATCTTGTTGCATGCAAAGAGCCTCAGCCCAGACCCCTGCACTGAAAACCTGGAGACCCAGGGCAGTTGTGCATGCCCTGAACCCCGAGGGGTTTTTCTGAGCACTGTTTACCATTACTGCATGCCACTGCTTCTAAGGAATAAATGGTTAATGTTCGGACACTTAAGATGCTAACATCAGAGTCAACCATACACATTCCACAGGATGCTGTAAGGGTTCTGTGCTCTTTGCAGTAAGAAGTCCTCAGAGCTGGAGAGTTTGACTGTGAATATCAGAAGGCCCAAAATAAAATTGGATATTGGGAAAAAAATACAATGGTTTAGAAAAGAAATCCAGAGTTATGGCAGCTTCAGGGTTGGTTAATTTCCTGATCTGATGTTGCATTTTTTAGGTTTCAGCTCATTCTATTTTTCCCTCTGGTCCTCACTGTTTGTCCGTGAGGCAGGCTCCCTTCCTGGTCCCCATATTGCTGTCACAGCTTCTCACTCGTAGTCGTAGAGAAAGGGAACTAACTCTATTGTGTTTATCTTTTTTAAGCTCAGAGCAAATCTGTCTAGAGACTGTCCCTCAGAAGACCTCACCTCAGTTATCCTGGTTGGTATGTCCCATGTCCGTGCTTAAGTCAGTAACTTTGCAAAAAACAAAACCATTGCTTTCATTTTGACCAACCATTATCCATCCTCCTTTGTACGAGGGGCCGCCCTGGATGGAGTGAGTGACCAAGAGGATGCATAGAGGGACTAAGGAGACCACGATAGTGTATAAACCACAATTTGTGATCTCTAAATTGATCCCACTCACCAAAACGCTTTACTTTGCCCATATACAAACTTGGCGTACTATAGGACCCGGGATTTTGATGCAAGCAGACAAGCGATACAGCTGACAGGCCACATTTGGAACCTACTTTGTGTTGGGTACCATGCCAGTTGTAAAATCCTAAAACCTTAGAGGTAGGTATGAGTGTTCAAGGTCCATCCAGTGCATGTTCTCTTACTCTGATGGTAGGAGAAAGACAAAAAACAAGTCTTCCAAGAAGAGACCTAAGAGTCGCACAGGACCTGTGCTGGCTGGTTGTACGTCAAGTTGACATAAGCTGGAGGCATTAGAAAGAGAGAACCTCAGGTGAGAAAATGCCCCCACCAAACCAGCCTGTTGGGCCTTTTCTTGATTGATGATTTACATGGGACGGCCCAGCCACCTGTAGGTGGTGGTAACCCAGGGTGTTACAAGAAAATGGGCTGAGCAAGCCAGTAAGGAGCAGTCCTCCATGCCTCTGGATCAGCTCCTGCCTGCAGGTGTCTGCTCTGGATTCCTGCTGTGGCTTCTCTCAGTGGACTGTGACCCAGGACGTGTAAACCGAATAAACCCTTTCCTCCCCAGGTTGCTTTCTGTCAGTGTTTTATCACAGCAACAGAAGCAGGGCCAAGTGACTCTACAGGGAAAGTCAAGTTGGATGTACAGTGTCTGCTTTACACAAAAAGGGAAGCTTTCTATTTAACTGGCTTAAAACAGTCTTCATTCCATGATGCCTTTGACTACTTGGGGTGGCCTCAGAAGGCAGACTAGATGGGCAGCCAGGTCCACGAGAATACCGTTTCTAAAGCAGAATCTCGTTCCCAACACCATCCACAAAAATGCTTTTTCTTTAAAAGAAAAAAAAAAATCTACATATCTCTCTTTCATTTGAGACAGGGTTTCTCTGTTATTTCTCTTAAACGTGTTTAGGAAACTGTAATTTTATGTCCAAGTTATTTTCCCTGTGGTTTTGTGTCATAATTGCCCTGAATAAAATGTTGTACCTGGCAAGAAGGCAGACTCATACCTTTAATCCCAGTGCTCATAAGGAAGATGCAGGCAAATTTTTGAGTTCGAGGCCAGCCTGGTCCACAGACTGAGTTCCAGGACAGCCAAAGCTCAAACAAACAAGCAAACAAACAAACAAAGCTGCTTTCTGGGAACTAGGGGAACAGTGCAGCAGGAAAAGGCACTCTCCTGGAAGCCATGTGGCAGAAGAGAGCCAACTCCCAGACAGCTGTGCTCCAACCTGTGCTGGCTGGTTTTATGTCAACATGAAGCAAGTGAGAGAGTCTTGGGAAGAGGGAACTTGCACCAGAGAAAGTGCCTCCTCCAGACTGTCTGTGGGCAAGCTTGGAGTGCATTTTCTGGGACTGATGATTGATGTGCAAGAGTCAATCTCACTGTGGGCACCACAAACCTTGGTCCTGGCTACTGTAGAAAGCGGTCTGAATAAGCCAGGACAAGTCAGTCAGTCAGCAGCCCCCTCCATGGCCTCTGCGTCAGCTCCTGCCTCCAGGCTCCTACCCTGACTTCTGTGGATGATGACTACAAGCTTTATGAGGAAATAAACTTTCTCCTTCCCGAGCTGCCCTTGGGTATTTTGTCACAGACACAGAAACTCTCAGACAGACGTCTGTACTGAGGCATTTACACTCGCACCGGTCTGTCTATGCCCATATGCACACATATGAGCGTAATACCTTTTCAAATTAAAAACCATGTGTCTACTCCTAAAATAATCCAGGCAGAAACAAAGTCAATTAAATTTTATTTCAACCAAGAATATAAAATAAATGTGATGTAACTCATTGCAGCTGGAACAGTCACTTTGAGAAGGGTGGCTGGATAACTCCAGAGCAGAAGCACCCAGTTCTGAAGAGGCCAAGGCCACACACCCTGCATCCCCGGAGCGGGCTTCTGAGGGCAGCAGGCTTGGCGTACACACATCACAGCAGAGCAAGGAGAGCCACGGCGATATCTAACCATACAGAGGGAGTGCGTGCAGAAAATGACCAAAAAGATAGACAGGTACACTTCACAAACAGGAATTATCCAGAATACAAACTAGTTTAGAAAGGACATATTGTATAACATATATAAAAAGTACTTTCAGTTGTTATTAAAAAGGACATCTCAGTCCTGGCTTTGTATAATGCTTTTAGTGTCTACCCAGACAAAGCTTTTTTTTTTTTTTTTTTTTTTTTTTTTAACTAGTATTCATGTACTCACTAGGTGGTGACAGTGCATTAGGTATTTCCCATATAACACATTAGCAACACTCCCTGTGGAAAACGGCTTGGAAGGGTAAGTATCCTTGGGTATCATACACTTCTGAAATCCCTCAAACACTGACCTTTGGGGCTATGATGTTTGTAACGATTCTTGATGATTATGGGGACCTAAACTGCTACACTTTGTATAAAATTATTACTTGAACCCGACTCCTTCGAGACTCCATTAAGCCCAATGGCCACTCACTGTCTTTCTCGGTCACCTAGGGAGCAGTATGTAGCTGCTGCTATATCTTAAACAAAAAGCAAGCTGCAAGTCCTACTCTCCAATTCCTCTTCCTTTTAGCAAAGCAGAGCATCATCTCAGAGGCACAAGAAAAACCAGGGATGAGGCGGCGAGCCTGTGTGAGTGCAGAATGTCCGGGCTCTAAGTCCTAAGGTTTCAAAAGCACAGATATAAAAACAGACTTGTCCCTTGATCTCTGCATCTCACTTCATGGTTTACTTCATCAAAAGGATTGCTTCAGCCTCGAATCACCAACTCACGCTATCATACTTTTAGCTACTCTGTCACCAAATGCCTGAATCCTTTTCCCCCAAACACCTTGCCACAAAGCTACCTTTAAAAGTGACTTTTAATATAAAGAACAGAAACCTCTCAACTCAATCCTTCAATCCTCCCTAGACTCCAAAGCTCCCCTAAGTCAGAGGATGCCTCCCTGTGTCCCTAGAGAAGAAAGTAGTATCTAATGAACGTTCAAAGAGAAATACCATCACTTGAGGCTCACAAAGGTAAATTCCACCCTTAAGAAGCTTCATAGGTCCCATCAGACTATGGCCTTAATGTATACAAAAGGCTTTGCTTCCTTCACAGAGAAAGGAAATAATGAACAGAAATTATTTCTAAGAGTACTGGGCACAGGTATGCATCACCAACCCTGAGACAAGAAGAGAAAATCAAAGGGCCAGAATCAGTGCAGTGATGTGGAACCCAGTTGTATAGATAGGAGTTTTCTGGCTATGTCCTGGAAAACACTAGACTGGAAGCAAATGACAAAGTGCCCTGTTTTGAGTCAGTTTTACCACAACAGTCCTGTGAATGTGTAAGTGCGCACTGTCAGAACTGTGTATCCAGTTTGTGTACGAAGAACTGATTTAATATATATGTATATACACAGACTAGGGGCTAATGCCTCTCATTAAACTGAGCTCACGGCAAGAACAGAACTTCTGTTTTCACTGTAATCTCTACAAACGTTTAGTAGAGTGCGCTCTGTCCACAAGGGCCACCCAAGTGCTGCTGAAGGCTGCTGTGAACATTTCAAATATGCATAGATGCCTTTTGTGACAGCTGATCGCTGGCTTGCTCCTTGAGTGGTCAGACACAGATCTGCTCCCCCCTAACACTGTTTACCATAAAATTCAGAAGCATAGTTATCCAAGTGGGTTCAGAAGTAAACAAAAGAACCTTCATATCACGTGACATTTGTAAGTCAACCACACGGCACAGACGTCCCACATGAGTCTACTGTCACTGGACTGGCTGTAACAAGGAATGTCTCCTGTTCTTGTTCTACCCAGCAGAGCACTGAGCCTGTGATAAGAGAGCAGTGCCCTGGACAAAGGCTCCAGGGCACAGGGCAGACTTTATATAGATAGCTACATTATGCAGGAGGCTGATTCTTATTAAAAAAAAATATATATAAAGGATAAGACAAATCTAAGGAGACAGAAATTCCTCCCAATGAAGCATGTCCCGTGTCGATGACTTCATTTTCGGTCCTGGTATGCATGTCACTGTACAGCCTTTATTACTACTTATGAGGATCATTATGCTGAAATCATATGGTCCTGGCTGGCTACAGTATCACATCAATAGTGCAAAATGTATACTGGCTTCTAAAAATCTTAGTTTACTTGTATATGGACCCCAGAGTATCATAACCAGGTAGATAGGTTCACAAGAATAGTTTTTAAAAATGCATATAGTTTGCATATACAACAATTGGCTATTTTTTCTAGCTCAAGAAACATTGAAAACAAGGCTGGTGCTGCTAGGAGCATCAGAGCACAGGAGTGCATCAGAGCACAGGTATGCAGTAGAGCACAGGTGTGCAGTAGAGCACAGGTGTGCATCAGAGCACAGGTATGCAGTAGAGCACAGGTATGCAGTAGAGCACAGGTGTGCATCAGAGCACAGGTGTGCAGTAGAGCACAGGTATGCAGTAGAGCACAGGTGTGCATCAGAGCACAGGTGTGCATCAGAGCACAGGTGTGTACCAGAGCACAGGTGTGCAGTAGAGCACAGGTGTGCATCAGAGCATAGGTGTGCATCAGAGCACAGATGTTCTGGCCCCTGAACTACAATGGGAGCTCTAAGCCTTTATATTTCCTCTTGATTCTGGAGGTGGGGGTTCCTTAAAAGGAGCTAAGAAAGAACTCCCCTCTAATTCGTAGATCATGGAAATGCAAATATTCACCTCATCTACTTTACACTATCTGCCCATAGTTCTTAGGCACAATTATTAAGTTTTTTCCTAGGGGCAAAAGAAAGCATTCAGTGCAATAAAAAAGATTCTTGACAGCATTAAGTCTCAATAATAGCAAAATTATGCATACATAATACATACTTCGAACATGAATGAAACCTAAAATGTTACCATGCTTTAAAAATAGTCACTTTATGCTTAATGTACATACAAATGTAAAACACTGCAGATGAATTAACAGGCTTCTATTTGAGTATCCTTGATTATGAAAGAAAGTTACTCATGCTGACCAGATGTGAAGAGACCGAAGAGCCAGCAGCTTCTTGACAGAAGAAAAAAGCGTTTCCTTCAAGTGGAAGAAGCGTGCTTTGATCAGCAGGACCCCTTGTGAGGTCCTAGTGCAGGAAAGTCTCTTCAGACCTCCCAGGTGAGTCCCAAAGGACCAGATTCCATCAAAGCTCCCGAAACCTCTTTTAAAGTAGGCTTAGCTACATGAAGTTAAAATTATAATTTTAATTACTGAATATTATTCAGAATAGGATTCTGGGAACTGAGTTCCCCATAAATGATTATATAAAAACCACCAAGTACTTTAGTCCTTCATAGCATAAGCAGGCAGCTGCAAAGACCTACGCTGTTTTTGGTTGTGGGCACCATCTGTCCCACACTCGTCTTTCACTAGACCTTCCCTGAAAGAGATAAATACAAACATAATAGTAAAGTACTTTGGGACAGTAACAGTTTCTTTTTAAGACTTCCAAGAGCAAAGCAGTTAGTCTGTGAAGACTCTGTAGTGCTTTAAAAGGTGCATTTGACTGGTGTTGCTATATCAGTTCATGAAGTATAAAATTATACACCATTGGAACCCTGTTCCTAGAACATTGAAATCCTAAGAAAAGATAAATATAATGATTGCTACAGCGTGAGAAAGGTGCACCAGAAACGCCTTCAGAGACTACTGAAGGATGCGAAGTGCTGGGGTAGACCAGATGCTTCATCAGGAAAGTCACAGAGGAATCATGCGGGGGGAAGAGGGCTGGGGACACTTCACAAGAATCTTCTTTAAGTCAAGAAGAAGAGATATTTGTCCTTCAAAATACTTAGCATGCAAAGGTTTCCTTTCAAGTGGCTGTGCTTTGCATGAGTCAGTCTTCATTCTGGGGTTCTCTGTAATGCAGACACCACGCTGCTGGAGTCTGTGCTCTCAGAGACCGAGGGTGGGTCAGTCAATACCGGTGGGCCTGGTGAGACGGGTGGTACTGGGTACTCTGTTGAGATGATGAGTATCCTAGCGTACTCTGGGACTGAGAAGACCCCTGAACGTTGCTTTGGTAATTCAGGCGAGAACTGGAGTGCTAGGGAAAAAAAAAAACAAAAAACAAAAAACCAAAAAAAGAGAAAAGGGGTCAGGGAGTTAGTAACTGTAGAGAGGGGTCAAGGTTCCAGTCACAAGAGAACAGAGTTATTAGCTACTTTCATCATGAGGCTCACAGCAGGTCTAAGTTCTGCTTATCTGAAACTGAGGCCTGCTCAGGCCGTAACTACCCTGGTCAGCACTGATTTTGGCTAGGTAGTGGGGAGGGAGCACACTGGTGAAGAAAGGCAGGAAAGGACTTTCTGAAATGTAATTTAACCTCTGACATGACTGACATCTGATAACAAAACAGTTTGGTAAATGAAAAAAAAAAAAAATGCAACCAGTGCGATATAACCACCTCCTGCAAATCCTCACGTTATCAGTAAGCTGTGGCTAGAAAAGCAGTCCTTTAGGTGGAGGTTTCAGAGGCAGAAGCCAGGGACACTGGGGGCCTACCAATAAGCAAGCAAGGACACCGACTGCATGCTGGCAGTAAGGAGGTCACAAACTTCAGGTACTATTTCAAACAAAACATTCTCACTAATGAACCTTATTTTCCATCTAGAAACTAAATAAAGCAAATTTCCTACTCCATTGGCCCCAAGAGATCAAGCATGAATGAACAGCTTTCAGCTAAGACCCTGTGCTAAAACAACTTTAAAATGACATTTTCTTTTTCAACAGGAAGAAAAATTTGCATATCACCGCCCCCCCCCCCCCCCCCCCGTGTGTGTGTGTGTGTGTGTGTGTGTGTGTGTGTGTGTGTGTGGTGGTGGTGGGGGCCATGCTGGCCGTGGAACTTTCAACAACCCATCTGCCTCAGGCTCTCCGTGCTGAGGTTCCAGGTGTGAGCCACCATGCTCCTCTCTCTCAAGTGTAAACCACAGTACCTTATACTGAAGCAGCCCAAACCACACATGGAAACTACTAAACGAGGCAGTGTCCTCACAGAGCAGTTCAGTGTGGGGCTGAATAAAACACGGTAAAAGTAACCCAGGCTTGAATACAAGCTAGTAAGACATCACACTGTTGTCAGACAGTGTAAAAACTACCTTTTTATTTTGAAGAGTTTATGACAAAACAAACCTAAAAGCTTTTTATTCCTGGTAAATCCTAGAGTCAGGAGATACAAGGAAAAGGCTAAAGATGAAGACGTCCTTAGTCTCTGTAGTTAGTGGTACAGAAGCAAGGTCCTCGTCTCAACACTGAGAGTATTACCTAGTGTCATCGCCGCTCAAGTGTGCCTCTACCGCTTCCCTGTCTGTGTGGCTGCTGTTTCCTCCCAGTGAGAGCAAGTCTTGTCTGGATCTGTCTCTATTCTAAGTGTTCTTGATTTTGTCCAAGTAAGACACTTTGCTTGTGTCATGTCTCTCTTATCCAATGTGGCCACATGGATAACATTTCTTTAAGGAGCCTCAGGCCTCCCTCCTTTCTCCCTTGGGGTGTTATGATAAACAAGTCGTTTTTTTTGTTTTGTTTTGTTTTGTTTTTTTTTTTTTGGTTTTTCGAGACAGGGTTTCTCCGTGTAGCCCTGGCTGTCCTGGAACTCACTCGGTAGACCAGGCTGGCCTCGAACTCAGAAATCCGCCTGCCTCTGCCTCCCAAGTGCTGGGATTAAAGGCGTGCGCCACCACCGCCCGGCGATAAACAAGTCGTGATACAAACTATCTCACAAGTACATGAAATACGACTAGAAATTATCCTTTCATATAATGCTAGAAATGTAATATCTGATTTTATATAAGACTCGAGAGCTAAGAACTATTTAACTCTGAAAGGACTTGTTAAAAGTCAATTTCCCATTTCATAAAATATATTCTCATCAAAAAAAAAAAAAAAAAAAGAAAGAAAGAAAGAAAGAAAGAAAAAGAAAAGAAAAGAAAAGAAAAGAAACTCAGGGGTAAACCTGATAATCCGATGGCATGCCAGGCCCGCCTGAGCTTGCACCCGATGGCCCGATCCGGGGCTTCTTGTTTGGAGGCACCTGATTCAGCCCGGAGTCCTGGCTGTGCTGCAGCCCCCCTCCAGTACCCCCACCACCAGCAGTGGCTCCCCCAGCAGTTCCATTGGTTTGGGCACTGCTCTGCTGTGGGGGAGCCTGTGGGGGGGCTGCTGCCTGCTGTGGGGGGGCTGCAGGCTGCTGATGTGGGTTCTGTTGCTGTGGCTGGTTCTTTTTAAGGGGAAAAAAGATTGGAAATTTTACTGTGAAGCCAGATAAACAGGAAGTATCCTTTCAATGCCTGATATGAACATATGACTGTAAGTACAATTGGGGTTCACAGCCTGGTTGCACACGTGTGACCGGTGACACACCTGGGGTTCACAGCCTGGTTGCATACATATGACTGGAATGACTGAGATGGGTAACCTCTAAAATACATCATTCCCAAAGCCTAACACAGCAAGCCCAGAATAATGCTCTCTGAAGTTCACTGAGGTGGTATAGCATCTCCAAATTAAACGGGTTATGGGGGGCGGGGCTGTAAGGCACACGGGGAGATACTTCACCCTCCTAAAGCAAGCAAAAGCTCTTCAGGTCAGGACTCTGGAAAAGAATGCTGGAGAGTGGCTAATAGATTCTTTTAACATAAAGGACTGGGGGGTGGGGGTCCTGCAGAAGTACAGCAGGGTGGGGCTGGCACTTCAGGGACAAAATGAGGAACAACTGGGAACAGAATAAGCTACTAAAACAGAAGAGGAAGTGTGGTTTAAACCTCGGTGCACGCTTCAAGTGCGCACCCAGTCATCTCCCTGCTACTCTTGCTTCCTGAAAGCCAGTGTTGCACCAGGCTTGTACCTTGTCACCTTTCTCTTCTGGTTCATCTTCGTTAAGGAATTCTCTTTTGGGGTATGGAATCTGGCAGCCAGCAAACACACTAAAACCATTTAAAGAAATTCATGTCAGTACCTGAAATCTGTAATTCCATCAAATTACTTTAAAAGTTTACTTTTTCTTTCTTAACTTACATCCTATTCTTTATTGTGGCTAGTGTTTGCTGGACACCTTCCAGCCAACTTAACTTAAGCAATAAGGAAGGAGCAAGTCACCGCCGCTCTTCCGACTGCCGCTTTCACTGTCAACACAGGGCAGCTGCTAGCAAGCTGTGGAAGACACAGGACTGTCCACACTAGTCATCAGCACCAATCTAAACTGACTTTCTGTCTGCTTCAACATGAAAATTAATTTCCCTTGCAGAAAACCACGTGCATTTCTAATATATAGGGCCCGGAGCGCACGCCTGGCGAGGTGAGAGGAAGGAGAAGGTCGCAGATGTCACGAGCTCCATCCCTTTGGTCAACCTCTGATCTGCTGCACAGCAGCTGAGTCACACCTGTTCTGTCTGGCGCTCATTTATGAAATGGGCATGGGCTCTCTGAGGAGGCTTCTCTGTAGGCAGCTGTCATGAGCAAATGCTCCCCTGGCTCTCAGCAGCACCCAGCGCCTTTGAGTTGGAGCCATAGAGAGGGAAATGAATACGTACTCTAATGTTGGCAGAGGGTCTTCCTGGAAGTAAGGGTCCTGCAGAGCCTGCTCTGAGGTGATTCTCTTGGTTGGATCCATGGTGAGGAGTTTCTGAAGCTAGAACAATAAATGAGAAATATGACAACACTTGAAAAGGTTGCTGACATGTCAACTAACTGACGTTTGTGTAAACGTCTAACATGATTAACAGCAAACACATCTCTTACATGTATGTGAACAGACACGTGTGCAAGTGTATGTGTTTATCTAATCTGCTCTTTTATGTAGGTTCCAGGGATTGTGGATCACCTAGGTTGTCAAGGCTGGGCAGCATATGCTCTGACCACTGGGCCACCCTGCTAGCCCTCACATCACCTTGTACTGTGTACCTAGCACTATACACATACTCATCAAATTACCAAAAAGGCCCCTTGAAATTCTTTCCTTTTTCTGATATAAATCATTTAATAAATTAAGACTAGTAGTCAAGGAAGATTCCTCAACAGATTAAGATTTAATTTCTCAAGTATCCAGCAATTCATCCATTCATTTCTTCTTTCTTTCTTTCCTTTCAAAAGGAAGACTGGTTGGGACAGTTCCACAGTGAGGAGGTCCAGATGTGTGTGTGGTCTCCATGTGGAGGAGAAGCACCTACCAGGAGGAACACCTTGCTGTCAGGCTTGACCTTGTGTTTCTCCATGTACTTTATGAGGCTGCTATTGGCATACCTGCAGGACAAACACATGGTGAGAGGAACACATGTGGTTCACATTCCAAAAGGGGAGCTCTTCAGGCAAGTCTCTTTAAGGTGGATGTGAGACATCACTCACTACCGACACTTACGAACAAGCAGGGTTGCTATACACTAAATTCCAGAGTCTTAGTGCTGGAGTCTCTTGAGATACGGTTATGTACCACCATCAGAGCTACAAACACATATATCCTGAAACTCAGCAACTGCTCGGATCAAATCCCTTCTAAGACACGGCTCGCTCGGCCCTCCTTCCATGAGTAGCTCACGAATGTTAGACAAGTACTCTAAGCTAGCAGTGTCTCCTACCTTTCCCCTTTCTATTTTGAGTTAGGTCTCTCTCACTAAGTTGTGCATGCTGGCTTTGAACCACCCTCCCGTCCCAGCCTCCTGAGCAGCTAGGGTCACAGGCCTGTCACTAGGCCTAGCGTAAGAGACACATGAGTAAGTATCAGGACAAAGGAGAATATTCTTACTGGAATTTCTGTAATAGGAAACAAACAAAAAAAGACCCCGCCAACTCCCAAACCTAGAAACAACCAAATATCCACCCACTGAAGAAACAGAATAGCTAAGTATATCAACTGTTAATATTATTTAAAGTTTAAATGGTTTCAAAACATAAAAATATAGCTTATTTTTAGTGTGTGTTAATTTCCCTTTCTGCCCTTTATAATTTATATTTGAAGTAGAGTTGGCATCTCTTAAAGAGTGTTTAAATAGAGCAGGAGGCAAGGGGTGGCACACCTTTAATCCCAGCACTCAGGAGACAGAGGCAGGTGGATCTCTTGAGTTCTAGGAATTGGAGTTATAGACGGTGGTGAGCCACCATGTGGGTGCTGGGAACCTAACTGGGGTTCTCTGTAAGAGCAGCAAGTACTTGTAACTGCTGAGCCACCTCTCTAACCCTGTACTTAGTTTTTGAGATGGGATTTTGCTGTATAGCCCAGGCTATCCTCAAGCCCATTTCAGCATCTTAGGTGTCTGGAACAACAGGGTCTACGTCACAGCAGCCACTTGAGTTACACTTATAACACGCTCCCAAGAACACTCATTCTCAGAGAAGCAGTGCCCGTAGCCCAGACAATACATAGGTGTGTGTATCAGAGAGATTATGGACAGGGAGACGCCGGGTCTGGCAATGGGAAGAAGCCTGACAGTTCACAGAGAAATCAAGTTTCTCTATCGGTCTTAGGTCGTCTTTGTCCAGAGTCAACTCTTCTCCTGCGATAAGGCTGGACGCTAGGTTGTTACTATCATATAAAAAGCCTGAATTTGTCTGACTGCCGAATTCAATTGCACAGCTGCAACTGTAGTGTGTCTTTCTTAGTGTGGACACTAAGATGGACTGTTTACCTTGTGAATTACCCTGTTATAGGATCTGAAGAGTTTCCAAAGTGACATAAACTTGCTAAGTATTTATCAAATTGTGTTTACTTGAACGTTTGGTTTTGAAAGTGGATGCGATGATCTCTCTTGAATGCTTTCTTTCTCTTTTTTGACTTGTTGAGGATTAAATCCAAACACCTTCCAGTGAGCAGCACGATGCCCTCAGCCCCGCATTGCTCTCTAGTGAGCTACCTGGAACTGACACCTTAGAACAACTACAAAAACACCTACTGTCTTCTTAGCAATTCACGTGCGAAGTATTTTGGGAGTTCTTTTTCTCTGGTATGATAAAGCAAGTTAATATTCTTTTTTTTTTTTCCTTTAAAGATTTATTTATTTTTATGTATGTGAGTATACTGTAGCTGTCCTCAGACACACCAGAATGAGGGCATCGGATTCCCTTACAGATGGATGTGAGCCACCATGTAGGTGCTGGGAATTGAACTCAGGACCTCTGGAAGAGCAGTCAGTGCTCTTAACTACTGAGCCATCCCTTTAGCCCCCAAGTTAATTTTCTTTTACTTTTGAAATACTATTTTATCTGAAATAGTAATTGGTAGAGCTGTTTTCAATATATTTGCTTTAGTGATTTCTTTGTTGTTTCTTTAGTTTTTGTTTTGATGAAGAATCTCATTATGTAGCCCTGGCTGGCCTGGAACTCCACTCTGTAGACCAGGCTAGCCTAGTCTTCTTCAAGGTGTGTGCCACTATGCCCAGACTGTACTTATCTGTTTGCAGGGCCTCACTCAGTGGAAGGCTCAACTGGGACTCAATCTCTCATCCTCCCAAGTGCTCACACTTCCCCATGAGCTGTTACTATGCATGGTTCGCTTCAGTAACCTTTATGTGCTATGTTAGACCCACTACAGAGGCCAACGGGCAATCGTCATACCTGCCGGACCCTGTGTTCCATCATTTATTATGGGGCAAGGGAGGACCCTGGTCCAAGTTCTTTTCTTTTTTGCTTTGCTAGGGACTGAAACTGGAATCTTGTATATGGCAAGTTAGCACTCCATTAAGCTACAGCCTAGTGCTAGGCAGTACACTAGAAGCAGTTAACTTTAAACTAACGAGCATAGGATGTGCTAGCCACAGGGATATACGTAACGGTGTGTGCATGAGCCATTAAACAGCAGTACAGGATGCAGAGGAGCTGAGGCTTAAGGAGTAAGTACAGAGCGTGCGCACAATCAGTATGCTCAAACTGATTGAAAACTAGGAGACACATGTCTGTAATGTCTGGGCTACAGAACATCAAACAGGGAGAGCTCGAGAGAGAAATCTAAAGCCAAGGTTTGGTGGCAGTTATGGAGCGGAAAGCAGTGAGGACTTAGGACAAAAGTGCTGTTTTCATTTTGCTATGGTTATTTACTTATTTATTGAGACAGGGGTTTTTACTTATATAGTCATGGCTAGCCTGGAACTCACTACATCATAGCCCAGGCTGGCCTCAACCTCATGACTACTGATCTGTGTCAACCTTCCAAGGATTGGGTTTACCCTGATGTCAGTCACCATGCCTAATTTCTTCAGGTTTGCTTTGCCAATACTGTAACACGAGAAGAGCTGGAATGAAGAATGGAAATGAAGGCACAAGGACCAGGCCACTGCAGGGCTGAAGGAGAGCCTGCTGGCACTCTGATTTGGCAAGGGCCGTGGGTAGAAACAAGGTCAAAGCATCTCTAGAAGAAAGAACTGAGTAGATCTGCTACTCATGTGGCTCCAGTGAGGGAACATGAAATGACGGGAGTGAGTCTGCGTCACAGGTCTTGGGCTTGAACAATTAGGAGAATCATGAAGCCATTTCCTGGAACATGAATACAGAGCACAAAGGCTCAGGCTCAAGCAGACAGACAGGAGTCCTTCTTCAGGCTGAGATCACTGGCAGTTTAATAAGGCAGTCTGAAAACTAGGGGAAAGTTGAGTAAGATATGAGTTAGACAGCACTACCCCAAAAATTGAAATCCAAAGCATTTTTAGAATCTAAAAAAATCCCTCGGTTCTAAAATATTTTTCTAGGCCAAAGTTTTACTCCACTTTGAAGAAGATATTTATGTGTGTGTGTGCACGTTTCTATCTGCACATATCATGATAAGCACGCGGAGCTGGAGAACAAGTCACATCCAGCTTCCCACATTCAGGTCATTGAGCTGCAACCGTTTCTCCCCCTGAGCCACCTTCCCTGGCCTGGGTAAGACATGTGTGACTTGTACAAACTGGGAAGGATCGATCCTCTTAACTGGCGGTGAATATGGCAACCAAAGCCGTGGAGTTTGCTGGGAAAACGTGCAGTGGCAAAGGAGCTGAGGCGGAAATCTGGAAATCTGAGCTGCGTGCTATCCCAAAGGCAGAGGTGAGGACCACTATGGACAGCTCTCGAGGAGCGGGAAACGGATGAACCGGCCTGCACGCACTCTCATTTCTACCAGCCATCTTGAACTGAAATTTTCCTGGTAAGCTGAAGGGATCTTGGTTGTCAACTTGACCGCACTTCTGGAATCAAATAAAATACAAGCCACTCCTGAGAGCAATCTTTTTACTATCATTATTAGTTTGTCATGTGTATGGGTGCTTTGTACCACATGTGCACAATGCCTGCAGAGGCCAAAAAGATGGTCAGACTCCTGATGTCGAGTTACATACAGGTGGTCAACTGCCCTCTACATACTAAACCTGGGTCCTCTGCAAGAGCACTGAGTGCCCTCATCTGTGGAGCCATCTCTCCAGTCCCTTTCCTTTTTCTTTTCTTTCTTTTTTTTCCTTGGTTTTTCAAGACAGGGTTTCTCTGTGTAGTCCTGGCTGTCCTGGAACTCACTCTGTAGACCAGGCTGGCCTCGAACTCAGAAATCTGCCTGCCTCTGCCTCCCTCCTTTTTTATTTTCTGTGTATGGGAGTCTTGGCTGCATGTATGTCTGTGTACATGCTCATGCCATGCCTACTGGAAACCTCAAGAAGGCATAGGATCCATTGGAACGGGAGTTATAGACAACTGTGAGCCAAGGAGGTGCTGGGAATGTGAGGGATTTTCTTTCATTGGATTATCTGAAGCAGGAAGACCCACCCTAAATGTGGGAGCACCTCTCTGGGGACATCCCAGATAAAAGACATGAAAGAAGAAAACTGCTTTTTACCTGCTTGTCCTCACTCTTGTTGGCAAGTCTACCTATCCTGTTGCTGTGCTATTTCTTTACCACCATTAAAACCAACTTCTTTGGAATGCCAATGCAGACGGAAGACTGGCAGCTCTGCTGGGACATCCAGCCACACAGACTGAACACTAGCAGATCCTCAGCCTCTCCAGTAGGACACAGCCATTGCTGAGCTAACTAGACTTCATCCTATAAGCCAATACGCACGAATACATCCATACATGCACATGTGCACACATTGTCAGCTCTGTTCCTTTAGAGAGTCCTAACTAAGGAAGCTGGCCTTTGCACCCCCCTCATGTCTATTCATCATCATCTCTGCAGCAGTCTGCTCCACTCTCATCCTGGACCACATGGTCCTCCATGCACCATCCTTTCTGCCTTCTGACTATAGCATCTCAGTCACTGACCATAATCTAGACAGGAGCAAACCCACAGCAGTGGGATTGAACTAAGCCTCTAGACTAGAACTGCAACTTTTAATTGCATTTTCGCTATTTGAGAGAGACATGGTTTCTCTGTGTATCCCTAGTTGTCCTGAAACTTGCTCTGTAGCAAGTTTCCACACCAGGCTGGTGTGGAACTCAGAGATCTGCCTGCCTTGGTTTCTGACGTGCTGGAATTAAAGGTATGTGCCATCAGGCCTGGTCTCTGTTTTTAAATATTGCAGTCCTAAATTAGGTATATATGTTAAAATCATTTGGAAAATAATTCTTTAAATCACAGGTATAACTAATATCTTAGTCTCTGGTTTAAATCTATACCTGTAGTTAACAATGTCTGTGTATCTGTATCACTCACAACATTCCAAGGAGCTTACAATGGAGGGGACTGTGTCGTGAACAGTACTGATGTCTTACCAGGTGAGCTCTACGCAGGGCTCACACCCTGTGCCTTCTACCACAAGACACTACAGCAGCAGGGCAGACACCTGCGGGCACACGTACCCTGGACCTCTCAGGCTCTGGAAGTGTATTAATTTCTGCTGTTCCTCAACTACTCAGTCTCAGAGTTTTGTTTCTGTGTCTCCCAGCATTCACAGCCAAGATAATCTTGAATTACAATGTAAAATTACTTACGTTGTTCTTCGAAAGTCTTTTTGAAGAGTTGGGTACTCTGGCATTTTTCTAATATCTTCCCAGTCTTTATCTAAAAAAAAAAAAAGTTTGGTTTTTTTTTTTTTTAATGTAGAAAATATCTTACTAAAAAGTCTCCTAATTTTTTAGTTTACAAAAACAAACTTTATGCATATATTTACAAAGAAACACTTTTGAAATGTAACTCAAAATAATATTTTGAAAAGGGCAACAAATTACCTGCAGGAAAACCCATGACACTAAATATCCGATCTAGTTGATCATGATGAAAAGGGTTGCTTGTTTTTATATCCTCCTGACGACAGTGAAAAATGGGTTCTGAAGTCAGGAGTTCAGCAAATATGCAGCCTATTGCCCAGATGTCTAGGAAAGAAAAGGCAGCCTTTCATACAAATGCATTAATTTCCTTAGTTGCAATTCCTGGACAGAATTCCAACATACACACAAAAATACACTTCAGTAAACCAGTATGTAAAATACAGTAAGCATATTAAGGAAGCCCACAGAAGCTGGAATGTACTTCATTTGGTAAGAGCTTGTCATGAGTGTACAAGGTCTTAGGCTCAATCCAGCACCACAAACCCACAGGCCACGACATCACACACCTGCAATCTAAGCACTTGGGAAGTGGAAGTTATAGATCATCCTCAGTTACATCAAAAGTTCAAAGCCAGCCTGAGATATAAGAGATCCCTCTTTAAATAAACAAAAACAAGACTTACATAGAGCCAGCAAGATAGCTAAAGGCGTTTGCCATGCAGTCTAGAACCTGAGTTTAGCCCCAGGAACTCACATAAAGGTATGAGAACTGACTCCTCTGTCCTCCACATGTGTACTGTGGCGTGTGTGTGTGTGTCATGTATGTAACATGGGATGGTTGTATCATCATATAACAGATTGGAAGCCAAATAAAAGAAATGTTTATTTATAAATTTCCTGGTAGAGACAGGCTTAGGAAAAAATTAAACTTGTCAAACAATAGATTCTTTCTAGGTAGAAGTCTGAGAGAGAGCTTCTCACTTTATAGCCAAGGCTGGCCTCTAACTTGTAATCTTTCTGTCTCAGTGTTCCAAGTGCTGGTATCCTAGGCTTGTGCTACCATACTTGACACAATAAATTCCAAACTGTCATCAACTAATTTAATCACTCAAACATTTAGTTGATCATCTAACAGGTTATAATACATCTGACAGAATGAAACAATATTATCATCAGTTAGCATAATAAATTCTTTCATCTTAAGTCTGCACAGAGAGCAAAAGGACTGTGGAAAACTCAACTTCTGCCTGCAAAACTGTGAAAGTCCACTTCGCAACCAATTCCAAGTCTAGAAGTTAATTAGCTAAGGAAGTGTATCCAAGCACTGCACGGTGCCAGTGGGGCACACTCTGTCTTAACACAGTCCCTCCCTCAGCTGTAGCCTCGCCACTACTGAAAGCTTCAGGACAACGTTTGTAAGGGGCTAGGATTATGACTCACTGGTTGGACACTGTCTTGCACAAGCCCCCACCAGCACTAACTAACTAAATGAATTAATTTAATGAATGTTTCACTAACTATCCATCATTGTATTTGTGCTTTATCTATTGAAGACATAACTTATATCCTAGCACTTTAAGATTATTCCTATAATGCTTTGCTATATGCATAAGTGAGTTAACTTTGAGATACATGTTTACATTTGTCCATTTTGAGAAATGTTATTTAGTAAGTATAGAAGTAGGTAATACTGCTAGGAATATGGCAAAACATAGAAAAA
Organism: Arvicanthis niloticus; assembly: GCF_011762505.2. Taxonomy (NCBI): domain Eukaryota; kingdom Metazoa; phylum Chordata; class Mammalia; order Rodentia; family Muridae; genus Arvicanthis; species Arvicanthis niloticus. Next base: position 17,410,011 of record NC_047677.1, read on the forward strand.
AAAAAGTGTGCCACAATGCCAAACACATCCTTTAGATAAACTAAATAAGCAAATGGTTTAATTATATTCATCAACTACAACAAAAGTCAGTATGCTCTGTTGTAAACCAAACTGCCAACAGAAACCCACGCTGTAATGCCTCTCTTCTCTGACCATTCGGATGCCTTCCTGCACAGACATCAGCCTTCTGGATAATGGGAAATGGCCTTCAATAACCACGCCTACCACACATAACCTGCATCAGATTACATACAATCTAATCTTCCTTAATGACACAGCCCGGCGCCATCATCGTGAATGCCATCAGCACAATACAGTAACAGTCTGCACTACTGTCTAACCCTTCCCTGTCTTCCATGCCATGCCGTCTGTCATTCTTGTCCCTAATAGCTCCATCAGCTTTCACCCTCTTCAATGCTTTTAATATTGTCAGTAAGGACTACTACTGTATGTTGCTAGTCACATCAATTCCCAGTGGGTCCCTTATTCGAAGGACAGAAAGCAAAATGTAGACTTCTTCTTGAACTGTTAGCATGAAGAACCTCAGAAAGGCAAGCAGTGAGAAACTGTTTCCTGACAACATTATTTTATAATCTGTATTTCCATCTAGTTCTTACGTCACTTATACTTGTTTCTGACATCACCAGGTATGGAGGAAAGTGAGAATGAGTGAGTATGTATGTGTTTATATACATTGTTCTGAATATTTTAAGCCTAAAGATATGCCTACCTTAATAATGTAAACCCAAAGACTTTTCCTATCTTAATATTTTCCCTAACTTCTACTGTGAATAGATACTTAGGACTTTGGTTATTATGACTTTGTTTTGGAGATGAACTATGACCTCACTGGTAGCACAGGCTGGCCTTGAACCTTCCTGCATCAGTGTCCTCCCAGGCGCTAGCATTACTTGGCACCTGGCAAGTAATTACATTTTTATGTCATGAGCTAAATATCACTAACTGGGCGAGCAAATAAGTCGCAAGTTGGATTAAATTCAATTTCAGTTTTACTTACTCAAAAAATAGTTGACTTCTAACTTATATCCACTTACATTTATTATAAACAAACAATTACAACAAACCCACCACATCTATTTTCCTACAACTATGCTTCTCAAAAAGTGCTCCCCAGTGTGTAGGGCACACAGGACTGCCTGGGAAAGCACTTGAAAGCCTGGGCTTACCATGTATATACAACATCAACTTTGGTGGGTATAGCATTTTGAATGAAAATAACCCCCATAGGCTCATATATGTATACTTGGTCCCCAGTTGGCAGAACTGTTTGGGAAGGATTAGGAGGTGTGACCTTGTTGGAGAAGGCGTGTCACTGGAGTGAGCTTTTGAAGTTTCAAATGCACACCCCATTCCCAGATAGTTCTCTCTGCCTCCACCTTGTGGGTCAACATGTAAAACTCTCAGCTAACGCTCAAGCCCTGTGTCTTCCTGACTGCTAGAACACTCCTATCACCATGACAACCATGGACTCTCTCAGGAACTGTGATCCCAAATTAAAGCCTTCCGTTGATCAGTGCCTCAGCCATGGTTTTTGTCACAGCAATTGAAACGTAACTAAGATACAATGGAAAACAATCTTAGCAGAAAAAACTGTTGGCTATATATCCTTTTACTTAATGGGAACTCTCCTTTTCATATATTGTACAACTATGGGTGAGGCCCAGGGGCGTACAGGTTGCTGCTGATTCCACATCCTCCACCAGGCACTTGGTGCTGCCTGAGGACCAGGATGATTATTAATGTGCGCAATGCATTTATGGATGATAAAGTCACGGTACATGCTGCAATGCCTCCTCCCTTATGCCCTAAATTTTATACCATCTTGTCTGTTTTAAGGTTCTATCTATTAATTTCCAACTAACATCTCCCAACACACACACACACACACACACACACACACACACACACACACCCTCAGACTTCTCCCCTCCTACCTTCTGCGGCCTTCTGAGGTTATCTAAGGAACTGTTCTCAATAGTTGGAAGGAAAAGACCTGGATAACAAGAACAGCAGCCCCACAAGGCTGGAATACAAAAGAGCTATGCAGGTTTTTAGCTCAGCCCTGGAAACACTCCAGACACTCTACTGACAGCAGGGCCTCCACAGCCTCTGATCTGATTGGACATGGGTGGGTCTAATGTCACACATTCCTCAAACATACTAATCCCCACATTTCTGAGACCACTCGGGTTTAGTAATATTCACAAATGTTTTATACTATTTCAGCACTATGTTATAATCTAAGTACTTTGGGTATCTGGATTTTGAAGAAATCAGATCTCCCGATAAACAAGGCACTGTAATATGTGCATGCTCTTTACCCATGAATTAATTAGGAGGCTAAGGCATCTTCCTAAGCACAGGAACAGTACTCACAGTGCTTTGAGGGGTTAGAGCATTTGTAAACAGATACAGAATCGTGTTTCCGGTGGATTTTGAGTGACAATTCACTCTTAGTGCAACAGCCAAGGTGCTCAGCGATCTGCCCAGGAGCAGGAGGCAGAGCTTTGAGGAAAAGAACGTGCAGGGAAATCCCCACAAGTGAAGCCCTAGAAGCCCAGCCCTTCTCGTGGCCACTGTTCATTTCTTCTTTGCCTTCTCTTTTTCTTCGATGTACAGAAACTTCCAGAGCTGAGGAAGATTCTTGCCTGCTAGCTCCTTACCTATAGCTGAGGCTTCTCAGCCTTCAGACAGTGAAATCTCCAAAGTGCCTGCTGTGAGGAAGATCATTGAATCCTAACAAACATGCTCATAACTGCTTTCCTTTCTCTAGCTCTTTCTCCTTCTCAGTGGTTTGGCAAGTAGCTGAGCAGAGCCATCCTACCTACTGTATTTCCTGCTGTACTGGACGAGGTGCCATCCTGCAGACCATAGCAGTAAGAGAGCTGGCACGTCATACCATGTCTTGGTTAGGATACCTGGAAAGGATCTTTTCTATGGTAAAATCCTGCCCTGATTTTCTCTTTGTGAAGACAGTTTGACCTCGCTCTCCCATTCTTCAGATGAGTATGCTATGTGAGCACACAGGGAGGAAGATGTGCATGTTCTTTCCAGAGCACTGGCTTTATTATCAATGATCTCACATTCATGAGCGTGCGGCTTGTCAATCATCTCCACACTTACCAATGGCCTTTGTGTAATGTCTGGCACCGAGTAAAAGTTCTGGGGCCCGATACCAAAATGTCACGACTACTGGATCCAAATCTGCGAGTGGCTTTAGAGGAGAATTGAATAATCTGGCAAAACCCATGTCAGCTGAAAAAGAAAACAAATATAAAACTCAGTTTGCCATATGATCAGAGCCATGCAGGAGTTGGTAACTGCCTTTAATCTTTCAAAGATGAACTTTTCCTCTGAAACCACATGCTGGTTAGGAACTGTTTTGTTTATTTGTGCTAAGATAGAGGCTTCTACCCTGTCAACTTTATTTACTGACCAAGACACTAGAGCTTAAACGTACTGACTTCCTGAGAGCGAAGATTTAAGTTCAGAGTCAGAAGTATGACCTGAGCCTGAGCCTGAGCCTGAGAGTCCAGGCTCTTGGGAGCAGTTAGGATTGAGTCTCCTTGTTTAGACGATGCACCTAGCCACCTGAGTATGCGCACCTACCCACCTAAGACTGTGCACCTACCCATCTGAGACTGTGCACCTACCCATCTGAGTCTGTGCACCTATCTGAGTCTGTACACCTATCTGAGTCTGTGCACCTACCCATCTGAGACTGTGTGCACCTACCCATCTGAGACTGTGTGCACCTACCCATCTGAGACTGTATGTGCACCTACCCACCTGAACCCACCTGAGACTGTGCACCTACCCATCTGAGACTGTGTGCACATACCCATCTGAGACTGTGTGTGCACATACCCATCTTAGTCTGCGCACCTGCCCACCTGAGTCTGTGCACCCATCTGAGTCTGTACACCTATCCACCTGAGTCTGTGCACCTACCCACCTGAGACTGTGCACCTACCCACCTGAGACTGTGCACCTACCCATCTGAGTCTGTGCACCTACCCACCTGAGTCTGTGCACCTACCCACCTGAGTCTGTGCACCTATCCATTTGAGACTGTGCATCTATCCACCTGAGACTGACTGCACAACACTCAGTTTAGTATGCACTGCAAACTCAGGATGTCTGAGTTACATGTGTCTCTTCCCAACTGTGTTCAGGGACAGCATACTGGAGGCACAGGATCGGCTATGGGGGGCAATCAGAGCATTCAAAACACAAAATGCCATATTGGGACCTTTCCCCTAGAAAGTTGATTGTAACAGCACATTGTACACAATCCTGAAACATGTATAAAACATAATAAATAATTGCTATAAAACATATAGATAATTGCTATAGTAATTCACTTAACAAAGATGTAAATGAAAGCTAACTAACTTAAGCATTAGGGGTATATAAAACTAGCATTTGTCACTCTAAGATTCTAGAGATCTTTTTTATGATTTCATAAAGAAGTACTTTATATTTATAAGACCCTTTACAATTTACAAATGGCATTTATACACATCATACAATGTCATTTCATTTTCATCATAGATTAGTATTTTGCTTCTCACTTTTGAGGTGAAGAACCTAAAGCCAAAGTACAACTGAATTACTTGTCTACGTTTACAAGAACAGTAAGACATCGTACTTAAAAAACATTGTTTTAATTTAACAGCCATATTCTTTTTGAGCTTTTAGTTTTGTTTGGGTTGTTTTTTTTTTTTTTTTTTTTTTTTTCCTTGAGACAGGGTTTCTCTGTATAACAGGCCTAGAACTCACTCTGTAGACTAGGCTGGCCTGGAACTCACAGAGAACCAACTGCCTCTGTCTCCTGCGTACTGGGATTAAAGGTGTGCACCGTGTGTGTATGTGTGTGTGTGTGTGTGTGTGTGTGTGTTGGGGGGGGGGGAGTTGCAGGGGGTGCTGACATTAGGTGTCTTCCTATATTATGTAATGTTGTCTAGCCATTTCCTCAGAGATTGAAACAATATACCCCAGCAGGGAAGTTCCTTAAACCAGAAGGGAAACAATTCAAAATTCTTCAGGAAGTCCCTGAAACTGATCAGATTTACTGGGTCCCTTCCTCCCAAGATAAACCATAACAACTGCTGAGGTCACTCTCAGACAGGCAAAGGGGCAAAGAAGAGACTGAGACCAGACCAGCTGCTTGGAGGAAGGAGAGACAAGCCCACCTGCTTAGAAGAGGTTTAAATCAACTGAGTCACTTGGAAAGGACACTCAACCTACTGTGCTACCTGAAGGCTACACAGCTTTTGTGAGCTGTCACCTGTGCTGAGGTGTGCTTTGGTGATGTATCTGTCTTTGGTCATTTCTGCTCCTATAAGCAACCTCTCACCTACTCTGTAAAGTAACCAATGAGAGATGAAGTTGATCTCTGGTGGCATCCGTACTTTGCTCTGTCATGAGCTCCCTATCTGGGGTGGGTAGGGTGAGAGTGTAGCATTTCCCCAGGAAAAGGTTAGTCACATAACACTCATCACCTTACTGTTTGAGACAGTGTCTCTCCCTAAACTCAACACTTCTACAACTGGCTTGGTTAGCTGGCCAACAAACTCCAGAATCCTCCTGTTTCCAAGCACCACCCCCTAGCTCTGGGTGTTGGGAGTCTGAATTCAGGTCTTTTGTGCTGTGTGTTAGGCACTTCAACTAAGGCACCAGCCAGCCTTCTAGTAGCTGGATTCTTAGAACACTGATCGACATCCAGTAAGTTATACACATGATAATTACAAACCACAAAGGCAGAGTCACAAGAATGATAAATCTCTATAATTTAAAATATACAATATACACAGTACATTTTGAATGTGTACGGGACCCAAATGAACTATAAAAAGTACAAATGCAGGTAACTATAATGGATCATTTAATCTGAGACTAGGTATGCTATAATATGCATTAAATTATAATTGACTATATTGTTTCTTTAGACTTTGAATAATTTATAATGCTTCATGAAACTGCTCTGGAGTACTGAGCTCTTAAAAAAAGAAAAGCTAACCAAGGAAGTCAGTGCTAATGTCTACCCCTTAAAAACCAAATTTCTCTAGTGATAACAAAAAGTCAGTATTTGTACCAACATTACATCTATTTTTATTATTATACAATACTGACAGCACTATTTGATATAAGGGTAGAAGCTAACTGTCGCTAGTGGTAAAGTGTGGTGATGGAAACGTATGCTGGGATGCTGTCTGCACGCTGAAACACATGTCGTATTGAAGGCAGAAAGCAGTGCTTCTCTTATTCTCCTCCTCCCCCTCACTACATTTTTAAAATGTATTTATTTAATTAGTTTTGGAGACAGGGCCTCATTGTGTAACTCTGGCTGGCCTCTGCCTCCCAAGTGCTGGGACTAAAGTGTGGCCTGCCATACCTGACTCTTAATTTTAATTCACTGTCAGTTAATTCACTGAATGAACTTTACAGGTACCTTTCCAAATAATTACTAATTGTAGAGCACGTAAGTGACCTAAGCATGGCTTTGGCTGTTTTCTAAAGGACAATGCATGTGAACGTGTCCAATGAAATGGATGTGTGGGTGCTAACTAGGCAACGTCAGACATCAGCTCAGAGGAGCAGCAGCACCAAGACCCAGCACCTAGCAGTCTGCAGGACGGAACCGCGTCACAGGAGTCAGTTCTGCTGGTTCCTAAGAAGCACCAAGTCCTGAGACAGGAAGGTCTACATCTCTTTTAAGGTCCCAGCTAGAAGGACGCTTGACCCACAGCAGAAGCAGACAGAAGAAGGTGGAACTGGAATGGGGCTTTGAAGGTCTGAGATGGGAGGGAGGGAGGGCGTTAGATAAGCACTGCTAAATACTAGGGTTTCTTAAGACCGGTTCTTACTCTTAGCCCAGGCTGGTCTGGTGTAGCCCCAGACAATCCTCTCTTCTTAATCTCTGATGTGCAAAGGCTGTGGGCATAAGCCATACTGGAGGGTGTTTGAGGATGCTGGGGAGGAAAGGATACAATGTGCCTCCTTTCCACTCAACTGTACTGTCCCAAGCCCAACGAGAACTACACTAAGTCCTTAAACAGGGATCTGCTCATTTTTTAAACACTGGGAATGGAACCCAGGGTCTCACGCATGCTATGCAAGCACCCTGCCATGAACTGTGCCTTCAGTCCCCACTTTCCTATCTTTAGACAGTAATCTGGGGCTGGGGAAACAGCACGGTGGTGGAGTACTTATCTAGTGTGCATGCTGCTCTATATACAACCCCAGAACCATATACACAGGAACATGGCATAAAACGAAGTTTATAAGTCACCGAATCAATTATAGTCACTCTTACTGTTATTGCTCAATTTTATCTTATTGATCCCCAATCTTTAACAAAACTATAATCTTAAAATTCTTAACGATAAGGTAGCTGTTCTGAGTAGACAACAAAATTTTATGTTGACTACACTAAAATGTTGTTGATTCCTTAATCATAGTAACATCGTGATTGACAAAAACCAGAAGAGTCTAAGATGAAGATGATGAGTCTGCTTAGGGACAATGGAGTTTGGGTCACCAGGAGGGCCGGATAGTAAAGAGAGGGACAACAAACATCTGAATTATAGACTCACTTTTATTACATCTAACATTTGAGATCAGACATTGTCAAACCCTTCAAGAAATAATTAGAGGGAAGCTGCGTCCCAAACCGGTGCTAAAGGTGTCCTCAAACAGCATACTGAGGAGAGCAAGAAGAACAGCAGCAGCTCAGTGTGGAAGGAACCACACAGACCAAGACAGAACACAGCCTCAGGGCCACAGCACTCAGGAGTCACTGTGTTAAGAACAGTGACTGACATAAACCACTGGGTCTGCCAGGGCAGAGGTCTTTTCAGAGACAGTTTTGACAGAGAATGGGCTTTAAGGTCAGATTATAACAAATTATGGTGAGTGAAACCAAAGGGTGAACATTAAGGGTTTCTATCCTAGAAGTAAAGAAGCAGGGTGGGGGGGTGGAGTAGGGGCAACAACATGAAGCGTGGACACAAATGCTAAAGAAAACAAGATGGAGGTCTGAGCGGAAGTGGCACAGAAAAGGTCGGTCACACTTCTCGTTTAAAGGCACCAGGCTGAGCCACCCATGTGAACCCTGTGACTGTAGAGTTAGAATGCTGCAGACCCAGAGCCAGATTATCTTAGCTCTCTAGTTTCCTTAACAGTCATCTGCTGTCTGCATCTCTGTCTGGCCTTCCATCCTTTCACACACCAGGTAAAACTTGGGCATCATACACAGACACAAGCTAGAAGCGAAGAATATTATTAGTAACATGTAAAACCCAGCAGAGTTTAGCTACTCTGATATGACCCCACCAATGTATTTGGGAAATACCTTGACTGATTTGTTCTGGAGGATAAAGTTCATGCAAGCACCCCCACTCTGGAATGTTCTTCAAGGAAACTTGGCTGTGTGCTCCCTGCTGACGGCTACTCATGCCCCTCAGAATGAACTCCTCTCTTCACTCGGAGGTGAACAATCTACTCTACACCAACAGTTCTGGTTCCACATCATGAGGCCTCATGGAAGATCTACTGTCATCAGAGGAATCACTGTAGGTATCAGCAGGTCCTCTATTATGTCCAACCACCCACACTGTCTCCTTGAGTTTTGCTGTAGCTGACAGTGTACCTGACAGTCTTCCCTTCTTCTCAGCAGGTTATTATCAGATACCTCTTATCTTACTGCAGAGCACCCACCAGAATATTTGGTGACGATGCTTGTTTTCAGAGAACTTGTTGGTGAGCATCCCCAGAACCTGGGTGTGCAATTTAACGTCTCTGTGTCCTCTCTAGTTTACTGGAACCTAATCCTTCAGTCTAGAAATTCTACAAGTTCTATGATCATTGGCCACAGACATACCAAACATGATAAGTGCCTCTCCTCTCCTGATCAAGATGGAGGTATCAGGGTCTCTTCAAGATGAGCACCAGCCTCAGGCAATGAAACAACACACCCCATTCTGAGAAGTAACTTTATTAGTGTCATTGTGAAGGGGTGGGCACCCAGTGTCTTATCTCCTCATGCTCTTGTAAACATTCAGAATAGATCCAGGCACACTGAAAGGAACCTACTTTAGTATGAGACCCAAAGAATTTTTTTCCACAAGTGGCACATAAATTTGATCTAAAACACAAATCCCTAGTGTCCACGACTACACTGTTTTTAAGGGAAAGATACCTTCACCAAAACAAAGGGAAACAGAAATTTAAAGTAGGAAGTGTTTGGAGACAACTGCCACCTGGAATTTACCTGGTTTTATGTTTAATAATTATAGTAATTCAATTACCAATTATTTGAAAAAAACAGGGAAACCTATCAAACTATAACTTGGCTTTATCCACCCTTACTCCACGCATGCAATGAGGAATATTCAGTATCCCTAAACTGTGTTTTTGTTGTTGTTTCTTTAAACTAGAAGTTCTAGGAAATAAAGCAAAATGTATTGAAAGAGAAGACTACTACAATTTGAATTTGAAAGCACCAAATGATAACACTGCAAGTCTACAAAAGAGAGCCAAAAAGAGCTTTTACAACTATTGAGACAAGAAAGGTATTAAAAGTCAGGTGGTGCTGATGCAGGCCTTTAAACCCAGCACTCAGGAGGCAGAAGAAGGTGGATCTCTCTGAGTTCTAGGACAGCCAGAGCTACACAGAGAAACCCTGCACTCAGGAGGCTGTGGATATGGATACACACACACACACACATACACACACACACGAATGAACGAACACCTGCTCAATCTGTATACTGTCCCTCCTATGTATGTTTTTAGGGCCGACCGTCTGGTACTGGACAATCCACTCTCAGCATCCTTAGTTGCCTGTAAATCTTTGTGTATTTGGAACTCTACCAAATGTGTTTTCATAAGTTGCCAACAGGCAGAATAAGATAGCTTCCTTTCTGAATCTTTGCTATGACAACTATATTTTGAATTAATATTGTTATCAACATACATAATTCCACATGCAGACAACATGAAAGAATTTAAACTATTTCAATGAGAAAAGATGTTTATTAGAAAGCATTTCATCTTACCAAAAATATTGTCTAATTTCAAATTTTTATATTTACTTACCATTTCTTTATTTGAGACAGGGTCTCATTCTAGTCCAGGCTAGTCTGGAATTTTTTTCTATCTATCTATCTATCTATCTATCTATCTATCTATCTATCTATCCATCCATCCATCCATCTATCTATCTATAGTCCAGGCCAGCTTTGAATTCATAGCAATTCCTCTGCCATAGCCTCCTGAATGCTAAAAAATTTTGTCGAAGGTACTTCAAAACACATATTTATTTTAAGGGTTTTCTAAGTTCAAAATCAAGTGCACTGATACAAAACTAAAATCTATCTTTCTACTTAAAATAATAAGTTTTTATATTTTATAAAAAACTGGCTTAAAGATTAAGGATGTTTTAATCCTTTACTAAACAGGTCATTTAAAACTTGAGCTGTAGATTATGCCTTAGTAGTTCGACGTTAGTATTGGTCTTTCAGTGGACATGGGTTCAGTTCCCAGCACCCAGTGGTGGCTCACAATCATCTATGACTGCAGTTTCAGGGGATATGACACCCTTTTCTGGCCTCTAAAGGCACCAAGCATACACATGATGTACATACATTCATACAGACATAATGGCCAAACCTGTAAAAAATAATTTTTAAAAAAAATTGGTCATTAGCATTTAGTCACTATAAAGAACTAGGGCATTTCTGCTAAATTAGACAAGTGTCTGCAAAACTCGTTTTAGTGAACAAATATTTATATTTATTTGTAAAATTTTCTACAGTATCCTTAATCCTTTGGATAGGTGATGAAATTTTTAAAAATGCAACTAAAACATTAGTTGTTAAAATTCATTAACCAAAGCTTTTAGCTTTCTTAGCCAAACACACTCCCAATTAATTCTTTTAAGTTTTAAAAATTATCTCTTTCGGGAAACATACAAAATAACTGTTAATGGAGTTTTCCCACAGTGAACACCTGGAGAAAAACTAAGTAACAAGAGCTAAAAATAAGTGATTGTCAACTGGATACAATGTGTTAGACTCCCTTCAGCCTGGACAGGAAGGACCCTGTCAGGTATTTCAAAGTATCTCTTGTGTTAGAGAACTTTAGAGGATAATGTTTCAGCCTGTATTTTCCACCTCAAACTTGGACCAGTTTCCAAGGACACAACCACAAACTCACGTGCCACCACACTGACAAGGGAACCCAAGCACTCTCACAACATTCCTAACTTTCACTTTTTATAACACTTTAGAAACCCTTGTGTTTAGGTATTTTAAAAACTAAGACATTTCATTTTCCTAAGTGATAAACTGCTAATCTTTGTTTTGGTAAAACTGCAAAGGAACGTGGCAGCATCCCATCCTTTCATTAATCACGCATTGAGTGCTTGCTCAACCATCGACTTGACTTACACCTTGATGTTTTCCCAGAAACAACTTCCTATTTTTCAGTATAACTTTACAGCTCTAACCTTCATGTTGACAGAGATCTACTTTAGATTTTCCTAATGGAACTCCATTTTAGGGATGCCGCAACTTTAAATCTAAACCAGTGCCTAAACCCACACAACTTCCTAATAAGAAAAAAGAAGCAATATTAACAGGCCCAACCATTTGCATTACTGGTTATTACTTACTCAGACTTCTACTCACTGTACAACAGCTAACTGCACTGACACCCAATGGCTCTAAGTTGACCCAAAGTACACAAAACTACCAATCTTCTAAAGACAACAGTCAAAGTGCTAAAGGAGACCTCTCTGCAAGTACAGGTTTAGAAGAAATCTACTAAGACTAATTTTTAAAACATACATTTTAAAAAGGATTCATATTTAAATGTAAAATTATTCTCCCCAAAAGAAGAAACTTACATCTAAGAGACTCTACCGTAAATATCATGTTTCCTGATTACATGAATCTTCAGAGTATTCCATAGTACAAGGCAATATGTTAAAAGCATTGCTCCTTGACATTCAGGGTACACTGCAGAAAAGGGGGTAGAAAACATGCAATGGCTGGAGGACAGGAAGAGTGTTGTAAAATGATGCCTCTTGCACATGACACAGACACGGGGCTCAAGAACTCACAGCAATGGGCCTATATTAGACCTGCTTGCAAGGCCCCATCTCTTGCTCAGAAACTACTGGAAGCCGATGGCTGCCAGTGGGGTTTGGGGGGAGTAATTATGTCTCTAAGGGCATGGCCACTGGCAGGTTATTCAGGGTCAGGCAGACAGCCCTACATCCTTGTGCACATAGGCAGCACTCAATGAACTCCGAGTATTCATGTTTTTAAAAGGGACATGGAGGTAGGAGTGAGCTGGATTAAAGGAATGTGTAGAGTGGGAACTGGGGTAGAGATGATCAAAATATACTTTATATATATAAAACTATCAATGAATAAATAAAAACATTCTGAATATTACTAAATAATACTGTTATTCTGATCTTGAATAGTAAATTGGTGGGTAAAATTACAAAACAACTTACTGGTGTTCCAGTTTCCCTTCTGATTGTAAAATAAGAAATAGAATTTTATTATGCCCACAAATTGTTAATCTTTCCCAGGCCTGGCCTCCTGTTTCTACCCCTGATAGTACATAGGGAAAGGAAGATTTTGTTGGGAAGGAAGTTTGAAAGTACTATTATCTGATTTCTTCTATAATGTAACTGTTACCACTTACTTTCTCAGACTTTAGTATAAATAGGAGGACAAGTAAAATATATCACAAATAACACTTAAGATTATGTGGACATTAAAGGCCAGTCCTGAAACAAAAACTGACCACTTAAAGTTATGGCTACAAAACCAAACTGGCCACAAGAAAAGCTAAAATTAAAACAGAAATAAGCTTTCCTTTCATCATAGCACTCAGGAGGCAGGCAGGTCTACAGAGTGAGCTCCAGGACAGCCAGGGCTACACAGAGAAACCTGGTCTGAAAAAAAACAAAACAAACAAAACCCCCCAAAACCAAAAAAGTAATACATTATTTCATATATCCCAAATATCAAATGAAAAGTTTCACAGGATATAAATGATTACAGATAGGCACTGGGGAAAAGCACATGAACTTCTGGAATCGAGGATGTGGTCAAAAGTGTCTATTACTCTCACCTGCTACCTTTGGCTCTTTAGTTCATACTGTGTTCTTGATTATTTTAATTTTACATATAATGTTTATATTATCCGTCACATGTAAATATACATGTCAGATACAAAGGGCAAAAGAGGAAAAACAATCTGACCTAGATCCTGACAGCTAACAATGTGATGTGGGGCTTCTTCCTAGTGGTTTTTAATAACAATTCCCCTCTCCTGTAACTGTTTTCCTGCCTACTCAGATTCACCTTCACTAGATGTGAGAAATGAACCTTCTGAGCACCAGGCACACAAAGCAACCTCCAGCCTCTCCATGGCCACATGTGTCAGTGTGCCACGAATGGGAACTGTGAGCTCACGCTCAGAGAGACGTCACCTCCAACCTCTCCATGGCTACATGTGTCAGTGTGCCACGAATGGGAACTGTGAGCTCACGCTCAGAGAGACGTCCCACCGATCAACAAAGGGTCAATAAGGCTGACCACTCGTCACAACTGTGTTTGTGGGAAACTGGAATTTTGCAGGCCCAGGGCCAAGTAAGCTCAGGATATTATTCCCCATTTCTGTGTCTGATTTTCTATCCTTTTAACCACTGGGTAAAACCTCTCCAAGTACTAATTTGACAGACCACTAGCTTTCATCAGCTGAAAGCTCAGAACTTCACTGGACAGTGTACTGAGCCTACAGCAGAGCGGTCCATCTGCCCCCGGCCTCTTCACACACCCACCACCCAGCTCTGCTCTAAGCATCTGTCTGTCTACCTTATGTTTCTGCACACGAGTTTGGGAAATGCCTTGATAGAAGGCTTTCTTTTGTTCTGTGACTACAGAAGTTTGTCGTAACTGCTCCTACAAGAGACGTAGCTATTAGGCAACCTGAATCCACACTGGGAAGTCACAGTCACTCTTGTTTGGCTCATAACAACCTCTCACTTCACTTGGGGGCAAGAGCTGTGTTTGCACTGGTTGGCAGAGGTAAGTTTCGGTTTAAAACTGAAGGGAGACTATCAGTGTTTCCCAGCACAGGGGAACCTTAAGAAGGGCTAAATGACAAGCGCTAATGTGGTAATGCAGGGACTTAAGAAAAGCAGTGGTTCTCAGAGGCTACAGAGGGAACTAGCGGGCACCTGTCAGTCAGCCTTTTCTTGGAGGAAATCAGTGGCTATCACCAGGCTATTTGTAGGGAAAAGTCTCGGGACAGAAGCCTTAGTCATGGCTTCAAAGAGTGAGCAAGACACAGCTCTTACAGTCCAGTTTTCCTTCACTGCGGTCTCTACCTTTAGAAGGCAGCTCTGAGGCTGAGGTAACATAATAAAGCATCTACTCCACTGCATAGCCAAATGTCTACATGACTCTTACTCTTGGGAGGGACTAGCCCTTTTCAGCTTTGCCAAGCAAATGTATGTCTTCAACAAATGCCTGTAAGAAAATGTGTGAGTGGTAAAACAAAAATAGAACAAATAATGGGAAGAACCAAGAAGGGGAAAAAAGCAACTTAACTCTCAGGTACTTGAGACAAGACAGTTTTCAATGAAGGTGAACTCTGTCACCTCAAGGCAGAGGTTCAGAGCAGGGTTACTAGGGTTACTGGTTTAGAGCAGCTTCTTCTGGAACTGACTGGGAAGAGGATGATGAAGTAGGAAGCAAGCAGCAGGACAGATGGAAGAGAGGCTGCCTCATCGAGGGGTGGACTCTGTCTCAGTGACAGTACCATTTGTACCACCTCAGTATCCCTGTCCCAACAACAATGAAGTTTCCCTAAATCCCTTCCTGCCTGAGGGGAGTGTGAGGAGCTACAAGCAGTCATGTCAACAGGTATGCCAGTGTCTGGGCCGAGGACAGGAGGCTGCTATCATTACATCAGGGTTAGGATGATGGGGAACAGGGTATCGGCAAGCTAAAGAAACAACAGTGTAAGCTGGGTGTCATGTTAAAGAGTGGTGGTGACATAAAACGCACTGTATACTGTATGTGAGCAAATGTCTATGGGGTTTCTTAACTGATGCCTCAGTTTACAATACCAGGATCTTATTTTGAGAAAAGAACTGTGGAGAATGGGTGGTTTTACAGGCTCTCTACATTTTCCAACATCTTTTCTATAAACACGGAGAAAGTAATTTTAAAATCGGCAACTGAATGAGGGTATTAAAAGGGGAAAACATTAGAAGTCGCTCAGTTTCTTCATCCGTTATCTCAGGAATAATTACCTACCTATTTTGACTCTCCCCCTTTCAGGACCTTCTCCCATTACTAGGATATTTGCTGGTTTCTAGAAATAAAAATAGAGCATTCAAATTACTACATTTATCCTTTTGACATGCTCCAAAATGGAAATTTTTTCATATGAAAATATAAGTTTTACATATTTTCATTCAGTCTAAACTAATTAAAGATTAAGCACTTTTTACAGTTAAGGCATTTGATATTCTTGATGTCAGCACTAAATTCATATAAACATTTTTGCCAGGGAAACATACCTATTTTCAAAGTTGTATCATATAAAAAATTACAGAGTAATTCAAGTTATCATTTATATTTGTCCCATAACTTAAAAACCTGCACAACTCAAATATATTTATTTTTAATGTGAAAATTTCAAACCACAATATAACTACTCTCACTTAAGTCAACCAAATGAGTATTCCTTGCTATGTATATTTAGACTGCATTACAAAAACATCACTGATACAGATAGACTCCACTAGAATTCACATCAATTACAATAAAAGCAAAAATAAGCAACTCGAAATATGGCCAGGCAGTATGGTGGCACATACTTTAATCCCAGCACTCAGGAGGCAGAGGCAGAAGAATCTCTGAATTCAAGGCCAGCCTGGTCTACATACAGGACAACCAGGGCTACACAGAAAAACACTGTCTTGAAAGACAAAAGAAAACACACACACACACACACACACACACACACGAATCAAGAAAGGAAGGAAGGAAGGAAGGAAGGAAGGAAGGAAGGAAGGAAGGAAGGAAGGAAGGAAAGAAGGAAGGAAGGAAAAAAAAAAAACTCCAAATACTAATTCAAAATGTAGGACAATAAAATCGGGGTGTGAGTGAGTGTGTGTGTGTGTGTGTGTGTGTGTGAACTGTATGTACTTAAAATTTATTGTAACTCAAGTACTAAGTGAGTAGACAGATGGACAGACAGGCAGCAAGTTTCCTTTTGAGACAAGCTCTCTTGCTGTCTCCCTCTCAAGATCCTGCTCATGTTGCTCATTTCTGTTTTAGGAGAATACTTTCATGAAAACAATAGTTCACATGACGTGACTAGCACTTTATTAAGGGCAGTTCTTACTGGGTGAGGGTAGGGACAGAGTCCATTACCCAGATCCTGAATGCTAACAGACAAAGAGCTGGGGGAAGGAGCAAGGCTCTGAAGAGGAGTGCCCAGCAGACTCTGACTGAGGAGAAGAGTGAGAAGTCTGACTGAGAAGAAGGCCCATGCCCGGTGAGGCAGTCTGACCCTTACACTGCAGCCAGTGAGGGCAGGAAGTAGAGACCAGAACTGCTGTGAAGAGATAAGGAAACACAGAGGGACTGTTGGGGCTGAGGACAGTTAAAAGAAGTTTACAGGACTTTGTAACTGGGAGAAAAAAACAAAAAACATGACAAAGATCTCACTGAGACCCTGGCTTCATGTGACAGGAACAACTGTGTCTTTTATGGAACCTGAAAACTATGAGCTATATTGGCTTGGGAGGGGGCAACAGAGCAGGAGACAGTAACAGGAGATGCTCAAGCCAGGCTAGCCAACAGAATGGGAGCAGGAGGATCTGGGTCCAGTCATTGCCAGGGGAGTGCGATACTAAACCGGAGACTCTCACCCCAGGGCAGAACTGGAAAAACATCATCAGGGGAGAAACAGAACCTTCAAAACTCTCGGTTGCTAACTACCGATGGACAGGTGGGTCCATTACAAACAAAGACTTTCAGCAGTCAAAAGGAAATACGTGACAATTCCAAGGAGCGTAAGTCTAGTGCAGGAAGATGGAGAGAGGTTTAAAAGAGAGTGTTAAACTATGCAGAATGATAACTCTTTTCAGTGAGCATCAGAACAATATTTTGGAAGATAACTTTAGTAAAGATGGCTAGGATATGAATAAACTCAGAAAAGAGCAATTGCTTCAGGCTCACGGAACCCTACAAAGACTCCTAACATAGAACAGACTTGTGGCTGGAGAGATGGCCCAGCAGGTAGGTGAAGGCGCTTGTTGCTTTTTTTGGGAGTGTTCAGTTCCCAAAGCCCATGTCAGCCAACTTGCAATCAGCTCCAGAGAGTCTGATTCCCACTTCTGGCCTCTGAGCCAGAACAAAAAACAATTTCTCATGAGAGTGCATGTGACCAAGCACACACCTGTGTATACACACACACATACATGCACACACACACACACACACACACAATGTTAAGGTCAATTATGAAAACATATGCAAAAATATCACATATTTGGAACTTTAAAAAAAAAGATTTCTAAAGCATTCCAGGCAAAAGGAGAAACTATACAAAAATGAAAAACACCCAGGACCAAAATATGACTTGTAACTTATAACTTAAATATGTGTGGAAGACAGCTAATAAAGCACTTATAAAGTTTATGGCTTGAGTGTTATGTCAGGAAGCCTAGGAAGGAAGGATGTGCCTGACTCGTTGAAGAACAGCAGCAGCTCAAAAGAATAAACAAACAAGAGAGAAGCAAAACAAAACACTCTGTAGTATTATTTTAAAAACCCAGGCAGCAATACCAACCAGAGGGGAAGTATAAAATCTTTGAGACAGCTGGAGCGGGTCGGGGTACAGGGGCTGGTTGGTAAAAGACTCAAACAAGCTGCATGTCAATCAATTCCCATGCCACCCAGGTGACACAGCAAGACTCTTAAAAAACCAAACTAAACTACACTAACAAATACCAACAACCAGGACTGGGGTGCAGCTCAGCGGCACAGCACTTGAGTAGCGTGACTAGGGTTTGACCTACAGCACTCCAACAGGAAATGCATACGTAAGAACAAAGACCTAAGAGTAGCCAAGAAAGCTGTGAGAGCCTGTGTTGAAGGGTAGAAGGGTGAGCATAGAAACTGGGCTCAAAGCAAAACAGTGGCTCAGGTAAGAGGACCATTGGGCTAGAATGAGACAGAGCCTTGGGGGCCACATCACTGAGAACTTGAAGTCAGCAAAGAAACTATTAAACAATGATGAAGGAACAGGTCACCCAAAGATGGGGAAAAAATGAGTCCTTACCTCACAACATACATACATACATACATACATACACACACACACACACACATATATATATATATATATATATATATATATATATATATACACACATATATATATGTATGTATATGTTTCAATTTCAAGAGGAATAAAATATAAATAAAAGCTAAAAGTTTGAATAAAATTACAAAAATATCCTTTCTTTTCTTTAAGACAGGAGCTTACTACAGAGTCCAGCTGGCCTATAACTCATATAACTCAAACTGGTTTCAGATTCAGGACACACTTGCCTCAGCCTCCTGAGTACAGAATAAGAGGGGTACATCACGACATTTGGTGCAGGTTTCTTTTTACTTTATTCTTAACTGTGTACATGTGAGTGTGCCTGTACGCATGAATGCAGTATCCACAGAAGCAAGGAGGTATCAGACCTGCTTGAGCTGGAGTTTGAAGAGACTGTGAGCCACCCAATGTGGGTAGTAGGAACCAAACTCAGGTCCTCTGCAAGAGAAGCAATGGCTAACCACTGAGCCATCTCTCCATCCCTGATCAAATTTCTTCATGAAGAAAATAAAATTTTTTTTTACCATAAAAGACTGATAAATTTTACTACATTAAGAAAACTTCCAATAATCAAAAACCAAAGAAAATTAGGTCCACAGCACAACCAGGATATTTATAAGATGAAAGACCTTCTATAAGTCAAAATAAAAAGTCAACTGCATAGAAAAATAGAAATAAAATCAGACATTTAATTATAGCAAAAATACATTTTAATAAAAAACCATATGGAAAGAGGTTCGACCTAAGTCAGTAGGAGCACTGAGGTGGCATTTTATCCTAGTGGATTGGCTCAAATAACACAGGTGAACAACAGAGATGCAGCCGCGCTAACACCATTCCGTTCTAGTGGGGATACACTGGCATAGCATGCTTAGAAAATACTTTGGTATAATCTTGCAAAAGTGAGTAAGTGAATCACTTTGAATCAGTAATTTCACTTTTACATAATACCAGAGAATGTTTGTAACACAGTCTTCATTTTAAGAAAATTATTAAAATACAAATAAACGCACGGTTAATCTTGGAAGTATTATACTGCATGAAAAAAGAAAGTCTTAAATGATATGTTACAGGATGCCATTTCATATAGCTTAAACCCAAGCAGAGATAAATGTAGTATTTAAACTTCTGCACAGTGAGCTACACCTATTTTTAGACTGAAGAGAATAAGTGTTTTGAAATCTAGGCCACCTGCTAAGTCTTAGGAGGAGGAAGATGCTAGGACAGGGAGAAAACAAAGCAAGCAGGGTGCACTTGATAAGGGGCAAGTTCTTAACAGGTCATGGTATTTGTATGTGTCTAGCAATATGTATGCAATACATAAGTATCGCAAATATGTTTGCACATGTATATTAAGATGATGGGAACAACCGAGAAAGCAAGGAATAGGGTTGGAAGGCATTGTCTTCAAGGGTTTTAAGCATTATTTCATACTCTTCAGAGAAAGGCCCTTTGAGGAGGTGACATCTGGAATAAGATCTGAAGGCAGTGCAGGAGGGAGTGTGCCACCTGGACATCTCAGGGAAAAACCATCTAGGCAGGGAAAGAGCGACTTGAGGGTCCGCGGCAAACATGCTGCTAGTGAACGACATACAGGATATGAAGGGCCACGGAGGTTACGAGGCAGAATACAAGGATGGCTATTACAAAAAGGAAACCAAGGAAGGGCTTGTTTCCTGTTTCAAGTGGTTCTGCTTTTTAGCATGAGCTCTTTGAGCTACAACAACTGGACACATTCTTGAGTCTGTATTCTCAGAGTGGTTGAGGGCTGCCATAAGAGGTGTAGGTGGGGAAAAGGTTAGAGGAGAGGCGTATCCAGAGAGCACAGAGTCGCTCCCTCTGTGTGACTGTCAGAGGTAAACAAGATAGCTGAAGAGATGTGACCAAAAGGGATGATCAGGTCACTGATGGACCAATAAAAGTATTTTTTGTTCAATTACAGAAGGCAGATGTACTAAATAAAACAAGTTAGTGTAAAGAGGGCAAAGGCAAGCTCAGAGGAAGGCTCTGGAGACTGTAAGAACGGTTACAGTCATGGTGTTTACACTGTAAGAGCACCCTATTGTACAAGCCATTCTGCATATTATTTCCTATAATATTTGTAATTCCTAAAGTTTGAGATTTTAAAGCACTTTAAAATTTTGAGATATAAGCACAACAAAGTCTGTGACATGAGAACAACAAATAGCTTCATAAAATAAGTAAAATGCAAGGACAGGAAATTGGCTTGGACTACTCAGCTCATTAGGAGTTCTTGTGGTCAGGTTATGTTGAAAAACAATGCTGGTACCCCCGTAAAATGAGCCTGCAGAGAGGAGCGGGGGCTCCAGATTGTCCTGGTGACCATATACTGAAAGCCTATGAAAGCTTTTAAGGGCTCTGTGTGCTGCCGTGAAGGCAGGGACTGTAGCTGGCTTGGAGCAGGAGGGGCTGACCAACTCTTGCACCATTCAAGGAAGGACCCCAAGCTTGAGCAGCACTCACAGGGCAGGCCTCCTGTCACCAAGAACTAGAATTACCCAGTCATTTTCATCCTGAAAATGGGATTACCTGCTGTCCCCTCAGAACAAGTCAATGTGGTCATCCACCGGTAAAATAGGTTCAGCTCTTCAGAGTATTTTCTCACACTTTTTAAAAACAGAAATAATCAGGGTATAGAGGGCTATGAAACAGGGCTTAGAACACCTCGATCCAATTCTCAAGATTTCATACTGGATTGTGTCTGTGAGTGTTTAATTTTCAACAGACTAACTTTAATATGGATTGTGTCTATGAATGTTTAATTTTCAACAGACTAACTTTAATAGTTAATATATTTTTAGTTATATACTATTATTAAATTAATAATAAAAAGGAATTGAGGTGTTCAACGCCCAAACCTAACACAAACACCACAAACCTAAACAAACAAAAAAAGCAAACCAAAACTGTCTGACCCAGTTTCCATCCCAATTAGCACAGACCACGCTTCACCAAAACTCTTCTTCTTACTGTGAACACAAAAGCCAGCTGTGAGAGAAAGTGATACTGCTGGGCTTGCACACTTTAGTTGCCATAGAAACGGCAGAACCGGCAAAAGCTGGATGCCTCAAGTTATCAGCAATAAAATCAAACAGACAAAAATCAAAGCTACTGTGTTTTAGTTAAATTCTATTCTAAAGGCAAGTCATGAAAACATGCAACAGTAACATGATTATACAGGGCTATTCCTTTAGTATTCCTATTTTTGCAGAATTTAATAATTCTTAAGCTTACACAGGATACTTTACATGTGCTCCTGATCCGCTTTTCCTTTTATAGGATCAATTACTGCACAGGGTTAAATTCCCTTCAGCTAATTGGTGTATCATAAATAGAACAGCCACCGCGATCCATACCGTTCTACTCTGCCTGTTCTGCAGTCCCTACTTGAACAGATCTGGGAATCTCAGTATGACTCTTAACAGCACCAAAGACCAAAAACCAGACACACAGGTGAGCCAGTCTTGAATGGTAGGGACAGGGCATCAGAGTTAAGTTGGGTTATTTTCTGTAACAACGGACAATGCTGGCCTGATATTAATGGCTACAACGATGCTTTCATTTAAATACAGTGTAGTACAATTCCCCTCACATTTGATACAGACGTCAAATCCCAGGACATTTGTTTCCGCACACTGTTCTTCATTGTTTCCCTGAACAAATAAGATTCTGTGCTGCAGAACAAATAACTACCCAAGAGGAAGCGCGGTGCTTTCTTTTCTTGAGCACAGTCGTCATTTGCAGACATTACTCTACCATAATTATCTATACCTTAAAACAACTTCATTAATTGGATAGTTGAGCATTTAAAAATACAGCAAGGCACAGTGACTAAACCAGTAATCCCAGCATTTGGGAAGTGGAAGGGAGAGGATTAGGGCTCAAAGTCTTTCTTGGTTACTTAGCAAATTTAAGGCTAGCCTGAGAAAGGAGAGCCAGTCTCAAAAGAACAAATGGTGATCGCTGGACACGGTGGAGTAGTCCCTTAATATCAGCACTTGGGAAGTAGAGGCAAATATAACTATGAATTCTAGTTATTCCAGGACAGCTGAGTCTACCTAAAACCAAAGCAAGACAAACAAACGAATGAAAGAACAAAGGGAAAGGAGTGGAAAGACGGATGGAAAAGGCAGAGGTGAGACATGCAAGAATCCAATGTGACTTCAGGTTTCCAGACATTAGAGAACAGAGCCCTGCCATATACTAAGAAACAGAATATAAACAACTAAGTTCCTAGTGGTAAGCACTCACAATCCACCCAGTTATGGGGTTAGGTAAAAGTATCCTCTGATGGGTAACATCCCAATTTTAATAGAAGTATCAGAAAATGAATGAATACCCTAAAATATACTGAGATTATTTCCAAATATGTTTTTAAAATTTTGGATTTTATTCCAGGGTTCCAAAAATCACATGTACACTAATGATTCCCAAATCAAGACTGCTAGGTCTCTGATCTCCCATGTAGAAACAGATCATCTCCACAAGTACCGAAAACTCCAGCCAGCCAAGGTTAATTCTTCCTTCTCCCTAACAAAACTGTCTTTTCCTAGTATTCCTTGGTCAACAAAAGCAGAAGTCTGACCTTGGTCCTGTCCTTGAATCTAGCTCCTCAGCTTCTGAAGAGTAAGTATTCACTACCTTTCCTCCTCTTTATTCTCATCAGCTTGCCTCAGAGCGTCATGTTTTCTCGCCCGCTGACTACAACAACTTGATAGAGCTGCTACCCGCGAGTCCTCAAACTAGCTCCATAACTCTGAGCCATCTCTCTTAAAAACTTGACCAGCCCAGGAAAACCTGTATTTTAAACAGAACAATTAGGACCCACCATAGCTGGTCTTCCTTGCTTTTCTGCCTTTTTTCTTTTCCAGTGATACCCACCCCTGTTGGCAGTTTTTAGACTACATCTTTATTGGTGCCATTTCTTCTGCCTGAAATGCTCCCAGACACACTGCTTTTGCCACACGAATTTACGTATAGTGGTCCAGCCTTGGCCCTCAACTCAGCCGCTTAGGTTCTACCTCTGTGTTCTCAGTATTGTATCCTGAGCTGGTCCGTGTGTGTGTGTGTGTGTGTGTGTGTGTGTGTGTGTGTGTGTGTGTCTGGGTGTGAGAGAGAGGAAGAGAATCTGAGTGTCAGGAATGAGTCTTGTCCATGGCTAGGGAAGAGTTCTCTGTGAACTACAACCCTATCTTATAGTTTCTTTTAAAGCACTTTTTTTTTTTTTTTTTTTTTTTTAAACAACTACCTGTGTATAAATTTCCCCACAATGGACCCAATGAGGGAAAGGTCATGTTTCATTAATTCTTACATTCTCAAGTGCTCAGTACAGTGTCTAGTACATATTAGGCACACTGTAGGTTTCTTTATCCAGAGCACCTAGCCATTATTTAAAAATGTATTTATAATGTATCTTTTAGTCAGAAAGTCTTCCCATTTATGTTTCATGTCTATAGCTGATGTAAGCTATATGTAAATTAGAAACAACCCAAAATTCTAAGTACATGACTGGTTTCATTTTACCTTAAAACCAGGCTGGTCTTTCTGTAATATATCAGTTGTGTTAATCTGATTTTGGTACTCACATTAAACAGTGCCTGCCAACCCAGCACTGCCAACATTTAACAATGTGCTTCTTTGTCTGCCACTTAGAAGTGGTTGGAGGCCTGAACAGCAAAGATATGGTTTTCTTTTCTCTAACAAGAACCAATAAAAGCCAACATTATAAAAAAAAGCTCAGTGCAAAAGAAACACATGTATCTGGAAGACTATTTACCTAAGGCCCTCCAAAGTCCAGAGGAGAACCAACATCAAACCATTGCACGCTGGTACCAGCAGCAGGAATGACAGCGCGCAGGCATTCAGATTCAGCATCAAGCAGCACACCCCACAGAAGCAACGACAAAACTCAGTTTTCTATTACATCCATGACACTCTAACTTAGTCAGAGTTAAGCAATGTCCCTTAAACTTAAACAATGTCCCTGTTCCAGGGTTAGCTTCGGCCCTCACAGTCCAAAGCCCCATCTATGCTTTTACTTTTTTATTTAGTTTAGTTTTTATTTGTGTGGTTTGCGCATTCTTATTATAAGAGAAAGGAAGTGTATCAGAGAACAATGGGTAAACTGAGCTCTCTTGTCTAACTGAGAGCTCAGGCCCACCTGAGAATGCAAACTCCCCAAGACACTCTCCAGGCCAGCACTGGGAGAGCCAGAGCACTGGAAATCTCTAGGTACATAGATTTAGTCCCTTGTCTTCTACTCAAATGTATGCTCAGAGGACAATACGATCCCTCAAAAGAACCATTACACTGTGACCAGGAGAAAGCAAAGTGTCAGTCTTACATGGGAGATCCTGTGTGCTCAGTAAGAGATGGAAACACCGCCAGTGGTGGTGACCTCCTAGGTAACCGTTTATCACAACTCATCAATTTGTAATTAAAACGGAGATAGCATTTTATATAAATCTTACCATCACAAGATTGAATGGTTAGTTCAGTCTTTAAAAAAAAAAAAAAAAAAAAAAAGCCTTCAAAGCCTTCAGGTTCCTGCTCCTGTCTGTGGCCTTTTTCTTTTTGTAGTTACTTTTATGTGTCTTTGTGTGGGTGCAAATGTGCACATGTATACCACCTGAATTAATTCCCCCCACCCCCATCTTTCTTAGGGTTTCTATTGCCTAGATAAAGCACCACACCTACAAAACAACGTAGGGGGAGGGGTTTATTCCATCATGTAACTCTCGCTCAGATCATCCTCTATCACTGAGGGCAGTCTGAGCAGGGACTCAAAGCAGGAAGCTGGATGTAGGAACTGGAGCAGAGGTCATGGAAGAATGTTACTGGCTTGTTCCCTTCAGCCTGCTCAGCTTGCTTTCTTATGGCACCCGGGGTCACCTGTCCAAGTGTGGCACCACACCAGTGAGCTGGGCCCTTCCACATCAATCACTAATTAAGAAAATGACCATGTTTAGGTCTCCCTATCTTGAGCTGCTCTCTCTAGTCCACCTTAAGGCCCAATCAAGGCCCCGAGGCCCTTTCACACTACCAAACTTAATTCCTCACGAGATTATAAATTATGGAAACTTCCTCTATTCATGGACCTCTGCCATTCTTGCTTTTTATTGATCAGTTTGTGTTCTGGTTTTGTTTCAGTTGTGACAAACAACCTGACTAAAGCAACAGAGAGAAGGAAGTGAGTGCAGGAACTGCAGCAGCTTGCCATGCAGCGCAGGGCATGAAGAGTGAAGAGCAGGGAGACAAGGGAAGAAAACTGCTGCTGCTTCAGCTTTCTCACTCCTGTAAGTTCAGAGCCCCACCCACTGCCTCATGGCCCTGCTGTGAGCCCTGCAAAATGACATTAAAACTGACATCGCAGAACAATTAAGTCCTATTCAGATAAGTTCGGTAGGAACTCTCTTTAAGTAGAATGTTAGTTTAATAAATCAAATGAAAGTAGAAAGCCATCTACTAGCACAGCCTTCCTGTCTCCAGAGCCTCTCAGTACTATCTCAGTTAACAAGGAAGACTGAAAACAAAGCACTTACTAATTTTAATGTTAGTTAACTTTTTAAAATTTCTATATTTTAAATATTAAGACTTGGCAAAATATTTGTAGTATTCAAATGTAATCTACAGGAAATAACATGGACTAGTTTTTCAATCTTTAGAAACCAGAAAGAATGATTCACAGACTTACACCCGCTCTCTGCTTAAGCAGAGAGGCTAGACAGAGGGTCAGGTTGAAGGATGCTGGGGACGAAGGCGCGTTTGGATGTTGGTGGATTAATAAGGACTGTCCAGAGGCACCTATAGAAGGGCTGGTGGGAGTAATTTAGAAGTTCAGTATTAAGGTAAGGAGTCAACTGTATAAACTCTGTGACCTCCACGTACAGGGAAGGGAATGAAGGCCTAATGGCTAAGAAACTGCTATCTTCTACTCTTTTTTGTTGTTGTTGTTGTTGTTGTTTTTTGTTTTTTTTCAAGACAGGGTTTCTCTGTGTAGCCCTGGCTGTCCTGGAACTCACTCTGTAGACCAGGCTGGCCTCGAACTCAGAAATCCACCTGCCTCTGCCTCCCAAGTGCTGGGATTAAAGGCGTGCACCACCACCGCTCTGTTATCTTCTACTTTTTATTTTAAAAGTTTCACTATTTTTTTTATCTGTATGCATGTTTTGTCTATATGTACATGTGTGCACCGTGTGCGTGTGGGTGGAGCCCAAGGCACCAGAAAAGGTGTAGCTCTCTTGCAATGTGAATTAAAAGTGGGTGGAAGCAGCCATCTGGGTGCTAGGAACTCAACCAAGTCCTCTGCAAGTGCAGCAAATACACTTAACCTGAGCCATCTCTCGACCCTCTCCTTTGGACTTTTAGACAAATACAAATTCAGCTCACTAATATTAAAAACAAAAAACAAAACAACTACTGAGAATGCCAAGTTGGACTTGTAGAAAGATTTTCCACAAATACCCTAGCAGAGAAGAGCCAGGACAGGCCAGAGCTTCACGTCTGTCTTCACTCAGTAAGACTGAGAGCTGGGCAGGTGCCGGGTCCAGGACATGAGAGAGGAAAGACAGTCTAACTGTAGGTCAAACATGCCACTGACCCAGGAGCAATGCTCTGAAACTGAAGATCAGTGGACCTACTCAGCCAGCATGCCTCTGTCTGCACTGAAGAATGCTGTCCTATGCTCTGCAGACTCTCTTCTCACGTGCCTTACAAGCACATACAGTAAGACAGCAGCAGGACAGAATCAGTGAGGTATGAACTCTGCTCTAGGAAGCTCACCACTGTAAAAAGGCTGCCAACTACATGCTGGCGTTCCTCCAAGGCCAGAGCAGCAATCCCACAAACACAAGCCATCCTGCACCTCATCATCTTACTCTGCCCTGCGTCCTGCTGTAAAATTAAAATACAGCACTCTCTCTAACTGTTTACAGGTTTCAAGTATCTATAGACTTCTGTCTCTCCTTCACTCTCTCAGCCAAGAGAAACACATTTAGCTCTTTCTCCTTTTAAAGCCAATTCCCCAGTTCCAATAATCTTTTTAGTGGCTTTAAAATTCTCTGCTTTTGTATTACATTCTAGGATCTAAATCATATAACTGAAATATTGTTCCAGACATGAAATCAGTTAAAAATTATTTTGAAGAGTAGTGATTCTGTATATGAACTCTAGAGCCTTAGCTTCTGGCTACTCTCCATTGAGAGGAATCTCACTGTATTATCAAGCTGCAAGTTTATATCTGTTGGGAGCTGACTTTAGTAGAAAGCGGCTAGATCAACTTTGCAGCCATCTGGAACCATATACCCTGATGAAAGACTTGGTTGTCAAAAGCCTATAACAGCTGAAACACACTCTGATAAATATATTGTTTATCCCACATAGCTTGTTTTGCTGTTTAGTGACCTCAGCTGTATGGTGCACGTGGTAAAGTGTTTTCACCTGTGTTCTCCTGCTTGTGTATATAAATACCTCAGAATTCCCTTCAAAGGAGAGACTTCAATAAGACTTGATAAAAAAGAGACTTGATCACACCCTGTCTTGTCTTCATTCTTCATGTCTCTTGCCCCAAGAGCCCCACTCTCTCTCTTGACCAGAGCACTTAGCCCCAAAAGTGTTGAGGCAAAGCGTTGAGGTAGAGTAAAGGCCACAACATATATCTTTTCTAATACTACACTTGCATGATTTTCCAGGTTTCTCCTGTGAAATAATCAGCTAGAGACGGTGAGTACAAAGACACACGCGTGACTCACAATGGTCTACAGCAGTGGGGAACGAAGCAGTTAAAAGCCTCCCGGGGCCTCATACGACAGCTCTGGTATTCAGCCCACTACAATAAATTTCAAACATCTCTATCTCTTTTTAATAACACACTCTCATGTTATATACTTCACATTTCTCCACTGATGACAATGTAAATGTCAAATGGGTTAACCACTCCACTCCTGAAAACACTTGGGCACAAGCAGGAAAGTGTGGTCCAGATGCTAGGCTCCTAGCCAGTGGGAAGGACTGGGGAGACTGCACTCAATTTTATTAGAATTACGTAAAATGGTGGAAAGTTACAGTAGCCATGTGGACAAAATACAGATAAGCACTGTGATAGGTCAGAACCTCTCTCATAATATATTTACGTCCTGTGCTCACCCTATGGGCAAAAAAGCATTTTGAAATCAGTGGGGAATCCATTCTTTTGATCACAAAGTTTCAGGACCTTATAACAAACCAACCCTCCAAAGTACAGAACCAGCTGCAACCCAAATACTTTTATTTTTCTTTACACTACACCATTTATTCCTATTTGAGCCAGGCAGAACCCATGTCCTTTCTGAGATAATACAAGTGCCTTCTCACCTTACAGTTTCTTATCTGAATATTTATAACCAGCATTTCTCCCCTAAGTTTTTAAATTCTGTGTCAAAGTCCAAGTCAAGTTCTACCTCCTCCACGAAACATCACCTCCTCCCGCACCACACACAGTAGCTTTTGTTGGCTTGAATAGTAGCACTGGGTCTGAACCTCTGAGGACCTACCATCCTATTCCCTCCGTTAAAACTGTTGGTGCACAGGTGTACCTGCTGCCTCTTAGTCCTCACCTCCTTAAGAGGGACTCTGATGCAGGTGCGTCTGTACCATTCCCATTTCTCTTTGTCTTACACACACACAAATAATAACAGTTCATGGAGGAAGTGTTTCAAATTCTTCTATTTCTACAATATTTACTGTATACAACAAGGATTAAAACCCTGCCTTCTCAAAAAAGTTACAGTCTAGGAGATGCTCTAAGACAGTGGTTCTCAACCTTCCTAACGCTGTAATCCTTTAATACAGTTCATCATGTTGTGGTGACCCCAACAATAAAACCATTTTTATAACTACTTTCTAACTATAATTTTGCTATTGTTATGAATTATAAATGTTTTTGTGATGGTCTCACTTGACTCCTGTGAAAGGATATTCAACCCCCAAAGGGATTGCAACTCACAGGTTTAGAACCACTGATCTAAGACAGCTATATGATATAAACAAATAGCGTAAAAAAAACAAACATGAAATATAACATGAATAACAAAGATTATTTCATCTCAAAATTGAGATGGATTATGAAAATAAGCTTTACTTTTTAAACTTATTTTGTTTTATTATATGTATTCATGCTTTTTTCTGCATGTATGCCTGTGTACCCCGTGCATGCTTGGTGCCTGTGGAGGCCAGAAGACAGCATCAGATGCCCTGGAACTGCCATGTGGGTGCCTGGAATCAAACCCATGTCCTTGGCAAGAGCATCCAGTGCTTAACTACTGAACCGTCTCTAGCTCCAAGCTTTAAATATTTCTGCAGAGCTTTAAAAGACAGGGACAAGAATAATAAGACAAGGAAATGTAAGCCATTAAGGCAAGAAATCTCAGGACAATGTAAGAATAACCAACAGTAGAAGGCAAGCAGAAAGGGATGGGGCCCGGGGAGTGTTTGAAGTCATTAGAGCTGTATTCGGTAAGATCCTGAAAACTTTACTTATGCCAAAGTTCCTGAGAGGCTAATAAATGGTCATGTGGTCTCTATGGACTGGAAGGAAAGAGACTGTTAGAGGAGTTAATGGAGTAGACACATGTAGAAGCAGTACCATGATAAAAGTCAGATGCAATAAAGGCCTGAACAAGGAAGGGGACATGGGCTAAGAACAGGTGCGGAGAAGAGAGAATATAAACATGACAATGGCACGTTCTAGATGCAAGCTACAAAACAGGTCAGAAGGCTGGGTGCTAAGAGAAGGCTGTGCCATAACTAAGAGAACACTGAAGACAGACAGCAAATCAACAAGAAAAGCAAGAGTCCTGGTAGTATTAATTAATGTCCACAGACTGTCAGAAAACTATTCTACTTAGAACAAAATAGTAACTCTGTAAAAACAAGAGGAAAACACTCAAACCAAGCCTGAATAAAAGATTCCCTCTAATGATTCAAGTGTGACCGGAACCCTGAAAATAGACACCTAAGTGCTCTCCATGTGGTCACTCCAGAACAATCTCAAATGTGGTGATACACTCATGGTAAACGCAGAACTGGAACACTAGGAAACTTAAAGATCCTTATCATTCCTAAAAATGCTAAAGGAATGCTGATTTGTGGTTACTACCATTCGGTTGCAATTCAACTGCAATGCCAGCCACAACAGGAGGTGTCTGACTGACAAGGTGCCAAGGGATACGAACTACCTTCTCTTCATGCAGCCATTCTTTCCTGCAGCAAATAGCTCTCCTCAGCTAATACAGCTGCAGTCTACCTACACTAACCCTATCATTTCTGGATCTCAGATTCACAAAAGCCTTAAAAAATGTAGTATGACGTTCTATGGGGAAGCTAATACCTGCAACAATAAAGGCGTGAGGATCACAGCTATCCTATACCCCTATGTTTGTAATAAATAAAAAAAACCAACAACCTAACCTGCAAATCAAGGTGAGTACTTAGCATATAAGTTAATTATTAGTAAAGGTTTATTATACATATACCAAATTAAAATATAAGACCAAACATTTGCACTGTGGCTAATTTGCCTAATAAGTATGTTCTAGCTATTAAATGCATTTATTTAATATTAAGTAATATTGATAACAACATTCTTTTCACCAGAGGTAATATTATTTAAGCCTAAGGGGACAAAAAAATTAGAACTTAACTTTCATTACTAGTGCTTTTATATAATGAACAAGTTGAACTGTAATCCACCAGCTTTACATAATTACTGAGCATTAAAATTATACACTACTAATGTTAAAAAATCATACTGACAGTTTACAGCTTACATGTTTACATGTATTGATTTAATGAAACAATAGAGACCAGATGTCTAAAATTAATCTAGTTTGTTTGGTTTTTGATTATTTGAGACAGGGTCTTGCTATGGTAGCTCAGGCTGGCTGTAAACTATCTTACTGTCTGAGTACTGGGGTTGCAGGTGTGCACTACTGCACTCTGTAGGAGGTAAAAGGGGAGAGAGGGAGGGAGGGAGAGAAGGAGGGAGGGCAGGTAGAGAAGAACTAAGGGGTGGGGGAAGACTTCTTCACTGCCTAGGCTGTCCTTGAACCCATGGCAATCCTCCTACCTCAGTTTCTCAAGTGCTGAGATTACAGACAGGAACTGCCACTGCATCAGCTCCTGGTCTTTTGATTGTAGGTTATAAGTGAGTTTTTATCCCTCCTTTTGCATGTATTTACAATTTTTTCTTAGCTAATGCTCTATTATAACTGTATCAAAATGAATAATTTTGTTAAATTTAAGAAAGAAAACCCTGTGTTGATGAATTCAATCAAAGTGCTTACCAGATCCCTGTGGAGCACCCAGTTTGCGTGGAGGTAATGGATACCGTCGAGAATCTGGTACAGCAGCGATTTCACCATGGATCTTGGTAACTGCATGGGCTTTTTATTTGCTTTTGATGCACGGTGAAACTTAATAATATGCTAAAGATTAGAAAATAAAACATACTATAATAATCTATTCTGCTCATATCTCCACCAAACCCCACCACAATCAACACTGAGAGAAAAGCTCTGTAATTTACAGTTACCTTCTAAAGTTAATGACACAAACATTTCTGAATAATAAGGTTGTCCAAGACATGTATTTTGGGATGAATGTGACCATGTTAATTTGGGTCTATAATCAGATTTACTGAAAACATTAACAATTTTCACTAAACCGCCTCTAAATGGTAAAAGGGGCAGATAGTCCGATGCCTGTGTAAGAACAGTGTTGATGTTCTGTGGGTGGGAGGAGGCAAGGGCGGCAACCTGCTCTATAAGGAGTGAGCATGTGTAGACGACAGCACTAACACTAGGTGTCTATGCACTGCAGGGGAGGCCCAGGTGCCCCTAGAGGTTAGCATTATATGAAGAACAACAGTACAAAGGAAAGTAGTAACCATACCACATTTTTCACACTTCTCATCACATGTTGAATATGGGTTATAAAATACCTTAATGCAAGGGAGGAGAATGCTCCAGGCCATGTCTAAATCCTAGCCTATAGCTGCACTTAGATCCCACTCAGGTCTATGAAGAACAGCCTATACTCTGAACCACTCTGAGACACAGCATCAGCCCTCGGATACTCCTGTTGGAAGTGAGCTTTATTATCAAGTAAGCTTTGTAGAAACAAAGGAGAAATAAGAAAAATAAAGAAAACACTTTTGTTTTGGAATCAGACCTCAGGTTAGCCCAGGGTAACTTCAAACTCATTATATATATTCAAAGATGATCTTTAATTCTTGATCCTCCTATGTCCACATCTAAGTGCTTGGATTCCAGTATGCATTAACATGATGAACAAAATATTTTTTTAAAAATTATTATATTTTATTTATGTGTTTTGTGTGTGTGCACATGTATATGAGTGTGTGTGTGTAAACATGTATGTTTTCCTTTGTATGCACACATGCATGGACACCAAGCACACGTAGAGATCAGAGACGACTCACAGTAATTGGTTCTCTCATGAACTTTCAAAGTTCATTCAAGACCTTATAAGGCTGTCAAAGTTATTCTTATTCAGATCTTTTCATTTATATAGAAGGCAAAATACAACATATGGAACCAAATTTATCCATAATTTAACTGTCAAATCTGGTTTGTTGTTTTTTTGGTAGTTTTAGAGACTAAAGTGCTCTAGTTAGGAATGGCATTTTTATGTATTGAGAAGGCATTCTAAAAACTGTATACATACTTCTACTTGGTAGACCCAATTTTAAATACCAAAAATAGCAAGAGATCAACTTGAACTTAACAACTACTCACAAGTATATACTTGATTAAATGTGTGTGCACTTCACGAAAGGAACTAGTGTTTCCCACACACATTACCAAACTGTCATTAGCTGAGCACATGAGAGGAATCTCTTACTTCTAAGTATTACCGATGTCATCATTTCAATAAACGTTGGCTAAGTACCCATTTTTAAAACCAACATTTACCTCAGTTGCTCTGAACTGTGAATTATAGTAGGCTTTCTTTTCAGTGCATTAGTAGTACGTTCTGCTTACAGACTTGCCCCTTATGTATATAAAATAATCCTCTGGACAGAGGAGTTTAAACTTACCCACAGGTCATGTTCTGCATAGTCAAACAGTAGCCACACCTTCCTGTCGCTGTGAGAAAGGAACACCTTCTGCAAGGCGATCACGTTAGGGTGCTTCAGCTCCCTCAAAAGCTGGGGGGGGGGGAGAGAATATGAGAATTATTGAGAATGAATATTCTGTGATTAGCAAGGGAGGGGCCTAGGAGGGGACATATTTCTCAGACCTGAACAGAATTCTTTTGAGACGGGTCTTACTACAGTCCTGACTTAGCCTCCTGAAGGACATGTCTGCACCACTGGGCCCGGCTTTGAGGTAAGCAGCATGAAAGGGGAAACAGCTCTCAAAATACTCTGACAACACCTTTCTGGTCCTTTTCGTTCGTGTGTGTGTGTGTGTGTGTGTGTGTGTGTGTGTGTGTGTGTGTGTTTTAAAATAGGGTCATTTTAGATGATGAAATGTGAAAAGATAGTAAAATTAATCCTGTGTCACTAACGGGGAGACATTTCAGTCAGTCAAGTGGTAGCGTTTGCTCACTCTGGAGTGCATGGGCTATCAGTGGTGCTCCTCGTGTGCATTCACTCATAAGGACGGGAGCTGACAATGCTGGATCGGGAACACTTCCCCAAGTCCTCTCTGCTACAGCTTTAGTCAGCACTCCAGGTTGGAATCAGGAAGTAGTGGACTCTTTACAGCGCCCTGTGGAGGGAAGGAGGGCTGTTGGGAGTTGCCCTCAGAGGAGATGCTGGGCCTCTGGACCCTCCTCTCTCTCTTCTCCTCAGTCTACACCCCAAAGGCATGAGTATTAGCACGCCTCTGCTGCCACATGCTCTGTCTATGAGGTACGGAGCCATCACAAGCTCCAGGCAAATGGGCCAAAAAGTTATGGCCGGAAATCTGACACAATAAACTTTTGCATGTAGTAATCTGATTATCTCAAGTATCTGTCACATGAATGTCCTGTACAAACAAAAAAGAATACCCTTCACAGGGTGCAAGCTTCAAGTTCCACCCTGACAAAGAAGTGGACGGACCAAATGAAAACTTTATGGAATAATACTTATGCAAATAATCTGTATATATGCTTGCCTCCTGCCCACAGCTTCAGACAGAGGTACACTAAAGTATATATCCACATGCTACAGCTTCAGATATAAAGTATATATCCACATGCTACAGCTTCAGATAGATGTACACTAAAGTATATATTTTTAAATTTTTAAAAATTGTGTGTGTGTGTTTATATGTGCAGAGAGCATGTGGACATGACTACAAGAGTAATCAGATCTCTTGGCGCTGGAGTTACAGGCAGTTATGAGTGTTGACATGGGGGCTTGGAACCCAATGGAAGTCGTTTGGAATAGCAGTTTATGCTCCTAATCACAGAGCAATAGCTCCAGTCCAACCACAGGTCTTTTAATGAGACATACTGCTACAATGCTGATATAGTATTCTAAAATGTATAAAAAAAATACATTTACAAAATAAAATGCATAGCAAAATATCACTAGTACCTGTTCCATCATGTGAGATGACACACACTTTTCTTATTGGTATTTAAGAAACATCAGCCATCCTAGAGACAGCCCTTCCTCTCTAACACTCCACTCGTCAGAGAGTGTGTGGCTATCTAGAAAGGATACAATGAATGGAGAGAACCATGGCCTACTTTTTGGCAAAATCCTATCTTGTCAATGGACTTTAGTCTTTTGTTCCATAAATATTTGTTCCACACGATCTGTGCAACCAAAGGTATGTTTAGATCCATTGACACAGCAGTTAAGTAGGCTATGGTTTTCCTAGGACACATACGGAATGGTAACTTCTGGGCAGATACTCAGTGTGGTAACCTGACTGCAATGCAGCCTTGTCAAGATGTTCAGTGGACACATCTTCCAGACATGTCATTATAGAAAGCATCCACTTTTCACTGTCCTAAACACATGCAAACTGTAAAGTAAGAGCCCTGTCCATTCCTCTAAACACTAAGGTCTCTCCTGAAGCCTGGGGCTCTTTACCAAGTTGGAGCTTCCAACACACAAGTCTATTCTCACCACATCTTGCTGTCCACAGCGCTCCCCTTCCTATTCTTACCCACATTGCCTTGCGTGCTGTCTATAATGCTCCCTTGGGTTCCAGACTCTTTTTTAAAAAGGACTCTAAAATTCTTATACTCAAATAACTTACTTTTCCCAAAATAAATTCAACTTTCTATTCTTGTTTTTTTAAATAACAATATGACTCACAGGGCCATCAAACTTTCTCTTGGGTAAAAAACATTCCAATGACCTTATTTTAGAAAGTACTGAGCATATCAAAATTTAAAATGACATAATAATGAGGTAGTGAATTTCATAGTAAATTGGGAGAACTGCCTAATTTCACTGGGGAGTGAGCCTAAATGATTGTTACTAGTCAGCAGTGAAGCTAGACTCTCCGACCTGACAGGTGCAGTGTGACCCTCCAGCAGGAGGCACTCACAGTATGAAAGGAAGTTAATAAGCACAGTAACCCAACTGTGGCTCAAGGCTTCCTTCATTGTGTGCGTGCCCCACCACACACACGCAAATCCACACTTCCCCTCTCTGCAGTGGCAATGCGTAGGTACCAGTCATGAGCTCCATAAGCTCCAAAGGTCAGTGTGCCCCACTGCTACTTGTCACAATACAACACCACACATAATGCAAGCAAAACCAACACAAAAAAAAGTGAGTTCTGACTTACTAGCAGTATGACACAAAGTTAATTAACTTTGAATCTTGCAGAATAATCTACTGACACAAGTTTCCATAACAAATAAATGACTACACAGTGATTAAGTATATAAACTCAATGCCAAACTCTTGATGAATTAGAATTACTACTCATAACTACCATTAAGAAAAAACAAGCATGCAATTATCTATGTAGAAGGCATAGCATAAGATAAATTCTTGATAAACGGGAGCTGTGATTGTATTTAAGTTGGGGAAAAAAAGAAAAACCCTAACCAAGTGTCAGTTCCACCCAACCCTCCTCAAAGAAGCCTGAGTTTACATCAAGTGGAGACCATCACAGAAAACTACAAATGGACACAGTGCAGACATCAATGGAACATGGTGAGTCCCGACAGTTATCAGTACATAACACTCCTGTATCCCAAGACATAGCTCAGGGATCACTGCAGGAGATGGGGCAGAAAGATCCTAAGAACCAGAATTGCAGGAAGTGCACTCAAAACAGCCTCCTCTAGAAATAGCTGCACAAACATCATGAAGTGTCAAAGTGTCAGGATCAACAGGCATTCTAACCTGGAAGGGGAGACATTCTGTGGGGTCCCACTTCTGGATAAAGAACCAAAGGCAACAAAGGACTACTATGGACTCAGTATGCTACAGTTATATACATTTGGGAATACACAAGAAGATGGAAGACAGATGTTACAATAATAATAATCATCAGCCTGGGGAGGGGGGATGCCTGGGAGAGGTTGAAAGAAGGGAACCTGGAGGAGCTGGAGGGAGGGAGGGGAGAAGGAAAGCCATACAGCTCTACGTCCATTCCTAAAAAGCTAACCAACCGAGGCAGTAAGAAGCACTCATTACAGAAACATGCTGTGATGGACACAGCGCTGCCTGCCGAGCGTCCGCAGCCTGCGGACGAGAGAGCCGACCAGGATGCCGTCAGGATGCCGCCGTGGCTACACCGACGTTGCTCCTCGTCTACCAAACAACCTGGTTTCTTTTCTCTCTGACGTCAAGTTCTGCACGTTTGCTCTGAGAGCGGTATCTAAGCTGTGATGTCTAAGTAGTAAGTTCACATCTCCTTTACTGTGATAGGATGTATGTTTATTTAGGTAAGCTTCCGGGTAATACATGACATATGAGAATTTGAAAACTTTTTGTAAATCCACAGGACTGTGAATATACAAAGTTAAACTATGAAAAAGAAACAGACACAATGGAGTCTGCATGGTAAAACCTAATCCTCAAGAGCATTCTAATTCACTCCTCTCTCCCGCCCTCCCGCTGCCATTTTCTAAATTTAAACGGTTGAGTGATCACTCCAAA
The DNA here is from genome assembly GCF_011762505.2 of Arvicanthis niloticus. NCBI lineage: Eukaryota > Metazoa > Chordata > Mammalia > Rodentia > Muridae > Arvicanthis > Arvicanthis niloticus. Next base: position 17,447,608 of record NC_047677.1, read on the forward strand.
TACTGTAAGAAAATACACTAGTTTACAAATTATAGCTAAGGGTTTGCATTAGTAACTAATAACCACTGAACCAACAATAGAAATGATTAAACGCCGTTGGATCACTATGCTTCAAGAGGAGGTATGAACACAGAATAGACTCAACAATGAACTGTGCATCCTTCATTAGAAAGCACTTCACAGAAATTTTAACCAAGGTAACTAGGAAAGCAACCAATTGCTCTGAACTAAACACAATCCAGGAGATAGCTACTGCACTGACTCTGTTACACAAAACGACTTAATTCCAGTCTCCGGGTAAACCTCCATATGCATTATGAGGAAACAGAGGGCTGCTCTTACACAGGGATGGATCTAACTTTAACTTATGTCTCTCTACTATGCATCTACTATTTCTAATTAACAAATGCTTAAAATACGTAACGGAGTGGCATTTATTACACTGTTTGTGTAATGTTGAAAATATGCAATGTCTGTTCGAAATCAGGCACTCAACAACTGAGCTGTATGGTCAGCCCAACTTTAATCTTTTAGAATGAATTAAACTGGCAGATATGACGCTTTTACGAAAACACACTAAATGACGGTTAGATTTAAAAGGCTAGAAATCATTAAATTATAATGATGCAAATCAGACAAGTATGCATGAACAGCCTTCATCTTAGCCCTTGAAAACTGATACCAGAGGACTTCAAGACGGTGTCAGAAAAGGGCGAGTGAGAGCCGGCACAGAAAGGAAGAAACAAAGATTCATAATAATCTCACTGTTAGCAGTGTACATGTGTACACTATAAAGCAAGCTTTTTTTTTTTTTATTTCTGAGCTTTGATATTTAAAATCTATTCATCAGGATCTGGAGCTTAGAGACAGGGCTTGTCTGGAGGTGAGGAGCGTGGGATTTACACTGCAGAGAAGAGGTACCAAGTGACGGGAAGAGAATTAAATAGAGAACTCTTTGGGAAAATAAATGATAGAACATTTTTAAAAAGAGACACAAGAGAAAGAGGATCCAAACCCAGTGTCTAGAACTCTAGAGAAGAAAATGGGTCCCTCCTTGGCACAGGAGAAGGTCCTGTTAGGAAGTGAGGTATCCTTCCAACTTGAGCAGAGGGTCCCAAATGCTACATTTATCAGATTCTACTGGAGGTTTTTAGAAACCAAAAACATTAAATTCTACAGTCAGTATCACCTCTGTCTCAAATACTGGTGCAGCAAGGGGCCAGTCACATGTGGGAAAGGAAAGACTTTTAAAACTAAACTGGCCGGGCGGTGGTGGCGCATGCCTTTAATCCCAGCACTTGGGAGGCAGAGGCAGGTGGATTTCTGAGTTCGAGGCCAGCCTGGTCTACAGAGTGAGTTCCAGGACAGCCAGGGCTACACAGAGAAACCCTGTCTCGAAAAACCAAAAAAAAAAAAAAAAAAAAAAAAAAAACCTAAACTGAAGGAGAAATAGAACCAGGATGCAGCCCAAGCAAAGTTGCCTACAGCAGGCAAAACCAGAAGACCATGACTAGACAGTCACTGCGGGCTTAGAGAAGCGCTGCGTCGTTTGGTTTTGTTACAACAGGAGAAACAACAACATTTTTAAAACACAGAAAAATATATAAGAAAATTAGTTTACTCAGATTTCACATATTTCATACTCTTCCCTAATTATTTGCTTACTGTAGCCAAAATTAACATGTAATTAAAGATTCTAGTTTTTAACAGAATGAATTCTAAAATATTAAGTAGCACATGATTATGCCAAAATGACCTTCTAGTGAATGAACATGGCAATACAGCCAGTAACCCACAGCGTCCGTTCCAACTGTTTCTCTTCATTTACTTCTCAACTCTCACAGCCACCCACCACCGCACCCCCAACACATACATGCATGCGTGCGCGCGCGCGCACACACACACACACAGGAGGAGGGATCTGGACCTGAGAAGAAGTTGATCCTCAAGACCCTTCAACAGAGGACCTGTTGCCCCAAGACCCTCCTCCTCCATATTCCCCTACCCTCCCCCCCCCCCCCCAATGGCCCTGCCAATGCCAGCACCAGGATCCTCAGCTCATATGAGACCAGAGCCATCGTACTCACCAAGTTCCCAGTCCCTGCCATGGTGACTCAAAATCTGAGAGCCACCTCCCCTGATACCACAATGGCTCTCCCACTGAGGGCGTATGGGCCTCTAGATAAGGGCAATCAGGCCATGCAATACTGGCCCTTCTCTTCAGCAGACTTGTACAACTGGAAGGCCCAACATCCCCCCTCCTTTCAGATAACCCCAAGGGGCTAATTAATCTCTTTGAGACTGTTTTATTTACTCATCAACCCGCCTGGGATGATACACAACAACTTGTGAGAGTGCTCTTCATGACCAAAGAGGGAGAGAGGATAATGCAAAAAGCCAGAAAGAATGCCCCCGCAGACATGGGGCACCAGAAAGAATGCCCCCGCAGACATGGGGACACCATTGACTGATCAGGCTGAGGTCTACAGTGGGTTTCCTCTGACTAGACCAGTAAGGGGCACCTGAAAGTCTATTACCAGTTTCTGTTGGCAAGTCTCAAGGGGACTGAACAACAACCCACCAATTTGACCAAGGTAAGCGAGGTTACGCAGGGACCAGATGAGTCACCTGCAGCCTTTCTAGAGCGGCTCATGGAGGCATTCCGGCAATATACACCCTATGACCCCAGCAGCGAGGAGCACAAAGCTACTGTGACTGTGGCTTTTATAGACCAGGCTAGTAGAGACATCGGGAAAAAGCTTGAGGCCAGAGGGACTACAGGATGAGTTGTTAAGAGATTTAGTGTAGGTTGCTGAGGAAGTCTACATAACAGGGAGAAAGAGGAGGAGAAAGAGAAGAGAAAGAGAGAGGGGAAAAAAAGAAGATGAAAGGGAGGTGAAAAAAAAAAGGCACAGGAAAGGAATTTACAGAGAATCTCAGACATAGCAGTTAGGCAAAGTAGAGAAGAAAGACTCCATCAAAGAGAGACAGAGAACTCCTTGAGAAAGACCAGTGCTCGCATTGCAAGGAGAGGGGCCGCTGGGCCCGAGAGTGCCCTAACAAATGGAAGCCAGGGGCAGGAAATCCCAGACCTTGGGAAAAGCACCCCCAAACGGCAAAGGTATTAGCCCTGGGGGAAGACAGTGATTAGGGAGGACAGGGTTCAGACCCCCCTCCCTGAGCCCAGGATAACCCTGAAAGTGGAGGGGAGACCCACACAATTCTTGGTGGACAGAGGCTCAGCATGAGTCCTCTTCCAACCCTATGGCCATGTTTCCAAGAAAAGATCTTGGGTCCGAGGACCCTCTGTTGGGACGAGACTCTCCAAGATGAGGGTCCAGATACACTTCCTGCCCAATGGGCCGCAACTGGCCCAAGAGGAGAGCCCATGGGTGGAGGAAAGACCTCTCCGACTGACCCCTGCTGGGAGCTGAGGCTACCTGGTTTACAGACGGGAGCAGTTTTCTCCATGAAGGTCAGAGACAAGCGGGTGCTGCCGTGGTGGATGGCACTAATGTTATCTGGGATGAACCTCTACCAGCCCCACCCGCTGCACATCGGCACAGAAAACGAAGCTAACTGCCCTCACCAAAGCCTGGGAACTTGGGGCCAGCAAGTTCCTAGCTACAATGAGGGCTAAAAGTAAACTTCATCACTGGAGAGCATCATGTACTTCCCTCGAGACAGTGAGTTCCTGCAGACAGTGTTGTTTTAGACTAGTGGTTCTCAACCTTCCTAATGCTGTGACCCTTTAACACAGTTCTTCATGTTGTGGTGACCCCAACCATAAAATTATTTTTGTTGCTAGCTAATAACTGTAATCACACACTTAGTAACTGTAATTTGCTACTGTTATGAATCATATGTAAAGACATCTATCTGTTTTCTGATGATCCTAGGCAGTCCTATGAAAGGGCTGCTAGACTCCAAAAGGAGCTGTGACCCACAGGTTGAGAACCACTGGTTTAGACTGTGCTAGCTCATGCAGTCACTGCTGTGTTCTTGGAGAGGGCAAAGGCTGTCCATCCACCTTCCACTGTGAATCCTACTGACCTCTATCTGCAGCATACAGGATCTAACTCTGAGAGCTGCCTCCCTCAGGCCAGGAGACAGAGGGGACATGACCTGCTGATACTGCCACTCCTGTTGTCTCCAGCCCCAGCATCCTACCGCATCTATTTGTAAGAGTCTTAAAGGGCACGGTTTCTAACCAATCTTCTAAGAAAGCTTCACCTTAATGTGCTTCCGGCAACACGCTAACACTAGCAATGTGACCTTTCACTCCGGAAGGGTAGAGACAGTTTTCACACTCTACCATTCATGCTATTTCAACAAGAAAACAACTAAGATGGTATAGGGTGGGTCAAGAAGCTGGGTCAAGATGGTCAGTGAATAAAGCGCTTGTGGCCCACAAGTCTGCGGACCTGAGCTAATCACCCAGAACCCATTTTAAAGTAGGAGAGAACTAACTCCAGAGAACTATGCTCCGACCAGCAGATGTACATCCCACCAACCGTACCATACATACACTAATCATAGTCTCTCAGGTTAAAGTTGCTAAATTTGACACATACTTAAAATAGTCACGTAACAACTTGATAGCTCAACTGGCTCTCCACTCTTCTATTTAAAAATCTGCTTAAGAAAGAGGTAAGGAAAAAGCTTTGCCTTATGCAAGAAGCAATGCATATAAAGTGAGAAACAGAAAATGCACAGATTCGTTATGTAAAAGGAAACTCGACATTACCCAGGACCCTCATTATTAGCAATATAATTTCTTAGGGGCAAAAGCAAAGTGGTTTTTCCAATTATCTTTAGAGGAAAATAAGTAACAACCTTGATGTAATTGTAGAAAGAAGAAACATAGGGCAAAATGCAGGAATTCCATCCAATCCACAACGTGGTCTTTGGGGGATTTTCTTTGTTTTTGTTTTGTTTTCCCATTGTTTGTTGGCTAGTTGGTTGGCAGGAGGTGGGTATGATGCTGCTATGGATTCAAATGCTAAACACTAGCCCCCAAGATCTGGTTGCAGTCCTGACAAGCACTTTCTCACACACACCAAATATCTTGTATAAACTTTGCTCACCAATCTTCTCCACCTGCTTAAATAAAGGTGGCTGACAGCCAATTACTGGGGAGGACAGAGGTAAGTGGGGCTTCAGTCACTGGGTTGGGGTTCCCATAGAGACCACAGGAGAGAGGGAAGGAAAAAAAAGAGCAGGAGGTCTCCATTAGACGGGATGGGCCAAGGAAAGACTGATGGAGCAGAAATGACTCTGTTGAGACTCAGACAGGAAGTAACTTGGGGAGAACAGCTGAGAAGTAGCCAGCCTAGTATAGAAAAATAGTATGAAGGTAATTTTCTAGTAATTGTGCTTAAACTGATTAAATAAATCCATAGGACTATGTCTCTATTATTGGGGCGCTAGCCAGGTCATATTAAGAACTAATAGAGTTAGTTATTAAATATCTTACAACAACAGCTTGTTTCTTGTGTGATGTTGTTGTTTTGAGACAGGGTTTCTCAACAGAGCCCTGACTGCCTTAGATAACTCGTTATGTAGATCAGGCTGGTTCAATCACAATTCTGAATCCAGTTCACAATCATGGCAGAAAACTTACTTTAAGGAGCGACTGTGTTCTTAAAATTCCTACATGTGTCAGGTACAGATACAGATATCATGGAACCTTACCACAAATGGTGTCCAAAAGAAAACATGAGTTCGTCATCCATGTGCTTGGGATACATGCCAAGATGTTGTCAGACATCACAGTTCTCCACAGATGACTAGGCACTTCGCTTTAGAAATTTGTCATCAAGAAAAAAAGTCTCTAACATTAATTCTAACTTCAGCACTCTAATCACCACTAGAGAAGAACAGCAGAGGAAGCATAAATAAGATAAAACCCATAACTTTTAAACTGCCTAGTCTTGAGGCCATCTCAAGCAGCTCATTATGTGAGTCTTGCCAACATGCTTTGTCTAACCGCCAAGAGGTGCCTAGGAGAGATCTGCTCCGGCCTGTCAGCAATGCATAAGGGAAAGTGCTGAGACACTGTGCCTGTCATGGTCAGGCTGACTCACTTGTCCAGGTCAGGAGCCAACCACACTGAAACAACTCTCAGCAACGGCCCTAGGGCATCAGCCAAAAGACAGCTAGTCTAGGTGGAAATAAAATAACTCCTGTCTGAGTCCATGGGAGCTGCTCTCTACAGCAAATTACCAAAGACTAGGTGACCTACAGACACGTTATTTCACAGTTCTGAAGGCTGGGAATTCCGAGATCAAGTTGCCAGCAGATCCAGCAACTATGACAGCCAACTTCCCGCTCATTGTAGCCTCTTGTGATGTAAGAGGTAAGGAATCCTTCTGGTCGCTCTCACAAAGGCACCAATTGCACGATGACCTTAGGGTTGTGAAAACACTCATGGAGACACAAATATTCAAACCATAGCATCACTAAAATAAGCAGAAGGTTCTAGTCCACACCACTATGGCTCCATCTCCTCATTATTTTCAACCACTGCATAAATAATGGGGGGATACCATAACTGATCTAATCACTTACAGATGACAGCAATCCGTAACGAAGGGAGACTGCTTACTTGCCTTGCATGCATGATATAAAATAAAATAAGAAATAAACTCAAGTATATGAGAAGCCAAAATCCTACAGTTAAATAAACCTAATGAGAAATGATATCCACCCTACAGACATTTGGGGAATATGTGTAATATGACTAAATATTAATGTCTAAATGTTGATGTGTTAATAATGGACAAATGTTGAGTATCAGCTGTTTTCTATAGAGAAGTATTAAAGCTTATTTATTAATTATACTGTCAACACCCTAATTACAGACTATATAATGCATAATAAGGACAACGGCCACATGAGTGATTGTGGACCTCTAAGATTAAGGCCGAGTGGAAGTCTTCTCAACACCCAGTGACACCACAGCCATGATGACATCTAGCACAGGCCATCACTGACTTGTTTGTAGTGATGCTAGTGTATGCAGTGAGTGACCCTGTGGCACTGACACTCATATAAAAGTACAGCACTGCATGGTTTACAGAGTACGGTACTCAGAATAAGCTACAGTTATTGGCTTAAGTTTAGAAAGTGCTTAATTCAACCAGCTTCCTGACTATCCACATCTCAGGGCTTCTACTGGGCTAGGTGCATCATGAAGCCCACAGTAAGAAAGCTTACTAATTACACATTTATGGTACAATCCTCCTTTCTTCCAAAGGAAAACTTCCCAACAGCCTATGAACATTTCTAAGTTCTAGTATTCCATGGAACCTAATCTGCAAAAGGAGCACTACTCTCAAGATTTACTGGAAAAAAAAAAAAAAAAAGACTACAAAAAAATCACCAAATGAAAAATTTCCCAGTATCATGTAACACGTTCAATGACTTCTAGAACACCGTCAGGAAGATAATCACCACTCACCACCATATCATTACAGACCATTACCATCCATCCCAAAACAAACATTGTCCAAAGCAAGTGGCACACAACCCCAATTCCAGCACAAGACAGACTGAGGCAGAGGGTTCACAACACACATTCTTACATTCTAAAAGTCCATTCTACTTACAGAAACCAAGCACAGTAGACAGTATGGTGTAGACGTGGTGTGTACCCAACAGTCCACTGTGCTGGAGGTATGGTCCTTACGGAGGCAATAATGTATGAATAAAAAGTTGCTAGGTCAAGGGAGCACACGTGCCAGTCAAAGTTTATGGTAGTTCTTGTGACGTCCTGAGTTAGCAAACATGAGAATCCCAGCCCCTTTGTCACTCTCTGGTTTCCTTGGCAATGTGATAGCCTGCTCCCACCTGAATCTGTACCTTGATATCATCTACAATTAACCCCTCACCAGAGGACAGGTGACCAGATTTATCAACAACCTGATTTAGATGTTCTGAACTATCACTAAGACCAAAATAAATCTCTTTATAAAGTTGGCCAACCTCAGGTAGTTTATTACTGTGATGAAAAATGAACTAACACAGAGGACCACCTATAAGTTCAAACACTTTTTCAAATTTCAATGCAGAAATCATGATAAGCTTTTCCAGGGTAGAATATGTATTGGGCAACACTATTTTTTCCCTTAGGACATGATCACTTGTATATGGCTCAGACAAAACTATTTTCTCACTTCCTTAAAGCAGGGTTGACATTTTACAGAGACAGCAACATAAGATAGAATATTAACTGCAAGACTACTTCATTTTCTTCATTCTTTCCATTAGATATACTTCAACATATCTGAAAAGACAAAGAGGAGGGTTCGTTCACAGGTACCATGCATGGTCTGGATGTCTGCCACCTCTTAAGTTTATGCTAAAATTTAATCGCAATGCAGACCTATTAGAAGTAGGACCTTGAAGAGGGTAGACACTCATGAATGAAAAGTGTCCCAAGGAGGCTTGTCTGCCCCCTTCTACCACACAAAACCATGAGGATAAGGCTGTGTGTGTGTGTGTGTGTGTGTGTGTGTGTGTGTGTGTAGGAAAGAGAGAGAAGGGGGGCCCTCTAGACACACGATCTGTTGGTACCCTGATCTTTAACATCCCAGATTACAGAACTATGAAAAATAAATTTCTATGGCTTATACATTATTTAATCTAAGACAATTTTAATATAGTAGCACAAATGGAATAAGATGCCAAATTTCATGATCAAAAGCAGAAATCAAATCAAGTCAGAAAAGATGAAATGAGCAGATACATGCCTAACAGGCTAGAGTCCTGGATTGCTGGCACACTTCTAACTCTATATCCAGGCAGCCCAGTATATAGCCATAACTCAGTATTTTACAGTGTTGTACCACTGACATAGTCTGTGGCCCCATTGATATACTTGTCTGTTTTTCTCTTTTGAGAACTGCCCAGGTAGTCCTTAAGTCACAACCCTCCTAACACAGTTGAAGGTACAGTGTAAACCATCAGGCCCAGCATTGATGTCCTTAAGTAGGTAAAAAATGGAAACATTTTCATTAATAGACTCAAAATACTACCATCCAGAGGTCTTTATTGACACCAAAATATAACTAAATAAGGAGCAAAGAGTATACAAAAAGGAGAAATTATGTAAGATTAAAAAAATCTACTGTAATGAAAAACAATACAAAGAAGAAAGTTCAATAAAGCCACTAAAGACCGTAAACAGTAAAAATAAAACACTAGGCAAAGATCACTGGGTAAACTTAGAAGAGGATCCACATAAAATGCAAGAACAAGCCAGGCGGTGGTGGTGCACGCCTTTCATCCCAGTACTCAGAGGCTGGTGGATCTCCAGGAGCGTGAGACCAGCCTGGTCTATACAGTGAGTTCCAGGACAGCCAGGGCTATACAGAGAAATCCTCTCTTTGGAAAAAAAAAGCAAAACAAAAAGGCAAGAGTAATACAAAATTAGAAAACATTATTTTTGAAGCAGTAATTGAGGAGGAAAAAGCAGTAAGGAAGATCTGGTTAACTCTATAGAAATCAGAAAAGGAAGGAAACGTGGACACAAGCTACAGAAGCACAAAACTACGTACAGAGTGAACAGACTGCACGCTTCCAACATGGAGAAGATGCTCACATCAGGAAAGGGAATAAGTAACAAAAGAATAACAAAAAACAAAACAAAACAAGCAAGCAAAGTTCAAGAAAACGCTGCTCAACTGGAAGGCTCGTTGCTGTTTGTCCTGAAGAGAGTCAGAAGAGTAAGCAGCGTGGCTCTGCCATGGCAACGGTTTAACAGTCTAATAGATCATCACACGTTCTCAAAGTCCCGACTCAGTTAGTGACCGCAGATGAGCTCACCATGGCGTGTGCTCTCGACTTGTTAGCTGAGGCTCAATGGGCACAACAGAGAACATCCCAGCCCGCTCCTCCAGAGCTGACTCTACGGTGACTTTCACCACCTTGAACAAGACTTCTTTCACAACGCCTGGCAGAGCCTCTGATGCCAACGTGAAGCAGTGGTTCAAGAAACACACAGAACCTCTTCCTCCCCAAGCAGCAGAACCACGGGAGCCGCGCTGTTCCTGACCAGCTCTGGGAAAGCCATTCTCCACGCTTTTATGGCTTGGAGGTGCTCCCAATTTCCAGTATGGGCTCAGAAACAAAGATTCTCTGGTAGTGTCAGCAAACTGGAGCTGGGTTCATAGACATTCTGGAATCCCTGGGTTATATGCCGGAAGGAACAGCAGTGCCAGTGCTGACTCTTCCTTTAAAACCTTGATGCAAGAAACCTGCAGGGAATAAGATGTCAACAGCTCTACGGAACAGCTGTCACCTGAGAGATTGTCAACGGTGTCCTCCCCAGTCCTGCACCCACGGGCTCACCAGCCACACCAGCACTTCCCATATCTGCCATGTCCACTGCTTGCAAGAATTCTAAGACTTTATGCTGAGCCAAACACAAATTTACGTGAAAGAGGTATTGCTCTTCATTAATTAACACCCTGTGTGATATGTTTTGTGTCTGGGGAGTGTTTTCTGGGTATTCTGTCCACATGCCTGTCCAAGTGCACCACATGCATGCCTGGGGGTACTTGGAGGCAAGAAGGGGGTCTGGACTGGAGTTACAGACAGTTGTGAGGCCCCATGTGGTGTTGGGAATTGAACCCAGGTCCTCTTCAGGAGTAGCCAGTGCACTTAGCTGTTGAACCAGCCATCTTTCCATCCCCTAAGGGAGAAAATACAGTAGTTAAGAAATGATTTTTTTTTTTACCTGATGACACAGGTCTTTCTTTAAAGTAAGTTCTTGGGAGGCGGAGACAGGCAGATGTTTGTGAACTTGAAGCCTAGTTTATACAGTGAGTTCCAAGACAAGCAGGGCTGTATAGTGAGACTGTCAAAGGAAGGAAGAGGAGAAGAGAGAAGTGGAAGGGAAAGGAGGAGAGGAAGTTTTAATAAACTGGACAAAATGGCCTGTGTCTGTCACCTCAGCTAACTCCAGATATGGAGGCAAGAGGTTCGGAAATCAAGGGTATCCTTGGCTACATAGTGAGTTTTGAGGCCAGCCTGGACTAAATGTGACCCTATAACCTTCTTTGCCACCCACTTATCCCTATTTTTTTTTTTTTCAAATTTATATTCTAGTCTCCAGCTCCGGCCAGGCAGTAGGCATGCTACTAAAGAAGCCTCAGTGTTCCAGCCCCTTGCCGTGTGAGTGCTCGCACTGTCAGTTTTCCCAACTGAGACCTCAGGCATCACAAAGCTGACAGAGACTATGCCCACCATGTTCTTTTAGAGTTTTTAAATGGAAGCAAAGTAGCAACACTAACCAGAATAAAGCTACCTGGGCACAGGGATTAATACCATCTCTAAAAAGGGTCTGGGTTTAGTATAGTCAATATTAGACTACGAATCAAAACTGTCAAAAATGGGATTAAACATGAGCTTTCCTGTCAACTACCAAATTTTTACCAACTACTTGTCACTTTCACAGTGACAGCTGAGGCCCTTCAGTGCTTCAACTATGAACAAGTGTATGAACAGAGCATAGAGACAGCTCACACGAAAGCTAGTTAGTTTGCTCGTGTGAACTGTGGTATTTTGTTCTCTGTCAAGGACTAGAATATTCCCTTTCCATTGTTTTGGGTAAGTGACTAGCAAAATCCAGGAACACATGTATTCTGTGAACCAGGAGGCTAGATAGACCAGTACTCTTTAAAACCTGGCTCAAAAGAGAACAATCAAACTAGACCCACAGTCAACACAACTGAGCACATAAACCTCAGCCCTGAGCTCCACCGCAGACCCAGCAGCAGTAATGCTCCTAACCGTCTCAGTTGGCTGCTTCTTACTGTGACTGACACTCCGACCAACAGCAGCTTGGGGAAATGGTTTATGTGGCTAACATTTCTAGGCCACAGTCTAAGGGAAGCCAGGGAAGGAGCTCAGGCAGAAACTACAGGAAAGATCATGAAGAAGTGCAGCTCACTAGGGTGCTGACCAGGCTCATAGCTGCCTTAACATGATGCATGCCCACCTACTGATGAGTGGTACCTCCCACAGGGGACCAGGCTCTCCTAGATAAATTAGCAATAAAGAAAACACCCCACAGACATCCCTATAGGATGATCTGATGGAGACAATTCTTCAGTTGGGGCTCCTCCTCCTTCCCAGTATTAGCAGTCCCGGACTCGCCCCTTCACAGCCTGACACACAAACACACCACTGTTAACAACCTTTAAGCTTCCCCGTTACACACTCCAGTATCTGGAAATAAAAAGGGGGGAAAGAAGAATTTCATATCAACAAAACAAGTGTCTACTGTGAAAGGGGAGAAAAGAACACAGTGGACTTAACTGGCGGATGCGGAGGGAACCAATGTGTCTCTGCTGCTGGGTTCTGAGCACACATGGAGGAGGTTCTGCAGCTGAAGTGTAGCCTAATTGTGTCTGCAGTTTGAGATTAATCCAGCAGCTATATTTAGGACAAGTTGGCAGAGAGGCAAGAAGACATGGTTGCTAACGGTTAGGCAAAAAAAGATACTAAGGATTTAGACAAAGGCAGTAAAGCAAAAAAAAGAAGCTGCCAGGCCTGTTGGCGCATACCTGTAATTCCAGCCCTCAAGAGACTGAGAGGGGAATATCCATACAAATTCAAGGGCACCTGGGCTACACAGAGCCAGAAGCAAGCCTGCGCAACATACTAAGATCTTCCTTCAAGCATTTAATTAAAAATTAAGATGAAGTTGAAAAGCATTTTGAAATAAAAAATTAAGACATGAAAACTAAGTAGGATAAACCTTGACCATGAAAGAATTCCTCTTCACTGACTTCAAAAGTAGGAGGTAAAATTGTTTGTCTCTGTGTCTAAGTAAATGTTTAAACCTAACACATACACAGAAAACAGAACAGGATCAGTCAGAATTCTAAGTGATACAGTAACAGGGAGGGCGCCAGCCAGAGACACACAAGAGGAACACCCACCCACCAATGAGAAAGACTCTTCAACCGGACCCACTAGATAAGGCAAGCCCAGCAGGACAGAATTGTTACTGTCTGCGCCTTCCTCTGTTATACATTCAGTGTGTGGGATTTGCTACAGGAACCAACTGCTAAAGGATATACTAACTTCCTAAAAATATAATTTATGCTAGTTTGAAAGGATTTGTTTGAATCCGCTGCTTTGAAAATTTACACAACAGGGAAAAAGGGCCAAACTGGAGGAAATGGAATTAGGCCTGTTTTTGAAACGCTGGAAACCTCAAAAGCCTGGGTTAACAAAAATATTAGGTCAAATTTAGAGAACAAAACTGAATAGAAAAAAGTACCAGTTTAATAATGTTACTGATACTTCTCAGAAAAATAAACCAAATACTGAGATGAATATGCGTATTGCTTAAGACAGTGAGAAGCAACTTCACCTGTAAGGCACACTGTACACATTAGATGGCCTTCCTTCCCCACTCAACCTAACAATACTGCACAAAATCCCACGCAGCCTTAAACAGCTGGGAAATCACTACCAAGGTGCCACACGGACACTGCTGTAACTGTCTATAATCACGTCTGGGCACAGGTAATACACACTTTAAATAAAACTTCACATGACTTATATTCCGTGTATGCTTTGAGTGGAGGCTTAGCTGACTGGTAGATTATTTTCCCAGTGCTGTGACGAGCCTCCCACCTCCATCTATGGAGACCTGAGAATACACACCAGTCAGGACAGCCGACTTTAGGGATTTTGTTGTTGCTGCTGTTGAGACTGTAATATAATCACAGCATTTCCCTTCCCTGTCCTCCCTCCAAGCCCGTCCACGTACCATCAAATCCATGGCTTCTTCTTTTACTAATTGTCTTTGTATTCATTAATGTATATACATACACATTTCTAAATATAGTCTGCTCTGTCCAAATAATGGTACATGTACGCTTTCAGGGCAGACCTGGCTTTATGTTTAATCTCTAGCTTTTCATTTATTTAAACTCCTCATGTCTACTTAATGAGACCAACAATGTTGATTTAACACAAGTCCAGTGCTCAACACACCAGCTAGCAAGTATCAAGTTCTAGACTCACTATTCCTTCACTCACTCAAAAATCAACTTGTACAGCTGAGTAGACGGCTCAGCAGTTAAGCACTGGCTGTTTTTCCAGAGGACCAGAGTTCAATATGCCAGCACCCAACTGTGGCTCACAACTGCCTATAACTGTCTATAGCTGTCTAGAACTTCCAGGGGCTTCAAATGCCTTCTTCTGGTATCTGTGGGCACCTGGCACACACATGGTACACATACATACACATACATACATGCAAGCAAACACTCATATACATAAAATAAAACAGAATCTTAAAAAATTAACTTTTACATAATAAAACACAGTCAGGCAGTGGCAGCACATACTTTAAATCCCAGCACTTGGGAGGCAGAGGCAGGTATCTCTGAGCTCAAGGTCAGCCTGGTCTTCAGAGTGAGTTCTAGGACAGCCAGGGCTAAACAGAGAAACTTATTTTCATGTCTCAAAAAAATGAAAGAGAAGAAGAAAAGGAGGAGAAGAGGAAAAAACACTTAAAGTCTAACTTTATATTCAAGTGTAAAAAACCTTTCATTAATTTTAGCTTAATCTAACAGTCTTTTACCTCTTCAGAGATAAAGACTAAAATCCTAAACAACTTCATCCTGTTGGCTCAGCTTTATAAATAAACTCAGAAAATACTTCTCTTTCTCCATCTAGCTTGTAAAAAGATGCAGTGTTTGCCAAAAGAAATGGGTGGGGTATTGCTATGGGAACCAATTTCAGTGTCATTTTAAAATACCAGTAGCTTCAAAGAACAGTGAGTGACTCCATCTGACTGGGAAAAAAATAATCCTAGTACTTTACAATGCAGCCAAGACAATCAGGTTAGACTCATGCAGCAATATTACTTCACGTGTTCTTTCTTTACTTACGAAACACGGTAGTAAGAGATGCTTTATAAGATAACAGGAGTGTATAAGCAAAAGTAAACTAGTGCCAGTTGTCTTGAGTAATAGATAGATAGTATCGGATCCTTCTGCCCATGCTGGCAGTTCAGGAAGCCTCAGTTGCAGCAGAAAGTCAACACAAATGCCAAGAAAAGGGGAAAGGGCCTGGTGAGATAGATGCTAGCAACAGCTGGGGTCTGAAAACTTGGGACCTAATTTAAATGCCCTGAGGGATGGGAGGGGTGTCCTCAAGTCAGAATGGAGGTGAGTTTCATGTCAACTTGACTAAAGACAGTCACTTGGGAAAAGGGAACCTCAACTGAGAGAATGTCTCCACCAGACTGGCTGGCAAGCCTGTGGTGCATGTTCTTGACCGAGGATTGATGTGAGAGGGCCAGCTCACTGTAGGCAGTGTCGTCCCTGGGCTGGCATGGGTGCGATAAGAAAATGGGCTAATAAGCAAGCCATGAAAAGCAAGCCAGTAAGCAGCAGGTTCATGGCCTCTGCATCTGCACTTGTCTCCGGTTCCTGCCCTGACTGCCTTCTTTATGGGCAATGGTATGGATGTGTAAGCAAAATAAACCCTTTTCTTCCTAAGTTGTTTCTTGTTGTTTTATCGAAGCAATAGAAATCTTAAGACAGGCAGCATAATGGAAAATACAGAAAAACATTTTGAAAGCCTTCTGGTGATGGTGCATGCCTTTAATCCCATCACTCAGGAGGCAAAGGCCGGCAGACCTCTGTGAGTTTGAGGCCAGCCTGGTCTACAGGACAGCTAAGGCTACACAGAGAAACCCTGTCTCAAAAACCAAACAAGAAAACGAAAAATGTCTTGAACTTATAGCTTAAGCTTCTATTTTATTTATGTTAGGAGGAACATGCACTTGTTTATAGCCAGCAATTCTATAATTCCTTGAGAAAGACGACTAGAGACCTCCAAAATGAACTCTGCCTTCATTTAGGAGAAAAAAGGCCACTCACTTTAGTAATTTTGCTATTGGTCAAAGAATATTTACTACAAGGTTTTTAAAAGTTACATGTTATATTCAGAAAGGCTTTCTTTTTTCCTTTCTTATTTATTTATTTGCTTATTTATTTACTTATTTATTTGGAGGAGGGACATGGATGACACAGTGTGACAACCTGCCAGAGTCAGTTTTCTTCTTCCACCAGATGAATTCTGGAGATCCAACTCAGGTTATCAGGAGTGGTGGCAAGCATTACTACCTGCTAAGTAAGCCATCTTGTTAGCCTACAGTAGTACATATCTCAAAATAAACAAACAAACCCCATAAAGTCCACACAGTACTCTCAATAAATTAAATCAATAAAACTATCTTCCCTAAAATATCAAGCTGGAAAGGACAATTATTATTCAGTGGCATATTTTAGATCATTTTTGAGATCAGTATTAATATTGCAGGTCAACAATATATTCCTGAGTTTAAATACTTTGAACTTGAGCAAAAGAGACAGATCAATGTTTTTTTCTGTCAAGCCTGAGAACCTGAATTTGATCCCTAAGACCCACATGATAAAGGGAGAAAGTCAACTAATGCAAGCTGTCCTCTGAACTCCATACATGCTGTGGCAGGTGCACGAGCACACACACACACTAACAAAAATATGAACTTGTCAATAAGTAGAAAAGGTAAAACCAAGTACAGTAATGCATGTCTGTAAGCCTATCACTAACATTAGGGAGGTAGAAGCAGATTAGGAGTTCAAGGCTAGCCTCAACTACATAGTAAGTTGAAGGCCAGCCAAGGATTAGGATACATGAGCCCTTAAGAAGGGATGAGGGAGGAAGGAAGAAGTGATCCAAAAAATGATGGATGGATGGATGGATGGATGGATGGACGGACGAACGGACGGATGGATGGACAGACGGAAAATATAGAAACATGGAAAAATTATTTATCCTTTTTATTGACAACTATCAAGACACTATAAAAGTCTATTTTCATGGGGTGGGGTGATGGCTCAGTTGGTTCACTGCTTGACTTGTAAAGAGACTCTGAGGTCCATGTTCAACAACCACATAAAAAGCCAGAGACAGTAGTACATGCTGTAATCCAGTGCTAGGAGGCTGAGACAAAATGCTCCCTGGGGCTTGTTAAATATCCAGTCTAGTCAAAGATCTGCACCAAAGACCCTACCTGAAGAACCAAGATGGAAAGCAAAGGCAGAAGACACTCAGCGGCATGCTGTGGGCTCCAGCATACATGCACACATATGCACACAGCGGCATGCTGTGGGCTCCAGCACACATGCACACATATGCACACAGCGGCATGCTGTGGGCTCCAGCACATATGCACACAGTGGCATGCTGTGGGCTCCAGCACATATGCACACAGTGGCATGCTGTGGGCTCCAGCACATATGCACACAGTGGCATGCTGTGGGCTCCAGCATACATGCACACATATGCACACAGTGGCATGCTGTGGGCTCCAGCACATATGCACACAGTGGCATGCTGTGGGCTCCAGCACATATGCACACATATGCACACAGTGGCATGCTGTGGGCTCCAGCACATATGCACACAGTGGCATGCTGTGGGCTCCAGCACACATGCACACATATGCACACAGCGGCATGCTGTGGGCTCCAGCACACATGCACACATATGCACACAGCTGCATGCTGTGGGCTCCAGCACATATGCACACATATGCACACAGTGGCATGCTGTGGGCTCCAGCACATATGCACACAGTGGCATGCTGTGGGCTCCAGCACACATGCACACATATGCACACAGTGGCATGCTGTGGGCTCCAGCACATATGCACACAGTGGCATGCTGTGGGCTCCAGCATACATGCACACATATGCACAAACAGATTTTTAAATCAATTATTACAATTATTACATTTTCTTAAGATTTATTTTTTTGTTTTTTGCATATGAGTATTTTGGCTGTATATATGTAAGTAAACTGCCCATGAAGGTCAGAAAAGGACATCAGATCTCCTGGGACAAGAGTTACAGAGAGTTGTGAGCTACCATGTGGGCATTGGGCACTGAACCAGGTTCTCTGTAAAAGCTGCCAGGCTCTTAACCATCGAGCCATCCTAAGTCAAATTTTATGCACAAAAGGGTTTATATGTATTATGTATGTTTCTTTGCTTTCTGCATACATACAGGCCAAGAGTTTGAAGAAAAGCTAGACACATACTCTAACACACAGCTTTGGTGGCAGCCCTGATTTTACTTTTTTGAGACAGGATCTCACCAAATAGCCCAGGCTGGCCCTGAACTGCTCTGTAACCCATGGAGGCTCTGAACTTCCTATTTTCCAACCTTGGCCTCTCAAATATCTGAAGTTACTAACCTGTGCCACATAGTGTGTCTCTTCTGTATCATGTATTCTTTTTGCATCACACTGTCTTAGTTTCTGATGCTCTGATAAAGCCCATGAACAAAAGCAACTTGGAGGAGAAAGAATTTATTTCCCTTTAACAGCTCATAAAACACATCCATCACTGAGGGAGGACAGGGCAGGAACTCTAAGTAGCAACTGAAGCAGATGCCATAAAACAGCTTACTGGATTGCTGGGCCTGCTTTCTTATACTAGCCACCGATCCAGGGGTGCCATCCAACCCAGGAGCTGGGCCTCCCACATCACTCATTCCTGAAGAAAATGGTCTGCAGACTCACCTAGAGGCAAATCTTATGGAAATAATGTCTCAGTCGAGGCTCCCTTTTCCCAAATGATTCCAGCTTGTGTCAACTGACATAAAACTAAGCAACACACATGTATTCTTTTCATACTATGTTCAAAACATTCTCGGTTGAGCTTGATGCGCATCAGCTTTCCACCCTGACTAGTAACTGACCAGTCAGACCCTTGGCACGCTCCTTCCACTTCACCGGTGTCTCAGCTCCAAGTCTCAGGTGTCTAGTACTGAAAACCTTTGGAGAATGAGTCTCACAGCCTTATAATGTTTAAATAAAACCATTTAACCATTTAACACAACCATTTAACAATGAACTCACTTTGTTCCACACTATGTGCTATATAGATTCCAAATTTCAAGAGTGACTATATCAGACCATCTCTTAGCTAGTTCTATGAAAGCAAGGAAAAACTATACCCACCCCCCCCCCAAAAAAAAAAAACACTGGTAAGAGTTCATTGAAATACTAGAAACTTCAACCCTATACAGCCTATTCAGGAGTACTCATCTTTCTTTCATAGAAAAACTGAGTTAAAAATCCTTCAAAAAAACTAAGGCTAACAACTGAGCCATCGTTTACATAACAGATAATCTACCACGTCCTCTGTGAAGACACTAAGCACCAGAGAACAGATGAGGCGGGTCAGGACGCTAAGAAAGTGCACAGAACGAGTACGGCCAGTCTTTGTGGAGTCATAAACCGCTACAGTCATGAACAGATCTCTCGGAAAAACATTTTGTAAAAAATAAATCTAAGGAAAAAAATATGAGAACAAGAGCATAAGCAATGAGAGAAAGATAACCGAAATTCAGCAGTCAGAGATGGGTAAAACTATAGCAGCGTACACACAGGTAAGCTTCACAGACATCTAAATTCGGTAAGAATTTGGGGTAAAATGAGGATTTTTCCACAGTCAGGTACAGAGTGGTGACACTCACAAATTAATATTATGTATTACATAAATTGTTATAACACTAACAAACAGTGACTCAAAAACGTATTTATATATACATATATAATTAATATTTTAGTATTTTACAAGGCTCTAAATCCAGAGTAACAGACCTATATCCCTGCTAGATAAACAAATTGTTTTACTCAGTGATACAATATAATTTACAATTTACTAGTGTTGTAAACAGCTCCAGTATTTTATTCCATTGAAAACAATATTATTATTGATGTGATATGTTTAAAACATCCCTACTGAGGGTTTATTTAATATTTTCCTGATTATTTATGATGGGTTTTTTCTTATTGCATATGAATGCTTCTACTTTTATTTCTTTTTTTATTGAAAATAGATCTTTTTTCATAAATATATTCTGATTATGGTTTCCCCTCTCCCAACTCCTACAGATCCTCCCCACACAGAGGCAAAGAAAAAGCTTAAGAAATACATATAGGTGCAGAGGTATACACATTGGCACACAGAGAAATCCCCTAAAAATACAAAATCAGAAACCATAATATATAAACAAAATGCTTGTCAAGTAAGAAAAAATGGCCAGACAGATCATTGTGGGGCAGGGGTACAGGATGACAACTTAAAAAATACCACTGAGTTAGTTCACTTTATGGGTCTGACCTTAAGAGAGTGTACACCCAGTGAAGATTCCATTGGAGAAAACCACCTTTTCATTTACAAGAGGTTATCAGTTAGAGACTGCTTCTAGGTTAGGGCAGGGGGCGGGGTCCACTTCCTCTCCCAGCACTGGAACCCCATCAGGCCCAGACCTGTGCAGGCCCCGTGCCTGCCGCCAGTCTCTGAGTTCATGTTGCTCCAGTCATTCTCTGCTAAGAAGGCCTTGTTTCTTTGGTGTTCCCCATCCCCTCTGGTTCTTACACTCTTCTTGCCTGCTCTGAAGGGTCCCCTGAGCCATGAGGAGAGAGGATAATAATGGAGACACCCTGTTTAGTACAGAGTGTTCTGAGGTCTCCCACTCCACACACTGTTCAGCTATGGTCTCTGTATTTCTTCCCATTTACTGAGAGAGGGAAGCTTGTCTGATGATGGGCAAGGCACTGATCTATTACGGCAGAATGTTGTTATGCAGCGCCTTGTTGCTGTGCTCCTTTAGCAGAACAGTATTTGGTCTTCCCCTAGGTCCATAGCCTATCTACTCTCAAGTTCTTGACCATCTCAGCAGCGTCAGGGATGCCTTCCATCTCGTGGATTAGGCCTTACATCCAACCAGCTCTTGGCTGGCTAGTGGTACATGCTGCAGTAGCACACCTTTCAGGCAGAGCTCCTTCCAATACCATGAACACTGCCAGCGGGGTAAAGGCTCCATGTAGGCCCCAGGGGGACTTCTCCATGGTCAGTGAGTTGCACTTCTTTAGCCCATGTTCCTGCTGGTTAAAGGTCTCTAACGGAGCAGCAGGTGACTTAGCAAGTGAAGCTAGAAGGTGAAGCAGCCGCTGCTAGCCTGAAGGCCTAAGACTCAAATGTCAGAAGGACGAACCAACTCCCAAAGTTGTTCTCTGACCCTCACATGTGCACCGTGACGTGTTCACATGTGTGTGTGCGCGCAACACACATACAATTAAATAAGCATTTTTAAATTCAAAGAGAAAACCTACCCTTAGCCAGATAGTCTATCAGTTGGGAGGCCAGCCTACACTGCAGAGCAAGAACCTGTCTCAAAAATAAACAAATGACAACACCCTCCAAAAAATTGTCTTTTAAATATAAAAATGTATTTACTTACAATTCTTGAGAAATTCCTTCAGAAATTCTTTACAAAGACAAGAAAAAGTACGAGTTATACCAAATCTCATGTACATAAGCCACAGGCAATGGGAATGCAGGGCACCTTTAAATTATTTTTACTGGCACAACTACAATTCATAGGTTAAGACAGGTATGGATGATATAATTACCTAATGCATTTATTCTTATGAGGTTTTTTTAAATGACAAAAACGAAAACAAACAAAAGCCACTATAGATGTCATTGCATACCAGGTTCAAACACCAGGAGAGCCTCACGACATTTTGACATTTTCCGTCCCACAAGAACCTTGAGGGGCTGTTTCTATGTGGCTCTGTATACTTGTGAGAACGTGCACTGTGGTTGCCACAGGAGAAAGAATAAAGACCCAGCAAGGGAAACCAGGTAGCAGCTGCTTCCTACACCATGCTCGGCCCTCAGTTGTCAGGACGGCACTGGGAACGTGTGGTAGCCCTGGCCTTAGACAGAAGCACAGACTTGGGGTAAAGAGGCGCTCTCCCGCATACCATGGCAGTAAAGCACCTCTTATGGTTAAGTTCAAGTGTAATAACACCAACAGACTTTTCCCATCAGAGGACTTTACTTTGAAATATCTATATTATCCTTTCCTAAATCATTTGCAGAACATATTCTATGCAAAACTTTTCAAAGATCAGCCACAGGGAATATAGAAACTTTAAGACGATAGTAGAGACTTAAGACACCAACCTAGAGTTCATCTAGCGACGTGGAAAAGGAAGAAAATTTTCACTAGATAGCTTTTAATGTTTATTTTAACTACTACCAACTTAACCTATCCAAACGTGAAGCCTATTTTTAGCATGCTACCTTTTGTTCATACTGAGACTGAAGCCCAGGAGGATGTGGATGTGTCGAGAGAAACGGAGACAGCAACACTTTTAGAGTTGTCTCTAATTAACTGTGCTTAGTATTTTAGACAACAAAATTCAAAGAAGTCATCAAAGTAAATAATGCTGAAAAAGGGTCCAGTACTCCAAACGAATCTGACCAGCCCTCTCCATGTCCCCTTCCCAATGTACTGAGAACAAAGGATACTTCAAGACTCGCAGAAATACAGTAAAATAGGCAGCACTCAACATAACACAAAAGCTGACCAGGACAAACAAGAATGCCATAAAGTATTAAAATATATTTAATTCCATAACATGACAGGATCAACTTTTAAGAATCCCGGGGCTGGGTGTATACCTCAGCAGTTGGCCACGTGCCTAACTTGCACTGCAGGCAGCCGAGTTCAATGCCCAACACAATCAAAACAGATACAGGATGGGGTGGGAATGGGGATAATTTTTAAAAGCTCAACAAGAAAATACTCAAATGAACCCATGCTGGAAACATCTCAAGACTGAAACCACAAGGGAATATAGACTTATGTCTCCAGCTTGTTTTTTAATATAAGTCATATAAAATGGCTTGGCAAACTTACCAGAAAGTAGATCACCCACCCCCTCAAAAAATTATGTATCACCATAATCTACAAGGTGTAGAATTTCTAATCAATTAAAACATTCTTCTAAGAAAAACAACAGTCAAACTTCTAGATGACCAGACCTGCTCAGTATGCCAAGAGGCTTATAAAACTGAAATGGATGCCTCATGCTTTCCAAGTGCAGTCTAATTCCTGTTCGTATCTGCTAAACCTCCATCCTGACTGCATTGCTCTAACTGCGGTTTATGTGAGTACCTTTTATCACCAGAACACAAATAGAAACAGTGAGTCTGTGTCTTTATGATAACCCACTGGTGCTGGAGGAAATTCCTTTCTCTTAATCATGCTAAGCTTTCTGCTAGCTAGCGTGTGCAACTGTGGGCTTTCCCTGTTTAGACCGCCTTGTCTGCTGGTGGCCTCCACTTACCATAGTCACTGACTGGAGCCATGTCCCCTACTGTATCCTCTCCTCTCCTTACGGTCAACAACTAGCTCCAGTCCACTGCTCAGTAGGATGGCTTCCATTTCTTCTTCTTGGTTGCCACACAACCTTTGCACTTTGTCTAATTGTTCCCAGTCTCTAGTCTAGTTTTTACAGACCCCAAGCACCTGAAAGACCTAAAGAGCCTGCCCATCACTATCACTAACTATGAAAACACGAGATGTGAGCTAATGTTGAAAGACTTTAACTCAATCCCAACATGTGGGAGGCAAAGGCAGAAGGATGGAAAACTTAAGCCTCTCTCAGCTAGTGAGACCTTGTCTCAAAAGCACAAGTTCAGGACTTTAATCCCCAATCCACTTACTCCTAGAGTGTAGCAGAGTGGCAGCACACAGTTAACATGTGCAAGGGAGGCACTGGGTTCAATCAAGCACCAGAATCAACAAGCAAGGCCTTATAGCTAAGTGGGTGACACACTAAAACCAAAAGAAACCAGTAACAGGCTGTCCTTGAGCACTGTAGCTCTAGACAGCCTAACAGTCACCTGTGTGACTAATAGATTTGCGTGGAATAGGCTGGTATTTTTTATTTCAATGTGTTCTGAGAAAAAGGGTAGTTCATGTTTCAAAACTCAAGACTTCTATATGCATAAGAAGTTTGCTGTGCAAACTGTCACAAAAAGTAGTTCCTAGTACCTACCAACTGCTACAATGGAGGAGGAAACAGGTATATTTTCTGTTGTAGTATAGCCTCAAAATAATTTACCATTCAAGACAATAGCAGGTATTGAACTTCTGAAAGGAGCATCTATGTGTGAGGCATGGTGGTGCACACGTGTAATCCCAGCACTTGAGAGGCAGAAGCAGGCAGACTACATCAAATTACAGAACAACTGAGGAGCAAATTCCATGCAGGCTATATAGCTAGAACCTACCTATTTCAAAACAAAAAGCAAATAACTAAAATAAGTATTTACCAGACCTCTGTTAAAGACACAATTTATCTTCCATAAGATTAGCAATTCAACGTCGGAGAAACGAGAGCATACTGCTGTAAAGCTGGCCCTTTCCTTTTACTACTGCGATGGGTAGGGAAAAATTAACCCTTTATTATATAAAACTAAAGCTCACCAAAAAAATAAACAAAGAAAAGAAAAAAGGCTGAGCATAGCAGTGCACAGCTTTAATCCCAGTTTAGAAAAGCAGAGTTTAGGGAGGCGGAGCTCAGGGAGGCGGAGCTCAGGGAGGCGGAGCTCAGGGAGGCGGAGCTTAGGGAAGCAGAGGCACATGGGTCTCTAGGAGTTCACGGCCAGCCTTGGTCTATATGAATTCCAGGCCAGCAACACCTATTCAGAAAGACCCTGTCTCAAAAAGACAAAACAAAACAAACACCATACAAACAAACAAAAAGCCCTCATCTCTATGGCAACCCCAAAACAGGTAAAATCGGGCCCAACACTACTATCAGCTTGTTCAAGACATGCAGGAAGCATAAGGGAGTCTATACAATCCAAGACCTATTTGAATCCGAAATCCAAGTTCTTTCCTACCTTAAAATGAAAACAAAAGAATATGTTAGTATTGTTTGCCCCCACCCCATTTAATGTCATATTCTAAGAGTCAAGAAGTCAGCAAGTAGAGGCAACTTCCTCCAAGCCTGAAAGTCTGAGTTCAGTTCCTGAGATCTACACAGCGGGAGGAAAAACTTCAAACCTACTTGTGTCTGACCTCTGACCTCCAAACACATGCCATGCCTGTAAGTGAACACACACACACACACACACAAAAGCAAGCATGTGTGATCGATCCCTGTGTCACACTTCTGTGCTGAAATGATCAGTGGAGACAGCCAGTCTGCGTGTGCAGTCCGTCAGGAAGAAGCAAGACAGACTGCCTCAACAAAGTGAGAGAGAAGAGCCAGCTGCTAAGAGTAGTTCTCTGACCATGTGTGTGCATGGACACACTCTCCAAATCAACACTCACAAATAGAGAAATGTCCATCTTAGTTTGAGTCTAAGATTACTAATTTTAAATAAGTTCACGGTTTAAAACCAGAGGTTGGGGGGATGGCTCAGTCAATAAAGTGCTTGCCATGCAAGCAGGGGGATGGAGGTGTAAACATCGCGTGTGCACAAGTCAAGCATGCGCAGCCTGTGCTCCCTGAGCTAGGGCTGTGGAGCTGGGAGGACCCCTGGGACTTGCTGGCTAGACAGTCTAGCCAGACTGGCAAACTCCAGATAAAATAAGAATGTCTCAGAAAGAAGCTGGAGGAACATGAAGGTGGAGAGGACAGGTACTGGTGGAGTTGAAGCTGTATGCATTTGCTCAGAAGACACTGTAAATTCCAGAAGAACTCTGAACCTGTTACTCTCTGGCTTCTTTCCACATGATCAAGGGCACACAAGCACTTACATGTGCCCGTCATATATTCAGACATACATAAGACCATAATAAATTTTAAACTTTAGTATCTTCTAAGAAAACATTTTGTTTGTTATTTGTTTGAGATAAGGTTTTACTATGCATGTAGCTGTGGCTGGCCTGGAACTCCCAATGTAGAGCAAACTCGCCTCAAACTCATACAGATCCCAGGTGGTTGTAGGGCACACACATGAAACCAGTACTTGAAAGGTAGAGGCGGGCAGATCTCTAAGTTCAAGGCCATCCTGGTCTACAGAGTGAGTTCAGGACAGCCAAGGCCACACAGAGAAACCCTGTCTCAAAATAAAAAAACAGAAATTTAATAATTAAAAAAAGAAAAGAAAAGAAAGGAAGGAAGAAGGAAGGAAGGAAGGAAGGAAGGAAGGAAGGAAAAGGAAGGAAGGAAGGAAGGAAGGAAAAATTAGGAATAGTACTTATTTTGCTAAAGAAGCCAAATATATTGTATAACAGGAAAAATGTTAACCATCACCATATAGGACAAGAAATCCATATTCCAATAAGGAATTATCTGTATCAAGCCTTCACTCCTAAAAGTAAAATTTGTTTGTTTTTAAGAAGAAAGCAACCAAAGAACATATTCTGTCCAGTGTCAATAACATGAAGCTTCCTTAGTTCTGTTCTAAAAACTATGCCAAACTTTTTATGAAAAATTATCATCTAACATCCTGTTCAAAAAAATATCTTCTAAAGAAGCTGTCTGCTTTAGAGGTTTTTTCCCACAGAAATCTAATCCTTTCACATGAAGGGTAAAATCCTGAGTTATATGCCTAGTTCCAGACATGCACACTTTAACAAAGTTGGACACATAGTTGAGGGAAACCTAGACTTATTGAAACATAAAATGATACAAGAAAACAATCCTCACAAGGCTAGATACTTCTTTATAGTAAATGCAAGCTTTATTTATAAAAGACTCTTAAAATTAGTGTCTAATGCCATGAACTTTTCCACTTTTAATATATAAAACTTAATGTAATAATTTTAAGGTTTGTAGACACAAATTTTAAAAACTAAACAGTTTTATTCATGGATATTTCAAAGCTTTTCTCAAGAGTTAAATTACCAGCTAATATATATTCTATCAATTCTATTTCATAACTTAAAAAAAAAGTTTATTCATCTACACCAAAGGCTGTAAGGATTCCACTGAACTTTATAGCAGCAGGCTGTCCCAGCACGGGACCTACAGAGAAAACAAGAGCGGCAAGCTCTTCACTTCGTTCCCACATATCTACTGCACTGGGAGGTCAAAAATTGAAAGTGACAGTCCCTAACTGCTGCTCTGCCTATCACCTCAGGAACACCAGAGCTGGAATGTGGATGCAATCATACATTTGGAAACAGCAAAACAGAAGTCACTAAGGAAGCAGGACTTCTCAGCAATTCAGGCCAGAGCTGAGACACTCAGCAGCCAGGCAACAAGTCAGGACAGGGGCTGGAGATATAGCTCAGTGGTTAATCAGCTGCCTCCTATGTATGAGGTCCTGAGTTCAATTCTCAGCACTAGAGGGAGGGAGGGAGGGTTTCTTGACTTCTCTTCCCTCTGGCAGTAACAAAAATGAGGTTTCTATTTCCATGATTTGTGTGTGTGTGTGTGTTTGTGTGTGTGTATATGCATGCACATGCATATATGTTCACCTGTGTGGGCACATACATACGTGAGCAAGAGCACATACACTGTGTGCACGCACAAGCACATGGAGGCCAGTGTCTTCCTTGACTTTACTACACCATCTTGCTAGAGGCAAGCCCACCCAGCATTTACTGGTATTAGAGATGAAACTCCAGTCTTCAGACTTGTGCAACACTGTACCCCAAGCCAGTGTTCCAGTTCTAAACTGAATGTTTATGTGCCTTAACCCCAACTCAAATTTTTAAATCACTACTTCATGGGCCCTCTGTGAGGTGGGAAGTGATTTTAAGTCATGAGGACAAAGCCTGTGTAAAAGTGACTGGCTCCCTTCTAAAAGACCCCAGAAAGATTCCCTGTACACTTTCAATCATAGAAGACACAAGAAAACGATGGCCAACCATCCATAAACCAGGGTACTAGGCCCATATCAGATACAGACTCTGTCAGTGCCCTGATACTGGAGGCTCTAGTCTACCAAAGTATCAAAAATAGATGTTCTCGTGACATCTAGTCTATGCAGGTTTGTCATAGACTGGACAGAAAGACTAGGCATCAGTCCAGAAAGATTAGGGCAGCTCTCTAACCCACACTCTATTGTTATTTTGTCTTTTCTTTTTTTTTTTTTTTTTTTTTTTCCCAGAGCTGAGGACAGAACCCAGGGCCTTGCGCTTGCTAGGCAAGCGCTCTACCACTGAGCTAAATCCCCAACCCCTCTAACCCACACTCTAAAGCCTGCTGCCCTGGCTAACTGCCATCCTTGCCACTCTTTGCCATGTAAACATCTCAATTGTTTAAGACTGTTGAGTTATATCTCACAATTTGTTATATACTCCATATAACCTAGTATGATTAATAAATAGCTCAACTAACTTCACAGCTGAAATTTACTTTTCTATTACTTTGGACCAAAGTATACTGCATAAAAAGGATATGGGCTCTATTTTTATATGCGTGGGAAGGAGAATTTTTGCAAAGAAAATAATTTCTAAGTGTTGATATAGCAGATGGTTTTTTTACCATCCTTTTCCTATAGTGTTTGGGTTTTTTGTTTGTTTGTTTGTTTGCTTTACTTTTTATTCTTTGTAAAATTCACATCATGCACCCCAATCCCACTCATCCTTCCTTGTATCTGCCCTCCACCTTGCAACTTCTCTCCCCCCGAAGAAAATAAATAAATAAATAAATAAAGCCCAAAAACAAAAAATCAAAGGAGATGGGGAGGGAGCACTGGGAGGATGATCCATGAGAGAGGGTACTGGGCGGGTGAGGGGGGCTGATACTGGGATGTAAGGTGAATAAATAAATTTAGTAAAAATTAAGAAAAAAGAAATGCTCAAAAATGACTTTGGTAATTTTAAGTTTCCAGATTTCCCCATTTTATATAAACTATCCTTAAATTAAATATGTGAAGTTATAATCCATTGAAACACATTGATGCATATTTTATATTAAATATCCAATATTGATAACAAAATAAACTATATCTACTTACTGCAATCTCTCTACAAGCCGACATAGATATTCCTGTGCCTTCGATTTGCTTAAGTGCATATTCCTTTTCATCTTTTCTGCATGTGAAGAGAAAAATAAAAAGTTTTCAATTTTCCATATTATAATTACATTTAAAATTACAACTACAAAAACAGTGAAAACATTTAGTCTTTCAATAATATTTAAATACTGTCATTATGCCATGCATTGCTGATTATTTTTGATATTTCTAGTATAGAAATATAAAATACCAAAAAAAAATAATTATAATAAGAACACCAGACAGAGCTAAAACGGGAAATTCAAAATGAAGAGAATGGGGTACTAAAGACAGCACTAGTTTCAAAGAGTAAACAAGCAGAGATATAAACTCAAGCACGTTTTAAGAGCACTCCCATTCCTGAAGTCTACAGAACTATTCTGTTATAAACCATCACTACAGAAGTAACTGACAGATATAAACTACCAGTTTATGTGATTAATTAGCTCCCAGTTACAAGGCGCCAAGCAAAAGCCTTTTAAGACTTCAAAACACGCCTTTAATCCCAGCACTTGGGAGGCAGAGGCAGGCGGATTTCTGAGTTCGAGGCCAGCCTGGTCTACAGAGTGAGTTCCAGGACAGCCAGGGCTACACAGAGAAACCCTGCCTTGGAAAAAAACAAAACAAAACAAACAAACAAACAAAAAACAAACAAAAAAAAAAAAAACCTCAAAACATTCCTGGAGAAATCTAGTAGTTAAGAGAGAGTTCTGAAAACAAGCAAAGAAGACAGGGTTGGGAATACAGGGAAGCCTAATAGTTACTAAGGATTTTAACCAATCCAATACAATGCTTCAATGATGGGAGGAGGGAGTCTTAACAGATAATAGCCTCAGAGTACAGACCAGAACCAGCCACAAGAAGGCCCCAGCTGACTGTCATCACTGTGATTTGAATATCTGGCAAACATAAATCATGCCATGTATTGTTCTAATAACAGGGACATAATCTATACCCTCCAATTTTTATCTTTTGGTTGTATTAAACACTGTTCTCAATCTATGGGTCCCCTCTCTTTCCTTCTCCCTCTCCGTCTCCCATTCCTTCTCCCCTTCTCTTCCCTTGTCCCTTTCTCTGAGGTCTTCCTCTGTATCCCTAGCTAACTTGGAACTTGATGTGTAGACTAGGCTAGACTGGAGTTCACAAAGCTCCTCCTGCCTCTTTACTCCAAGTGCTGAGAATCAGTGTGCAGCGCCACGATGGCAAGGAGCTCTTATTTTAAGCGGAACTCTTGGATTATGTACCCATGGCTCCAGGTTTCTGCCTTACTCACTGGAACTCTTTCATCAAGAAAAAATGTGCTGCAAAAAAACTCTCCAAACCCCCTGGCAGGAGGTCTGCAGGTCTGAATGTCTGGCCGGCTGGTAACGGAGTGGTAAGTCCAGTTTCCTTATCAGTTGCAGCTTAGCGTTGCTGGTTGGTTGGTAGAAGGTTAGAGCTATAATGTGTGGAGAATCAGACTACGGACAGTATTATTAGGCGAAGAGTAGAACTGTTCCTTTTTAAAATATGCTATGCATTGCCTGATTACATTTTTTTTACTTGATATAGGAGTGATCTAGTTGATATAAATGATGTGGAAATAACTGGGAAAGAACATTTGGCTTACTATTCTAAAATTATGGGGTACAAAGCAGGGTTGGACACCAGAAAAAGATTAAAGAACATGTAGCTTTATTCATTAAAGAAACACAACCTTGAGAACGTTTGCCACAAGATACCTCACCAGCAGGTGAGCCAGAACAGACGAGCTGGACGGACGGACGGACAGACACCCCTTGCAGGATGCAGCACTGGATCAGCTACCTGGAGCAGTGCTGGAGAGCTGGCCCTGGGGGGCGGGGGTGCACAAGAGCTCGAAGCTAACCAAGGTCCAGGGCTCTGAGTTGTTCCACCCCAACCCCCACCCCACCTGCGAACTGCTGCGGCACATGAAGGAGCCTGTCCTGCTATGTCCATGACACAGGACACCTGCCTCTGAGAGCTCAGATTAAAAGCGCGTGCCACCACCTCCCAGTCCGAGCATCAGCTGTTATCATCTTAACCACGTATTTGGGGTAAGTAAGTGAGTTACAGATGCTTAACTCCCACCAGCAGTCTAAAAATTCTATTTTTTCCCAATTTATGCCAATCAGAGTAATTAAGCATCTTTTAATTACTTATTTTTTAAAAAATATAGTACTGCTAAAGATTGGCCCCAGGGCCTATAGGTTCTAGAGCCTTCAGAGCATGTGGGTACCAGATGTCCCAAGACTAGCCTGTGGTGCAGTTACCCAATCCCAGCTATAAAGGTCATCGGAAACACGGGGCCTTCCTAATGCTGCAACCCTTTCTTCATGGTATGACCACCCCAACCATACAATTATTTTTATGGCTACTTCCTACCTGTGCTTTTGCTCCTGTTGTAACTCATACTGTAACTATCTGATATGTGGCCCCTTTGAAAGGACTGTTCAACCCACACCCACACAAAAGGTAGACACCAGGGTTGAGAGCCACTGCTTAGCATGGCTGGAGCAAAGGAAACCACATGAGGAACTAGCCTGTGGACAAGTCTGTGGGATTTTCTTGACTGATGACTGATGAAGGAGTCCAGCCCACTCATACAGGACCCAACACCCCCCCAAGCCGGGAAGGTGGTTCAGAGCTGTGTAAGAAAGCGAGCTGAGCAAGCCATGGAGAGTCAGCCATGAGCAGCACTGGTCTATGGTTCCTGCTTCCGCTCCTGCCTCCAGGTTCCTGCCCAGACATCATCAGTGATGGGCCTGTAGGATGAAGTGAAGCCCTTCCTCCCAGCAGGTTGTTTCTGGTCAATGTTTCACCACAGCCACAGACAGCAACTAGGACACTATGCCTTATCAAGAAAATATATAGGCTATTCTACTACACATATATATATATACACACACACATACACACACACACAAATTTAAAAACACATGTTAAGATGCAGGAAGTTGTGTTAATGGTACTAGTAAAATAATGTAATACTCCAGAAACAACTGCCAACTTTAAATATTCTTTGGTATTTTCAAAATGATTAATTTAGGCATATTGGGGAAGGCGGGTTAAGACAGGGTCTCACTATGAAGCTCTGACTGGTCTGGAACTCAATGTGTAGACAGACCAGGCAGGCCTTGAGTCCCACCTGCCTCTGCCTCCAGGGTACTGGGATGAAAGGTTTGTGCCACCACACCAGGCTCACAAGCATTATTTTGAGGAACAAAGACAAACAACAGGAAAAGCTAAGATGATGCTTTCCCGTTTCTTCCATTGTCTCCTGACCATTCAGTAACCACTAAAAAGGCACAGACAGAGTTCAGGGAGCAGATAAAGTCGGTGCCTCCTCTTCTCCAAGTGTAAGAACTGCTGACTGCATGGAACCAGTGTGCTTAGGATACTGACAAAGGTAATGTACATGCTTCATGCCTAATAATCAAATTAGCTACCAGCTATCTTTTACTGAATATTTCAAGCTATTAATTCTTAAAATTATAAAAAGCTTTTTGACACATTTTTCACATTCAATTACAGCTTATTTTTCACTGAAATCTTTCAAGTCCCAGTTCTCCTACATGAGGTGCTCCAGAAACTCATGGAATTGCAGTTTTATTTTTAATACTGTAAAGAATATTACACAATCTGGATAGGTTATTGTTGCTATGGAAACTATAAGATTTTTTGCAGTAAGTCAAAAAGTGCAAAATTAACACATCACATTAATAGCTTTTAAACTTCATATCCAGGCTGTCAAAGGAATTTGAAAGCTCGAGAACAGACTGAAGCATAGGCCTCTTACCCCGAATTATATGGACAGAAACAAGGAGCAAACCTAGTCATTATTTTACTTATAAAGTTTAAATTTATATTAAACTTTAAATTAATAAAATCTTGAAAAACCTTCAATTTTAAGATTTGAAGTTTTAAAATTGAGAGGAAATGAAGTGCATGTATCATTATAGTTATCTTTTTTATGTTTGTCACGTGGTAAATGGTGAAGGGGTACATTTGAGATTCAGCATAAGAAATGGCAAGGTCTCAAGGAGGCATTAGACAAACTCAAAACCTCAGCATAAAGACCATAGGCACCAGACCTAATAAACACTTTTAATCTCAGCACTTGGGAGGCAGAGGCAGGTGGATCTCTTGAGTTTGAGTCCAGCCTGTGCTACATGGCAGAACACCTAGGGCTGACAACCTAAGTTCAAACTCCCCAGGACCCACATAATGGAAGGAGAATGCACAAGTTGCCTAACTTCCATTTGTGCAGATATACCCACCACAGAAACAAATGTTAAGAGACTATTGTAGTACTAATAATGTGGTATTAGCATATGTCCAGAAATAGTTCAGTCCAGGCACACAAGCCAGGGCAGCTTGCTGCTCTCACCTATGCTGAGTGTCCCAATCCTAGCATCCCTTCTGGTGGTAGCAGTACTACCCCAGGGCTTGTACTTGCTTCAAGTACAAGGACTACGGAGGCGCATAAGGCACACCCTGTGGGACTGGAAAGACAGCTCCCACAGTAAATGCCTACCTCGTTGTAAGGGAAAGGGAAAACAGTCTGGCATGGTAGCACGCTGTCACTCCCACCCAGGGGAGGGTGGGACAGGCAGCTTCTTAGGGCTCGCTAGCCTACTTAGCTACTCCCAGGCCATTGAGCTGAGACTGTCTCAAAAGAACAAAAGGGTGGAAGGGGCCTGAAGAACACCCTGCCTCAAAGAAATGAGCAGAGAATGACACAGTGGGACTTCTGGCTTCCATATGCACACACAAACATATACACTCATACACACATATGCACTAACACACACACGTTCATACAAACACATCCTTTAAAAATTTGAGTCTTTTAATAAGAAAATTAAAATCTATTTTTTATTTCTGATGAAAATAGAAAAGCCCTATTATTTTATTCCAGCAAATTAACTACTGCATTCACATTTCGACTTTCAAAACTATGTCAAACTCTGAAGATAAATAAATTAAGAAATTACACTGGATATCACAAGCCACCTATAAAAGAAATTCTGAATAAGTGGGAAACATAAATGGGTTAGTCTACATGCCTTGCCTCAAGTTACTCACAAAGAAGGCTCAGGCAGCACAATGGACATATGCAGGAAGGCAGGCAACCCCATGAGCTATCCCTCTAAGGGAGGGTCTCCCAAAGCAGAAGAGAGATGAGGTCAGGGAATCCAGACAGGCATGCAGTATGAAACAACACATCCTTAGTAAGCAGCTAGTAAGTACCAAGTGTGACTGCAGAGCGCAGTGACAGCAGGGAAAGAGGTTGGGGAATGAGCTATGCAAATGGAGACAGTCCAGGGGTTTGGTTGGTTAATTGTTTTGTTGTTGTTATTTGTTTGTTTGTTTGTTTGTTTGTTCTTTTTCCAAGACAGGGTTTCTCTGTGTAGCCCTGGCTGTCCTGGAACTTTCTCTGTAGACCAGGCTGGCTTCATATTCTGAACCCCTGCCTCAGCCTCTGCGTGTACTGGGTTTAAAGATGTGTGCCATCACCACCCAGGGACAGTCCATCTTTTAAAAGAACAGAGGAGATTCCTTCACAGATTCTTTCTCAGAAAGTAAATTGTGATGGCTAGGAGGGAAAACAAACAAACAAACAAACACAGTGGCAGAGCACATGTACATGGGAAGAAACGATGGGCTCACACCTTCAATTCCAGCACTCAGAGGCATAGGCAGCTAGATCTCTGTGAGTTCAAAGCCAGCCTGGTCTTCATTGAGAGTTCTACACCAACCAGGGCTATAAACAAAATGCTGTCTCTAAAAAATAAAATGAATAAAATAAATAATTTCTGAATCAAAACTGGCAATTTTAGTAACAGTTTGGCTGTGTGTGTGATGGCTGACAAGTGAAACCTCTACCTTGTCAACCTGTGAGTGGCAATACCATCTACCTGGGAGAAAATGGCAAAGCCTAAATTGAGACCTGGAGATAAAATTTCATTCTAAACTCAACGAAAATTACATTTCACTTTTTTCTCAACTTGACCCAAACTAAAGTCATCTGGGGAGAGGGAGCCTCAACTGAGAAAATGCCTCCATCAAACCCTCCTATAGGCAAGCCTGGGGGCATTTTCTTAATTAGTGATTGACGTGGGAGGACCCAGTCCACTGTGGGTGGAGCCTCAGGGCAGATACTAGAAAAGCAAACTGAGCAAGCCTGGAGAGCAAACGAGTAAGCATCATTCCTCCATGCTGTTTACTTCAGATTCTGCCTCAGCTCCCCGCCTTGTCTACCTCTGATGATAGACTATTAACTGTAAGAGAAAATAAACACTTTTTCCCCCAAGTTGCCTTTGGTCATGGCTTTTATTACAGCAACAGAAAATAAACTAGGATATGTTCTAAAAGGGACTAATAAGACTGAAGGCATGTAAAACTACTGCAGGGAAACCGTGAGGTGGCAACAGACCGTTTGCCTAAGAAGAGCCACAGCCTCCACACTAGAAATGAAGGCAGCACCTGGAGGCAGCGCTGACAGCACTCCCTTCCACCACCAAATGCGATGCTCTTTATGGAGTGGCAGTAAGAATAAGACTGGAAGAGTAGACACTTGTAAGTCATTTTTGAGGACAGTCAGTCCCAAATGACTAGATAAGGAAGATTAATAAAAAAGACAAATGAAGGGAAGGGTGAGCCTGAGCTTCAGTTTTGTGGGGGTGAGGAAAGTGTGGCTGTGCAGCACAGGTTACCCTCAAACCCAACTATGAAGCCCAGGTTGGTCTTAACCTATGGTACAGCCTGTCTGTCCAAGCACTGAGCTTATAAACAGCACTGCCTATGGCACAGGGCTCTAAAAAATAAAATGAATAAAATAAACAATTTCTGAATCAAAACTGACAATTTTAGTAACAGTTTGGCTGTGTGTGTGTGATGGCTGAGAAGTGAACCCTCTACCTTGTCAACCTGTGAGTGGCAATACCATCCACTGACTGAGGCTGGGGCGGCCAGAGAGGAGCTGGATAGGACCACAGGCAAAGTGACATCAGGTTACAACGCAAGTCTGCTAAGTGTGAGCCTGCGAGTGTGGTGCTACTGTGCTGGAGGAAGCGCACAGGTAAGGTCAGTCCTTCAGGTCTAAGAGAGAACTAGGACCAAAAGAAGAAGACAGAGCCAAGAGAGCATGGGGGCAAAACGAAACCATTTCTGAAGGCAGACTCACCTCTCATAGTCTGTAGAAAACATACACGTCTATATAGAGATTTATCCTCAATTACCTTTCCTAAATCCCAAGAGAATTCAAATGATACAGCTATCAAAAGTACAGGATCCAAGGCTGTGGCACACTGTTAACTTTTAAAAGTAAGTATGACCACTAAGACACACATTCTTCAAACTCTGATACCTGAATCTTGGCCAATATTATTTTTTCTTCAAGAAGATGCTAGAATACACCAAAGTATGTCCTTTCCTTTAGTATGTGACAATCTGATTCTGCAGGCTAGAAAGCTTTAATATTACATTCAAGGAAAAAGCAACACAGAATGTTTGGAATAATAGGAAGCCAGAGTTAGTTTTCTGCTGTTATCATTCTGAATTACTCAATGAATATTTTTACCCAGCACAGCAGCAATGATTTATTTGGAACTACTGTTCTTATTTTGTAATATCGTGACTTTTTTTCCCTAATGCTAACTTAACCCAGAACTCTGCCGGGAAAACACACTCCTATTGATCTATCTCCCTATTCCCTACACACTTTAAGAAAAGGTCTTGCTAGCCAGGTAGCTTAGACAAGCCTTGAATTTCAATTCTTGGGCCTCTATATCCTGAAAGTGTGTTACAGGCATTGGGACAGCACCATATCAGAGTAAACTTTTAAATATTACATTTTTCAAAAATAAATAAAGTTAAAAACTAATACTGACATACTTCTCCCTGGTCTAGCCCCATATGTGAACCTGACCCTTCCCATCCTGCCAGATCTCACCTGGGTCCCATGTCCAGTGCCTAGGCTAGTCTGGCCATCCCTGCTCGAGCCACATCCAATATCTAGGCTTCTGCCAGGACCTACCCTCCCTACCTCCACAAACCACAGGCCCCTCCCATGCCACACCCTCAACCTTTCCACGCAGCCAAAACTACCCTCACACTCCAGGACTAGACTAGGAGGCACATCCTGTACACCAGCACAGTCCCCTGTCACCTGACTTCAATCCTCCCAAGCCGTTTCCAACCTCTAGGCCAACCTAGCCATGCACCCTACAACATGGAACAAAAGAAGTCCACCCACATGCACAGATCTCAACGCAGAAATAATAACAATATGAAAGATCAAACCAGTATCTTTTCTCAAAAAACTATCAGTCCTATAGAAATGTTTGCCAACGAACATCAGCTAGACCAACACCAGGATACAGAGTTTCAAAGATCAATCTAAACATCAGCAAACAATTCATGAGTTTAAAGAAGACACAAAGAAACAGCTCAATGAAATTGGACAAAAGAACGTACTGCTGACAGAATGATGAAGACAATCCAGAACTTAGATGGAATTCAGTAAGGAGACAGAAACACTGAAGAGAACTCAAGCTCTCAGACCCAATTCACAATAGCCTTAAAGAAAAGAAAACATCTAGCAATAAAACCTAACTAAAATGAAGAACCTCAGCAGTGAGAACGCTAAAGCTCTCAAGAAAGATGTATATAGTAGAGAAAGAAGACACCCTATGCTAACGGATTGGTTAATATTGTGAAAACAACCATTTTACCAAATTTATAAATTCAATAAAACCCCATCTCATTCTTTACAGAAAAACAAACAAACAAACAAACAAACAAAAACTACCATAAAATACATACGGAACTACAGAAGATCCCAGATAGCCAAAGCAATCCTGACCAAAAAGAACAAGCTAAAGGGATTACCATTCACGATCCTAAGGTATTACAGAGCCACAGTAATAAAACCAATACAGAACTGGCACAAAACCTAACCTGTCACTAGACTGCAGTGCTTTGAATGAGAATGGCCCCTTCAGGCTCATATCTTTGAATACTTGGTCCCCAGTTGGTGGAACTATTTGAAAAGGTTAGGAGGCGTGGCCTTGTTGGTGGAGGTATGCGTGAGGGGGTAGGGTGGGATGAACCATAGCTTTGAAGTTTCAAGAGCCCAGCCACTCCCAGTTAGCTCTCTCTGCCTTGTAACTGTCAGGTGATTGCTCTCAGCTACTGCTCCAGCACTCCACCTGCCTGCCTGCTGCCATGTTCCCTGCCATGATAGCCATGGACCCTACTACTTACTGTCTGGAACCATGAGTCTCAAATTAAATGCTTCCTTTTATAAGCTGTCTTGGTGATTGTATTTTGTTATGTCATAGAAAAATAATTAACTATGAAGATAAGCAGTCTGAACTAGAAAAACCTGTACTGGGTGAGTAAGCATCACCCAGTCACATGCTCGCTCTCTCTTCAGATGCTCCTGATCTAAACCTTCAGATGAAACTGTGGACCCTGGAGGAACTACCGTAGGCTTGGATTTCTTGTTTTCAAAAACTACTTTAAGGTTCTTAAACGCTTCAACCTCTCTTCAACCTCACAGACCAGAGGAAACGGGTGCTGTGAACTATTAGAAGTAGTTCCTTGAGGCAGTTCCCCTCTTCATTGTCAGCAATCCAGTTCAGTAGCAAACACCAACTATGAGTGAAGTCCAGCAAAGCGCTGCACAGTGTAGCAATGCAAGAACATCCTCTCATCATTTATGGGGTTCCATTTATATTCTTTCTAAAATATTACATGCCTTCTCAAGTGTCTGTTTTCAGCAAAACATCACATGCCCTCTGACAAGCCAGCTTCCAGAAAACCATCATGTGACACAACTGAGTTGGTAAGGAAAGCAGAAATCCCCACTTCAAACTGCAGAAACCAGAAAGTAAAGAGAGACTGCTGCTGGTGGGGAAGGGGCGTGGGGAACAGATAACAGAGCAGAGTCCAAGTGATCTATCTGAAACTGGAAGTGGGGTCTTTAGGATCTAGGAGGGAGATAATATAAAAGTAGAAAGAAGGTAAAATAACAGTAAGAATATCTGAAAAGGTGGTAAGAAATCCTATTAACTAGTTACTATTTAAAAATCTATATAATATACTTAATTCTGTGCATAAATATGCATACATAGTTTAAATGAAATTTTCTCCTCTGGGCTGACAATTTGGCTCCTCCCAAGAGCCCAAAACCACCTAAACAAATCCAACACTAGACATGAGAAACTTTCTTTGGTGTTATCAGGGATGTCCAAGAAACTCCCAAAACATACAAGCTGTTTGCTATTGCCCTCGGTTGCCCCCAAAGGTAAGAAGTTAGCCCGTTGCTGAAGAGACCACAGACTTCAGACACGGGGTCCAGAGGCCTGTGAGCTAAAACTGACCTAAACTCCTCCTTCCAGAGGGCTACCTTTCATGACACCAGAATGTGCCATGCAAGCTTCCAAAACAAGGAAGCAACCAACATTCCTACCCAGCTGTGACCCCTGTGAAGCACAACAATAACCGGCATGGCAGGATAACCTAAGGGTGCAGTGGTGGCACAGCTTCCTTGCCACAGCCAACTCTTCTCTAAGGGGACCTAAGAGCCACTGGGTAAGGAGGAGACCAAGCCTGGTACTGAAAACCACCACAGTCCTAACAATTCTGAACTTTTTCCTTATACCCACAGGTAAATGCAGTCCTCACCCTTCATCATGAAGTTTTCTTTGCACCAAACAAAGACCATTACAACAAACCACAATCAACCAAAATACAGGGTTGTACAACCTAGTCTCACCCATGACATCTACAAAACAACTCCCACACAAAAGGGTCAGGGAACTTTGCAGAAGAGGAGGCAGAAAGACAAAGGGTTTGTTTGCTATGAGATGTCTCCTAGTAAGTCAGAAGCTCCATCAGAAGCTTGGGTCTCCCCAGCATGCCTGCAGACTACGGGCTGAATGGCAGCAGCAGGCACGCAAAGTGGATGGGTGGGCTGGGGTGGAGCCCATGAGGCTACACAAAGAGCTACAAGCAATTAAGGAGAACTGAGAGTGGGAGAAATGGGCTCTACCAGAGAACAGGACAGCAACTGGTTATCCAATGCCAAATGTTCAGTCCTGAAAACACATATACATATATATGAAACATACAGACTGAGCAGCTTGTATTTATGTACTTAGAAATATATATATACATATACATACGTGTAACATAAATTAATGAAAAAAAGAGGCCATGAATGTGACGGGGGGGATCTATGGAAGGCTTAAGAGAGTAAAGGAAAGGGAGAAATGACTTAATTATATTATAATCTCAAAAATAAAAAATTAACAATGATACTATATGTATCCATATAGACCTTATTTCTACACCCCTGCTTTTAGTATTTTTTTAAAAACTCATTCATAAATAATACAATTGAAATTTCTTTTGTTGTCTGCATGATAATGGCCACTTAAAATAATCCTGAGCAACAAGGTCTTTCTATTAGTTTAGATTCCTCTCATCAATGGATACCATCAATAACACTTCCACCTACCAAATATTGTAAATCTAATTCATCTCTAAATATAATAAAGTTCTAAGCCGGGCAGTGGTGGCGCACGCCTTTAATCCCAGCACTTGGGAGGCAGAGGCAGGTGGATTTCTGAGTTTGAGGCCAGCCTGGTCTACAGAGTGAGTTCCAGGACAGCCAGGGCTACACAGAGAAACCCTGTCTCGAAAAACAAAAAAAAATAAATAAATAAAATAAAAAAATAAAGTTCTAAGTCAGCATTCTCCTGCACCATTAAATCTAACAACCAATTCATTATATCCTTTACAAAGACTGGTTGACTTTACTGGGTCTCTTTCCTTATAAACTAATTCACTAGTATTTATTTTTCTGTAAAAATCTTCAATCTTCAATAGTTACTTCATGTGGAATTCAAATATAGGTATTTTACAAATTTGAATTAAGGTGGTTTAAAAACAAACCAACACAGGATCAGAACAGGCTTCCAGCAATCAGCTAATAGCAACACTTCCTTCTCCTCAGTGCCCAGGCCTTAGCTTTATACAACCATTTTCCCTCTTTCTTCTCAATACTAGGGATTGAACCAGGGACTTTTGTATGACTTATACAGAGCAAAACGCTCTACCACTGAGCTAAGCCCCAGTCCTTTCTAAACAGTATTACTAAGCAGCCCAGGCTAGCCTTAGAACACAGTGTGTAGCCCTGACAGGACTTGAACTTGCTTTGTTTGAAATACTTGGAATTGTAGGCAGCACGATCAGGCCTAACCAACATCCACATGTTGATTAGAGTATTTATTATTTATTATTATATACTGAACTTTAAATGAAAATGATTCTCACATCAATGTATTTCAACTGTGGCTCAGTAACCCTGAAATCTTACTAATGAAGCTGGATGTGGATGGGA
Source organism: Arvicanthis niloticus (assembly GCF_011762505.2). NCBI lineage: Eukaryota > Metazoa > Chordata > Mammalia > Rodentia > Muridae > Arvicanthis > Arvicanthis niloticus. The sequence goes on from NC_047677.1 coordinate 17,488,878, forward strand.
CCCTCAGCCTCTTACTTTTTTGCCAAAATTAGTTCAGCTCTCACTATACTCCTAAAAATCTTAAATTCAATGCTGCACTGGTAAACATCAGTATGTAATTTCTTAAGATGTCAAATTCTTATTAATCAAAGTGACTTTAAAACAAATATATCTACAGTAATGCCTACAATTCTAGTTATCAAAAATGTTAAGCTTAACACACACACACACAAAAAAAAAAAACAAAAACAAATTAAGAGATTTAGTCTACAAAACAAAACCAGCAGCAAGTATTTATTATAAACCAAACCTTTAATGTAAGACATTTGTCCTCCCTTTAAAATTCATAAATTTCAAGTCAGGTTTACCACAAATGACACAGGGGACAGCAGAGATACCGTTTATTTCAGAAATGTGTTTTTCTGTGTATATGTTGTATCTGGTACAAGCATATAACATGAGTGTGCAAATGTCTATGCACACACACATACAGAGGCCAGAAGAGGATGCCTAGTGTCTTCCCCTCTCTGCCTTATTACCTTGACGTAGCGTCTCTAACTGACTGAAAACTCAGTTTCAGCTAGGCTGACTGGCCAGCAGGCTCCCACAATTCTCCATATCTACTTGTCTCTGCCTAGGATTACAGGTACACTCAACCATACCCAGATTTTTATGTGAGAACTAGATCATAAGGGCCTAAGTTCAAACCCCCAGAATCCACAGAAATGTCTGGCATGGCTGTTCAGGCCTATAATGCTAACACTGGGTGTGGAGACAGATCCAAGCCCGGATCCTCATGCTTGCAGAGCAGAAGTGCACTTGACCACTAAGCCCTCCCCAGTCCCTTCAGAAATATTTCACTCGGCACTGAACTGTGTGCAAAGCTCTGTGCTGGGATCTGGGAAAAGGAAAGCCGACTCCTCTGTTGAGTCTTTCTACACAGAGGCACACTTGAAAGAGATGTGGTTTGCTATGTGCTCTCACATGGGGAAATGGGGGGGAGAGGGGGACATGAGCAAGGGGAGAGGAGACATAGGATAAACATGAGAGGGCTTGGTCCAAAAGAAAAGGCTAGAAATGGACAACTATCTGTTTATCAAAGGAACATTTGAATGGTTCTTCAGAGTTAAGCACAAAAAACATTAAGCAGTAAAAGGGTCAGGACAGAAATGTTTGGCAGAAACCTAAAATTTAAATCCATACTACATTCAAGAAACAAGGATTAGAGAGATGGCTCAGTAAGTAAGAGCACTTGCTGTGCAAGCAAAAGGGCCTAAGTTCAAATCCCCAGCACCACATAAAAGCTGTTAGTCATGGCTGTTCATGCTATAATGCCAACACTGCATGTGGAGACGGATACTGGAAGCTCACTGCCCATCCAGCCTAGCCAACATTTTGAGCTTCTGGTTCATAGACCCTGTTGTCTTAAGGTAGTAAGCCAGAGACAGAAACTGAGACAAACAGACATTACAAGAATATGGCTAGAAGATGGGTCTGGTGGTAAATGCTTTTAATCCCAGAGCTAGTGAGAGAGGTAAGTGGGTCTCTGGGAGTTCGAGGCCAGCCTGGTCTACAGAGTGAGCTCCAGGACAGCCAGAGCTACATAAAAGAGAACACTTTTCTCAAAACAAACAAACAAACAGCTAGAACACAAGAATGAAATGAAAAGAAAGTCAAGTGAGCATCATTTTTGCATGTATGCTAAAAAGCTGTCCTTTTACCCACAGGATGGAAGCCATCAAAGGCTTCCTAACAAGACAAGCAAAACATCAGACAGCTAGTCTCAAAATGCTGATAGTACACAGGACAAATGAGTAGATTTAATAATAATAATAATAATAATAATAATAATAATAATAATAATCAAATATAAAGAGACTACTACAGAAACTCGAGGAGAGCTTAATATTAGCCAAAAATGAAAGGAAATAGAGTAGAAATGTATTCCACACACATTCCAGCTGGGTGGAGTCACTCATGTGTTTAATCCCAACACTTGTGAGGCAGAGACAGAGTGTGAAGCCAGCTTGGTCTACTTAATGAGATTCTGTCTCAAATTACAAAACAACCCATCACACTGCAGAAACAGAAACACCTAGTGTAGCTAAATATCTTTAAGCACATGGAACAAGTTAATGTTCAAAAATACTGCATAAATACACATTCACATATGTGCACACATGTGCATGTATGTTTCTACCGCAGACATCCAGGAGTCAGTTGAAGATAATGGAATTGTCAGAGTGATGCCTCAGTGAAATGAAAGCACCTTGCCTTTGTCTTTTGTTACTTTTAACAAAAAGGTACAGGTAAGCACACTGGATGGCCAGTACCACATGAACAAAAAGTAACCAACTGACTTAGACAAAGATGCATCAATGCAGCGTAGCTGTTTTCTCTGGGTTGTACCTGACCATCATCATAAGCAGAGTGGTTGTGATAACAAACAGAACCCCTCACAAAGTCAAGCTCATGAACATTTCCTATAACCATGGGAGAAGGGTTAGGATTCACTTAGACCTTCACTGGCCCTGGTTTCCCTGGAGCTTCCAATTACCACCATCAGCTAACTGGGATGGCACTTCTCAGTGGTGTAGCTGCCTGTGTAAGTCACCCACATTCCTGTAACAACCTGAACTAACTCACTGGTTCACCAGACTGGTCTTGGAGGGAACCTTGTCTCTGTCCATGCTCTCTGCCTGGGAGGAAGAGATGTTTGTTTTTCCCCATGCAACCAATATTATTAAATGACTGTTAAAACCACAAAAATAAGAATAGTGACAAAAAGAACATAAAAGTAAAGGTGGTAGTGGTGGCCTTATATGATGGTGACCAGTGGTCCCACAAACCTCTTTGACATAACAGCATCCATATGATGATATTATTTGTGCCATGAATAGCAGGGTAAACAAACATTTGCGTTCACGAACAAGTGGTAAGACCCACAGACTAATAATGGGATTCCCAACCCCCTCACAGCAGCATGCTATAGAGGTGCAGAGAAACTCTCTAGTAACCACTACCTATATATGGAATATTCTCAAAGGAAACTGACTTGGCCCATTAAATAAAAGGTGACACAAGCCGGGTGGTGGTGGCGCATGCCTTTAATCCCAGCACTTGGGAGGCAGAGGCAGGCAGATTTCTGAGTTCGAGGCTAGCCTGGTCTGCAGAGTGAGTTCCAGGACAGCCAGAGCTACACAGAGAAACCCTGTCTCAAAAAACCAAAAACCAAAAAACCAAAAAAAAAAAAAAAAAAAAAAAAAAAGGTGACACAAACGAGTGGGTGTGGGCATTATCTAGATTATAAGAGGCCCAAAACAAGTAACAACATACCAGGCATCAAAATTTTGACCACACTGTGGTTCAAGTAACAGCTATGAAACAGATCAGCGCCTTGCTTAGCTGTCATCAGAGAGGCTTCTCCAGCAGCAGATGGGAACAAAGAGAGACCCACAGCCAGACATGATACAGAGAATAAAAGATCTTGGAACACTCAGCCTTAAATGAGATGTCATCATCAGATCCTCAGGGCTCAAAGAAGCCAAGGTAGAGGAGGCAGAAAGAGTGTTAAAGCCAGAAGGGATAGAGGACATCAAGAAAACAAGGCCCTCTGAATTAACATGATCCAAGTTCATATGAACTCACAGAGACTGAGGCAGCATGCCCAGGCCTGCACGGCCCCTGTGTATGCACTACACAGGGCTTCCAGGCTGGCGTTTTTATGGGATTCCTGAGTGCGAATGAGTGGGTCTCAGATTCTTGTGCCTTCTCTTGGGCTTTTCCTTCTGTTTGTCTTCTCCAACTCTGATATGACAGTTATTGTTTTATCTTTTTATATTTTCTTTTTATTATTATCCCTGAAAAACTTGCTTGTTTTCTAATGAGAAACAACAGGAGTAGATCTGATGGGAGGGGGGAATTAGAGATAAAGGAGTAGATCTGGATGGGAGGGGGGGGATGAGAAACAACAGGAGTAGATCTGAAGGGGTGGGGGGAGGGAAACCATAATCAGGATATATTATGTGAGGAAAACACAATCGATTTTCAGTAAAAGGAAAAAGTGAAAGTTTTATAATTGTTAAAAATATTTTTAGATTTTATGTTAGTACTTTAAAAACTCTGTGATCCTATCATAAGCTATAAAAAACTATTTCACTCTGTCACATACTTTACTCCATCCCAAAAAAGCAGCCAACAAACTTACAAACCGTCAGATGTAAGTACCTGCTATCTTGATCAAATTTTTAAAGATTTCCACATAAATAAGAAAATCTAGAAAAATTCCTTTTAAAGATACGTATCAGCAGTGTGATAAGCACCCAGCATATTCAAGGTCCCAGGTCTTCGTTGCATAGCAGTTTTCTCCTTTGGAAACAGTCCATCCTTCATCTTAAGACAGAAAGTAAACATCTCAAGATAGCTCCAGGAAGTCCCTGAAACCGACTAGATTCACTAGGTCCCTCCTTCTCAAGAGTAAACACTAAAGACTGGACAGACTCACTCTCAGACAAGCCAAACTGCAAAGACCATGAAACAAGCCCACCTGCCTAGAAGAGGTTTAGACCAACTGAGTCACTTGGAAAGGACACTCCCTAACCAGTTGAACTACCTGCAGGCTGTACAGTGTGCACCAGGTTCCCAGCTGTTGTGAGCAGTCACCTGTGCTGGGATGAGCTTTGGTGATACAGCTGTCTTTGAGTCATTTCTGCTCCTATAAGGAACCCCCCTTCACCCATATTCCTGTAACATCAATAAAACTCACTGGATCACGACGTTAGACTTTGGTGGTATTTCTACTTTGCTGACATGGGCTCCCCTATCTGGTGTGAGGGGTGTGTGTGTGTGTGTGTGTGTGTGTGTGTGTGTGTTTGTGTGTGTGTGTGTGTGTTGCATCATCTCCCTAGGAAGAATCTTGTCACACACCCCTGAGCTGCAAAATTTCAACAATTAAAAAAAAGTATGTGAAAGATAAAATAAAAACGACAGTGATGACTGTACATCAATATTTTCACTGAAACAGTAAGCAGTATGTCTTAAAATTTACCAGAATACAACTACTTCCGTCTGGTGGGAACAGAAAAAAAAATATGTAAATATTTTGTCATTCTCAAATGTAGCTCTGTCGAGTCAGATAGAATTAGATCATTAGAGCAGGCAATACTGCTTCCTAGGTTTATTTTGTGCTAAAAACTAAGCCCAGGGCTCTGCACTTGCCAAGACTGCTTTCTATCTCTGAACTATACCCAGCCCAACCTCCAGCTTTGTTCTGGGATATTTTGTACAAAATTACCTCAAATCTTAAGTATTTATTCAAAATAAAATACCCCAAAAGGTTACTAAGATCCAAAATACTAAAATCAACATTTTATAACATTTTAAATGTCTTAGTTTTCTATCACAGAAAGTGCTACTAAACCTGGGCCACTGAGACATCTTTCTTTAAAACAAACAAAAAAGATTGGTTGATTATTTATTTATTTATTCATTCATTCATTCATTCATTCATTCATGTGAATGAGTGCTTCCTCTGAGCATATACATGCACAATTTGCATGCCTGGTGCCTGTGGAGAGGCCGATAAAGGGCATCAGATACCTGGCACTGCTGCATCTCCCCAGGAAAAAAATCTTGTCATACAGCCCTGCACTGCAAGAATTCAACACTGAGAGGAAACGAATGTGAACTGCTGTCACAGATGGCTGTGAGCTGCCGTGTGGGTGCTGGGAATAGAATATGGGTGCCACAGAAGTGCAGCCAGAGCCTTCCCCACTGAATCATAACTGCAGGCCCACATACTTACACTTAGGTGGGAACGGTGGCATAGTTCCTACTTGCAGTTAGATACTGTTATAGTCTCTTCCCTAATACAGTGGGGAAAGGCTCTGGCCCTTTATAGCCATGATCTCTGAAATAGACTTACAAGGGAAAAGTTAATTGGCTTAGAAGATTTTATTTCAAACTTGAATCAACATTGCATATAAATCATGAGGTCAAACCAAGATATTAGATATTTACTTCTGAGAATAATGTTGCAATAGTACAGTTTTTATTGTTTGTTGGTTTTTGTTACTGTTGCTTGAGACGGTGTCTATAAAGATCAAGATAGCATCAACTCACAAAGATCAGTCCATTTCTGCCTCCCCAATGCTAGAAACAAAGGTGTGCCACCATGCCCCACCCTGCATTAGAACACTTAAAGAGAACAAGCTATCAAACAATTTTCTCATTTCTGCATCTTAAAATGTGCTGTGTGTACTGAGAAATAGATCTTACATAACTACTCACAATTTTCTTTCGAACGTTCCCACAAAGGTTGGCCTGGATTTGTCTACTTAATGGTTATGATGTCACCACCTTTAGGGATATGGAGGCAGAGGAATTAGGAGTCCAAGATCATCTATACTTATACAGTGAGTTCAAGGCTAGCCTGGGCAACAAGAGACCTAATCTCCAAAAACAAAAACAGTAAGGCAAATCTAGCCTTATGAAATGATGTATTTCATACAAATGTCAACCCAAGAGTTAAAGTCACTAATAAGTTAAAAACCAAGATACTAGTTATATAAAATTGTTACCCAAATAATATCAAATGTAAATACCAGTAATAATGAGCCATTCTACTCTTAATTTATAATGAATAGCCGAATAGCTATGTTTTCAATTTACCATTAAATCAACTGTTTAAATCAAAGGAAATCAGTACTATCCAACAGGACGTACTACATTTATTAGCAGCTCCAAATAGCTTTTCTTTCATGGTACTTAGTACAGTGCAGAAGCTGATGTGCAAACCTCAAACACCAACTCTGCATTCCTAGCCCATGCTACAATGCCACTAAAAGCATTGCTAAGTAACACTTCTAGATTACAAGTCAAGCAGAGGGCCCACCACTGTATTAGCTTTAATCACCGCAACGATGTTTTCCATGTCTTTTTCCTCTCCTGAGAAAAGAACAGCATGCGCCAAGGCTCACATGCAAAGGAGCATAATACATCTGAAGGCTGACAGAGCAAGGGGAAGAAAAGGAAAAAGCTGAAAAAGAAACAAGCAGGACGGACAGGGAAGGTGCACTGAGGAACCTGAACTTCATCCTAAGACACAGGTAAGAACCCATGCAGTCCACTTCCTACCAATAGACTAGAGGGGTGAAGATCAGAGAAAGTAGTTAAGAGACCCTGAGAGTCAGCTGTGTGGGCACAGCAGTGTAAGCTAGGGAGGAAGAGCAGATGGCTCTGAAAGGACACAGGGCCAATGGACACCAGGAAAGCAACAGAACAGACAGCCCAGAGTGACTCCTGCTAGCAGGCTGAGCAATGGGCAGCAACTGTGCTGCAGGTGCTGTGTTACAGACAGCAGACTGAGCAAGTTTTAGGGAACTGAAAAGTTGAGGAGCTTGGTGATGTCTAAAGGGAGATGTCAGATGCCTATTGCTTAGAAGGAGACAGGATTGGGAAAGTAAAGTTGAAAACAGGAAGGACAGAACCCTTAAGAGCATGGCTCTGAAAACAATGTTCTCATATGTAAAATGCATGCTACAGATTGGTGGTGTAGCTCAGTTAGTGTAGTACTTGCCTAGCATGCCCGAAGCCCAAGGTTCAATTCCCAGCACCAGATAAAACCAGGCATGATTGGTACAGGCTTGCAACTTTGGACTTGGGAGGCAGAAGCAGGAAAACCAGGAGTTCACTGCCAACCTTGGCTAATTAACAAAGGAAATCCGCAGCCAAGGCTACAGAAACTCTCTCAAAGAGAAAGGGTCGGGAGGGAGGGTTCAGGACACCCTGGCAAAATGAGTCAGCAGAGTCAACCCTGTTCTTGCAGAGGATCAAAATTCAGTTCCAAAGGGAATCCAACGCCTCTCACCTCCAATGTCATGCACGCATACACACCCACACACGCACACACACATACACACTTTCTAAAATTTTTTTATAACTATATGTTTAATCTCATCTTCCTCAAAGAAGCTAAAAAACGAGCAGGAGGTAGATGAGACATCTTTCTATGTTTTGATAATCTACTGAGACTCTTTTTTTGTTTATTTTTTTGTTTTTAGAGACAGGGTTCCTCTGTATAGCCTTGGCTGTCCTGAAACTCACTCTGTAGACCAGGCTGGCCTCAAACTCAGAAATCTGCCTGTCTCCACCTCCCAAGTGCTGGGATTAAAGGCATGTGGCACCACTGCCCAGCTCTACTGAGACTCTTAATTGTACCCATATATATCATATCACAGTTAAATAACTGTGCATAATTTAAAAACGATAAAAATAACCAATTGACTTGTAAATGGAATACAAAAAATTTCTCAAGAAAATTACTTTCAATTACTACTGGTAAACTAAAAATAGCCATTAAAGCAAGTAAAATCCCACAGGGTTTCAATATAAAGGTACAGCTTCCTCCACTAACTAATCTGAAACTCCTGTCTATTGCTGCTAAGAGACAGGGAGAAGTGAAACAAACGGTGAACTCAGTTGACTGGTCCTGTCTTGAGCAATGAATGCTACTCAACCTTGCATAAACTGTACATCCTGCATGTCAGGTGCAATGTACAGCCACTTACTTGATACCTAAAAGAACGTAATTTCCAAAGGACATAAACAATTACTCTAAAAATTTAATAAAATTAAACAAGAAAATCAGACCCTCTAATTCTCATTCAGAATCTACCTACAAACTGACCTTGTTACTAACTTTGTGCTTTGCAGTATAGCAAATATCGTTAACTATACTAGCTGCTCCAGATCTTTTATGAACTAAAGAAAAATGTAAAGCAAGTGTGCTAATGCACAACTTTAACCTCAGCACTGAAGGGACTGAAGCACAGGCATCTCTGAGGATGAGAGTGCCACAGTCTATACAGAAAGTTCTAGGCCAGCCAGGCTTACACAGTGAGGCCGCCAAACAACAATCCAAAGCTCCCAGACCCGAGAAAGCTGTCTCACTAGGTAAAAGGGCTGGTCACAAAGACATGAAGAGTGAATGAAGACCTGAGTTCAAATGCCCACAGGTCTCATACAGGCCTGAAGTATTACTTGATTGTCTGTAATCCCTGTGCGCCCGCAGAGAGCTAGGAGACAAAGGTAGAGAATCTGCAGAAGCTCCCAGGCCACTACACTGGTGTATGTACTGGAAAAGCAGAGCGTTTGGTATGGACTGGAAAAGAGACTGTCTCAAACAGGGCGCAAGTTGAGGCCCAACACTGGAGGAGCATGCTCACCCAAATTCACACACAGGGATGTGCAGCAGGCGTGTGCCTATGCACAATTGTTAAGGGAATTGTTCCAGTAACATGGAGAACGTTCATAAACAGTTACATCAACTCATAGAAGTAATATTTATAAGATTTGGCACATAGATGGCAAAATAATCCCCCCTTTTTTTTTCTGGTCAAAGAAACATTGCCCAAGAAGGTATATCAGCATTTCTGATCCTAATCTCATTGTTTTCTTTAAAAGCAACTCATTATAAAAGCCTCTATAAAAACGTATTTTACAAGTATGTGGGATGTGTTTGTTTCTCTACTAAAACAAGCACAAACTTGAGAAGAGCATATTAACAAGTTGGGAAGAGAGGTAATTAGCATATTGGAGACTAACATTTCTGGCACATGGAACCTAACACAAGAATGTCTGTCCTCCAGTCATGAGTCACGGATTAGGCTGCCTCTCTATTCACTGTGAAGCAATCTTTCAGTAGAAGGAGCGGTCGGGAAGAATACAACATGAATAATGACTTGGACACGTTCCCAGAAGAAACCACAGTGTAGCTAAGTCTGAGAAACGGCACAGTCACACTAGACAATGTGCCAGTGTTCTCTTTATTAATCACCCCAATCTTAATGTCAGAGAAGTGAAAGTCACTCTTTAGCTCTATAGAGTTTCCTGATTTTTGTTGCACTGGTCTGTGGGTGTACATGCAAGCAAGCACACAAATGCCAGTGTGCATGCGCCAGTCAAGGGCCAACCTGCAGAAGCTGCTTCTCTCCTGCCACTGCTCGGGTCCCAGGGATTACAACTCAACAGGCTTATTGGCACCAAATGCTCCATCCACTGAGCTATTTCAGCAGCTCCAAAGTCTTTTATTTCTTTCTTCCTTCCTTTCTTTTTTATAGAGTTTAGTAATAACGAATAAAAATGCATCGTAAATGTGATCAAAGTGATCCGCTTGTATCGGTTTCACTGCTCTGTGGTGACACACAGAGCTCTCGATTGATGCCTCCCACCCAGCACACACGGGAAGGCAACACTCTCTTTACTTTCTGCTGAAAAGTCTGCAACCTCCAGCACTTGAGGCCCCCACACAAAGCCCTCCTGGAATCTCCGAACACAGCAGAGGCAAAAGCAGAGTTTATGTATAAAGTTCCACTGCCCAAAACACAAAATGTCAAATGCTATGTAGGCTTACATATCTGACAAGGAAATCAGGATTTAGATCTGACAACAAGATGATCAATAAAGTATCACTAATAGCACAGGTCATCATATATTTTGCTAAGCTGAATTACTGAGCTTGAATTACTATATACACTTCAAAAAAAGTAAAAAATGTACGCTACTGGGCTACTGGAAAACAAACAGAACACAAGTGTGAATTCATATGAACTGAAACTAACAACTGTTCTGTAATTGTATGAAAGAACCAATACATGTATGTGGAAAATAAAAGGTATTAAACAGAAAAATAAACCTCACAAAATAAAACATGGAGAGTCCTATAGTCTGGGGCACATTCTCTTAAGAACCAGAGATTATTTAACATGTATAGGGGGAAACTACTTAAAACACCTGGAAGGAGCAGCTACAGAGAAGAGGGGCTGCAGGGAAGACTGTAAAGAAAGCTAAAGCTATTCCAAAAGCAAGACTTAATTCCGAGGTAACGCTGAAACGAGTAACACATGCTAGGCAGGATGACAGAAAGGAATTCTATTCCAATACTGTAAAATCAAAATAACCATGAAACACAACTTCCAGAAACCATTCCTATAAAATATTAAACATTTAATCAGGTAAAAGAATTAGATCCATAATTTTGTGTTTCACTCTTCTCTAATAACGGACATTTTTTAAAACCCTCCAAGATAAACTGGGTAGTAATCTGAGAATTGAGGTGAAGACTGAAAGCTTGACATTCAAGGCCAGGCTGAGCTACACAGTGAGACAGTGTCTCCAAAAACTGAGAGGAAAAAACCTCCAAGATCTATTTACTAGCTATTAAGAGAAGACTATGATCCTTTATGTAATTATGTTTCAGTCTCACCAAGTAACAGGGAAGAAGGAACAAAACCCTGTCTTAAAACAATGACACCCTCTAAGCACCGTGCTGGACACCCTTAGTCCTAGCGCTCCAGAGAAAGAGGCAGGCATTTCTCTGTAAGCTGGGGGCCAGCCTGGTCTACAAGGTGAATTCCAGACCATAGAGGGATACAGTGAGACCTTGTCCCAAAAAAAAAAAAAAAAAAAAGGTGATGTGCCTAACACAATACCATAAAATACCCCTAAAGTTTTGCAATTTTGCCCTTTAAGCCTACTGACATTTAATTATACTGCACACATTTTCTAATCCTAAAAGAAGAAAAGAGGCCAGTAAGATAAGCAGGTAAAAGCATTTTGTCACCAAACCTGTGAACCTGAGTTCAATCCCTGAATCCTACAAGTTTCTTGTGACCACCACACATATGCCTATACATACACACAAAAAACAAAAACTCAAGCTAACATGGTACCACAAGCCTGTAATTCCAACATTGGGAGGCAGAGGCAAATGGATTGCCAGTTCAACACCAGCCTCAGTCACTAACAAAGACTCTGTCTTAAAACAAACAAAATCCTTACTATGATTCCCTCACACCTATTCTGACAGCTATTACCAAACAGAAAAAGAGCAGAGTGAGGAGGCTCATGCATTTGATCCAGCACACTGGCCAGAGCCTGACCCACACGTACCAAGTGAGTTCCAGGACATTCAGGGATGTATAGTGTGACTCTGCTTTGAAAAAAAGAAACAGTAACAACAATAAGAAAACTAAATACAGCAACTTATGATCAAAAAATAAATTTTAAAAATAGTTACATTTCAATCTCGCTTACCCAAACCTTGCCCAGTACATCACGATCTGGTTCAGGTCTCTATGGCAGCCACTCTTCTGTCTCCACTCCTCTACTTAGTCACAGAATTCTGCCCCTAAACATCCTCATGCCCTTTCCCCTAGCCCTGTCCTGTCTTCCCCACAGCTATCACAAAGACCAGAAATTCAGCATTTCTTGTCATTCTCTCTCTAGGCTTTTTCTCTGGCTCACATCTCCTCTGCCCTCTGTCCTCTGCCCCCCACAGTTAGAAAACTGGCCATGAGGCTGCTTGCCCTCGGTGAGGCCATTACAGCCACTTGGCAGTGGCCATCTCTAGAAAAAGGGAGGAGAGGCACTTAAAACACTTTTTGTTTCCTTTTTGTAACATATATTCCTTGTAAAACTAAGGGGGTGGGAGTGGAGACACATGTCTATTTCTATCCTGGAAACTACTGGAATGTACACATTTGGAATGCATTACTCTCATTCTCTACCAGGTTAGAGGCCAAATTCTTTAGCTAGGACCACATGGTTATCATCTAGGTTCCCCCCCCCCCACCTTGGCAAATATACTGCCAACCTCCATTCTGAGTACTTATTGAATGAATGATATGAATGAATGATACTGCTGGTGTGTTCTAAAAAACTGTACTTGTTTTGGTTCCTCTGTATACAATGCAAAGATGTGTAGTAAGACTTGTTTGTTCCTGTCTCACCTGGCAGCACACAGTCCCTACCCCTCCTCACTAGGAGCCCGTCCTTCTTATCAGGACAGCTGACCTTTTGAAGGATGAAGCAGGACCTGCATTCTTGCCACTCAGGAGGTGCTATGGGAATGAAGAGAGAGCAGGGCTAGCACTTCTCTTCACGCAGTGGGGGAGTGTCTTTCAACTGCTACAGACTTTTCTTACCAAGTAGAACAGTGTAACATTAAATCTGAAAATAGCCCCTCCATCAAGCCAGCTGCTTTTAAAAGTCTATCTTTGGCTTTACTTCAGTTTTCCCTACTATTTAATAAACATTACAATCATAAAAAACCTCCAAAACCTACATGTACCTTAGCAAAGTTTCTTCTGATTTCGAGTTAGAAGTCATTCCCTATTTCCAATCATGAAAAACAGAAACAGAAAACAAGTCCATGGTAGTGGAGCACACGTTTAGTCCTAGCCCTCAGGAGGCAGAGACACGCAGATTTTGAGTTCCGGGTCATCCTGCTCTATAGAGTTAGTTCTAAGACAGCTGTGGCTACACAGAGAAACCCTGCCTCAAAAAACCAAACCAAACCAAACCAAACCACCCAAGGGAAAGAAAGAAGAAATACAAAACTGTCTCTCCTCTTCTTCCCCTCCTCCTCACAAAATTACCTGAAGGAATTCTTGAAATCCAATTCACTGTTGCCATCTTTCCTGCTCCACATCACTTCTTCTGCATAATACTTTCTTTTTATCACAACAAGCTAAACACTTAGGTTCTCAACAACATGACATCATCAAAACCAAGAAAGCACAATCTAAAAGGGCACATGCAAACGGCTCGGGCTGGTAGTTCTGACAGATGTGCTCCTCTCAAAGATCCAAATGTCCACAGCGCACTATGTAAGTCTGCTGTCTGTGGCACTCAGGGAACCTCTAAAGCTCAATTCTGTAATATCTAAGCCTGGGACCGTGGTACCAGCCTATGCCTGAGCACTTAAGAGACTGAAGCAGCAGCCAAAGAGATGGTTCAGTGCATAAGAGAACAAAGTAAGGACCCAAGTTCAACTCCCAGAACCTACATGGTAGCTCACAACTGTCCATGATTCCAATTCCAGGGGATCCAATGCCCCCTTAGACTCTGAGCACAGACTTGCATGTGGTGGACAGAAATACATGCAAGAAAAACAGTGAAACAAATAAGACAAAAATATAAAAGATAGACAGAGGCAGGAGAATCACAGATGTGATGCAGTCTGGTACACCTGGTGAGATCTTGTCTCAAAAGAAGGAAAAAATGTAAACACTATATACAATCAAAGAGAATAACCACAAATATTTTTAAATGTTATAATCAAAAAGAACATTTAAGCCGGGCGGTGGTGGCGCACGCCTTTAATCCCAGCACTTGGGAGGCAGAGGCAGGTGGATTTCTGAGTTCGAGGCCAGCCTGGTCTACAGAGTGAGTTCCAGGACAGCCAGGGCTACACAGAGAAACCCTGTCTCGAAAAACCAAAAAAAAAAAAAAAAAAAAAAAAGAAAAAAGAAAAAGGAAAAAAAAAAAGAAAATTTAAAGTAAGAATTCTATAGACTTTTCTTCTAAGGTATATAAATTGCCAATAAATACATGAAAAGATATTAAATATCAGAAGCCAATAGGAAGATAAAACTCTCTCAAGAGACCATTTCCACGAGCACAGTTATCAAAAGAACAGAGGCGAGGGTTCGTGGGCAGCTTAGAGGGAAGAAGCACTAAGCTTGGCGATGTAAGTCTCCTCCCCAGCACCCACCTAAAGGGGGAACAAGAGAACCAACTCTGACCTAGCAACGTGAGTGACATGGCCCTTCATGTAAACAAAGGCATGCATGCACACGCACATGCACACACAAATAAACTCCAAGTTCTTAAGAGAAAGACAGAACAATGAGTAATAGCAAACACACGGGAGGACGTAAGTCAACCACACTCCAGTACATATGCTAGATCAGTGAGTCTTTGAGAAAGAGATGGACAGAAACAAGGACCAGGACCAAGAGACCCCAACTCAAAAAAAAAAGAAAAGAAAAAAAAAAAAAAACAGGACATGAGTTGGGGAGGTGACCTGGGTCTGGAAGAAGCATTGCGGGAGAGGTGAGGGAAGAGTTGGAGAAGAAAGGAGTCCAACAAACACAAAACACATTGAATGCATATATGAAATTCTCAAAGAATAGAATCTTTTTTAAAGACAGAAATTGAACACAAACACTAGGTAAAAATATAGAATGGTGCGCCCAATGTGCAACACATCTTGTCAGTTCTCACAACGCTCTACATTGGAATTACCATATGCCTCAGCAATTCTACGTCCTAGGTATACACTCAAAACAGACACAGACATATGCTCAAACAAAAATGTGTATACATACATATTTACATTATTCTTAGGTACCAGAAAGTAGAGGGAACACAAATTTTCATTAATGGATAAACAAAATGTGGCTGTATTATTATCCATCCACAAAAAGGAAGTATTATTAGCACATACTGCAACATGCTATACCTTCTAAGTACCATGCGAAGTTAAATAGGTCAGTCATAAAAGGCCAGATTGTTTACCATCCACCGACAGAAGGCAGACCATGCTTGCCAGAACTGAGGGAGGAAGGAATGAATGAGGACTCCGCAGGGGTAGGGCTCCTTTGGGAGATGAGCACCTTCCAGAATTAGGCAGTAGTAACAGTTACAAAGCACTGACTGTACTAAAACAGGCTAAATTGTATTTTTTTTTTCCTTTATTGAGACAAAGACTCTATGTGAAACCTTGGATGGCCTGGAATTTGCCATGTAAACCAGACAGGCCTCACATTTAGAGGTCCACCTGCAGAGCTGCCTCCGAGGTATTAGCTAGGATTCGGAGTACAACCTACCAGGCCCAGTTTCTCTGTCCTCCTCTTCTTCAGCTTCCTCCTCCCTTCCCCGTTTTCTTCCTTCTCCTTCTTATCCATTCTTTTTCTCCTTCCTTCCTCCTTCTCCTCTTCCTGTTACTCCTCCTCCTCCTCCTTTTGAGTTTTCTATTTTTAATTGTGTCTGGGGGTGGATAGGTGCACAAAGTTAAGGTATGCATGGAAACCAGACTTCAGATTCCCCTGAACTCTAGTTACAGGCACTTAATTGTGACACGCCCCTGATGAGGAGGTGCTGGGAACCAAACTCAGGTTCTCTACATACTCTTAAGGAGTATGCTCTCTTAATGATAAACCATTTCTCTACCCCTGTCCAAAAAAAAAAAATAAAAAATAAAAAAATAAATCTCACTAAAATAGTTGCAATATGTGGCCCAGGCCTTAAAAAAAAACCCTGCGCTCAAGAGATCTTCCCGCCTCAATCTCCCACCTAGCTACATAGAATTATGAATTTTGTTATTTAAATTCTACCTTACTAGAAAAAAGCATATTATGCATGTATTTTTAAAAATACACTATAAGAAAATAAATCAAAATACTAACAATACTTACCCCCAGGTATTCACAAATAACTTTTTGTTGTTGTTGTTTTGATCTTGTCTTGTCACTAGGTCTCAATGTGACCCAAGCTAACATCAAACAATCAGTCCCCTAGCCTCAACTTCCTCAGTTCTGAGATTACAGATATACACTATCACATTCAAATATACTCTTTCTTATTTTTCTAAAATCCCTCCTAACTTTCCTTACTGTCATTTTTATATATTGGTTTTTAGAATATGTAAATTAAAACATTTATGATATTTTAAACTTTTTTAAGAGACAAGGTTTGGTATGTTGCCCAGGCTGGCACAGAACTCCAGACTGAAGCTATCATCCTCAGCCCAAAGTAGCCAGGACTAAAACAAAGGGCTCCTGCTTATTCCAATACAAGATATTTACACGTCGTACTTTTTAAAACAAAAAGGGTTTATGAGAATTTCATACAATGCATTTTGATGTTAATCTCTCCAGCTGCTTCCACCCCTCTCCCTACCCACGCTCTCATCTACTTCCTGCTCTCACTCACCTTCCTCCAAGTACACCCCAGTCTGTGCTGACAACTAACTCACTCCTCTTGGGTGTGGTACCTCCCCAGAGTGAGATGAAGGGACCCGCATTCACACCATTAAAGAAAGCTGCCTCTCCCTCTCACAGGCACTCTTCAGCTCTGGGACCTCCTGCCCATCTCATCCTCTCCATTCTGGGATTCTGTGGTTTGAACTTGCCCAGGCCTTAAGCATGTCACAACTGCTCTCCCCAACCATGTGCAAATACAAATGTCTTCTTGTGTTCAGAAAAGTTTCCTTGAAGTAATCAATCCACCACTTCTGGTTCCTCTAATTACACAGTAGTTTTTAACTATTTTATCATTCTAAGTGGGAATTTATACACAGTAAATAGATGTTCCAATATAATTTTTAAAGTTCTTCTCTTACTTGTGAGTCCTTGGGTTGAATCCTCAGTTTTTCTCTCAACCCAGCTTTCCATCTCACAGAGACTGTCCTTAGTAATTGTTCTGAGCATCACATCCTGGGTTTGCAACAGATCATACCCTCCTTTGTCTCTGCAGTATTACCTATGTCACAACACTTGGCTCACAGAAGAAATCAAATACTAGTAAAGAATTAATTAATTGGCACAAATGGAAGAACAATGAGGGGAAGTCATACATCCATGGACAGAAGGCAGGCAGACAATGGGTGTGCTAACGGACAACACAGGAATAGATGGACGGATGGACAGGCTGGTGGGTGACATGTGGACAGATGGAGACTGTTCATTAATGACTATCACAGGGCTGACATGACTGTATCTACTCAGCATGCCTCATCTCTACTGTCTCACTGGGTTTTGGTTCTGCAGGGGATTAAACGTAAACTTCTTCATACTAAACTGTCTCTTCGTCATCTAGGGGGAAGAAAACCTTTAAAAAGTAATATAGCTGGATATAAATACAGCAAACTTACTTATTTGGGAAAATATGAAACAGAAACCTTACATTTTCTCAACCACATCTTTAATACAAAGGTACTGAATTTGCAGACAGCACAATACTTACAATTGCAGAATTCAGCACATTCCTATAGCCCTTGAAAGTCCCTACATATTGGTAAGTAAAATAAATGTGTCTCTGAACGTTAAACTAGAAAAATATTTCCATTATCTTAGTGTAACATGAGATTGTAAGAAAACCTCAGGGAAGGAAAAAAGAGAAACAGTACACAGTAATAAAAAAAAAATTACTATAGTGGCACATGCCTTGAATAACAGCACTCAGGAGACAGAGGCAAGCGGATCTCTGATCGCTTCTGAGCTACCTAGTGAATTTCAGGTCAGAGCTACATAATAAGACAGTGTCTCAAAAAAAAAAAGCTAAACAAATAAAACCTAACAACAACAAAAAAAGAATTCCTAGCTGATAAGAGTGCTTGTTGTCCCTACATGAGGACTTCAATACCCAGAACCCACCTCCACTACCTCCTCCTCCACCCCACTTCCTCCTCATCCTCCACCACCTCCTCTTCCTCCACTACATCATCATCATCTACCCCCACCCCCACCTCCTCCTCCACCACCTCATCCTCCATCCCCAACAGCTCCTCCTCCACAAAAGGTTTGCAAACTGACTATTAAGTTTCAAACCCAGGACTAGCTGCTGAGGTGCCTAGTTAACATATGAAAGCGGACCTGCCCTCAGTCCCTACCAGTCACAGGATACAACTGGCCTACCCAGCCCTCTACCTTGAACTCTACAACCCCAAGGCCCTTCCCTGTGTCATCTAGACATTTTGGTTGCCTGCCCCTCCTTTTGCACCTCTAGCCTCCTAGCTGCTGCATTTGGTTCTCTCTCCCACACGTTCAGGGTCAAGACCACTCTGGACTCCCCCAGGTGTCCCTGCCTCTCACTATGCTCTCCCACATACTTGTAGTAAACTTCCTCCTTCACAAGACCTAAGGGCAGTCATGCCTTCCCTTTCTATTTCTTTTCTTTATTCACTAACTAGGACAGACTATATTCACAGAAGCAGAAAAGAAACACCGTCATCCTCAACAAGGTGGAAGAGAACCTAGTCCAGACAACGGCTAACTCCACAGGCAGCTGTGTCAGGAGCACACTCAACATGTCCCACACTACTAACACGTTCACGTCTGTCTGACACTCTTCCCATTCTCTCCCTCCCCCGTCTCTCTCTGTCTCTCTCTCTAAAAGCTATTTATAAAGAGAGAGAGAGAGAGAGAGAGAGAAAGGAAAAGAAAAGAACTGCTCATAGCAACAAGACTAGAAACTCCTACAACAAAAAATTCAGAATCTTGAATTCAAGTCACAACAATAAGATCCTAGGCCTCACTGAAGACCAAGCTGATACCTAGGAAATCAACATAAAGGAAAAATCTCTCAGAACACAGATGTAGTGAGGGCAACAAAGTTAAGCCACCTGCAGGACAGCAGAGAGGCGTTAATGAACATACCTACCTGAGACAGATGAAGGACAACGGGAGGAGCAGCAGCAATCAACTCAATAATGGGATGTAAGAATGTGCCCCTGACCCAGCTCTCGGGAGGTAGAGGCAAGCGAAGAGGAGCCAGACCAGCCTTAGCCGTCCCCTTGGGCTGCATGAGACCCTGAAACACCACTCAATTGCTGAAAGAACCCACAGAAGGATCTTCACATGGTAGGAGTGGAAAACCAGCAGCAGAAGACACGAGCCGTAAGGCTAAAGCTACTCATTACGGATTTTAACCTCCAAGTTAAATTATCTACCCGAATACGCAAACAGTATTAAAGACACAAGAGACAAAGCCAGATGAGAAAAGAGACCTGATCTTCCAGACATTTGTAAATGTTACAGAATCATAAATAAATTGAGAAGTCCTTAAAGAATACAAATGGGGGAGGAGGAAGAGTGGGATGAGTAAAGGGGGGAGCTGCGGGCTGGTTGCAGTGTATGAGAGAACAAATAAAAATGTGTCTATCAAAAGAAAAGAAAAACAAGAAAAAAGTACAAATAAAAAAAATTCCCATGGGCGATGTATTCTAGAAAACATGAAGCAGCACTTCTGTACTGAAAGAATAAAATTTTAATAACTAATAGTTCTAAAAATTCTACACATGGCCAAACTTGTCAACCAAGTATGAAAATAAAGTACATTATTACACATATAAGAACTTAGAATGTCGGGCTGGAGAGATGGTTCAGTGGTTAAGAGCACTGACTGCTCTTCCAGAGATCCTGAGTTCAGTTCCCAGCAACCACACAGTGGCTCACAACCATCTGCAATGGGGTCTAATGCCCTCTTCTGGTGTGTCTGAAGAGAGCAATGGTGTACTCACACACATAAATAAATAAATCTTTAAAAAAAAAAAGAACTTAGAATGTCTGTATATCCTATAAGAATGAAAAAACCTAAGACACACACACATGAGCACACACAAAATAAATGAAATAAATTTTTTTATACTGCTAAGGACTGAGAACGCAGCTCGATGTAATACCAGTCAAACATGGACAATGCTTTGTGGGGTTTTTTTAATCATCATATTTACTTACTTATTTATATATTTATGCACATATTTCTTTCTTGTGTGTATGAGTGTAGTTGTACATGTGCCACAACATATGTGTGGAAGTCAGTGGAATCAGTTTCTCTTCCCATCTTGTGGGTCTCGGAGATTAAACTCGGGTACTCAGGCTTGGCACCAAGCACCTTTACCAACGTAAACATGCACTAGTACCAAAGCCACGGTGTAATCCTAAACCATATAATAAAAGAAAGTGGGCTAACAGTAGTGTTTCCTTCTGAGTAGTGAGGAGAAGTTGGAGAAAGACAGTAAAACAGAAAGCTTTTACTTTTCCTCTTGTATACAGCTGTTGAAGGTCTGGTTCTTACTGTGTACAGCTATTATTTACTGATTTTAACAGAATAAAACCAAAAGTATTTCTATGAAAAGATCAGCAAACAACACTGGTTCTGCGCTACACAGGACCCTATTATGTGCTACTGCATAACCAAATTTCAGTCAATGATAAGTCACACATATTGGTGGCCCCACAACACAACAGAGCTGACAATTTCCTATTCCCTTGGGACACCACAGCAGCACAGTGCAGTGCAGCACAGCACTCAAGGTCAACTCTTCAGAGATGGCTGTAAACAGCTAACATCTAGAGCAGCAATTCTCGACCTCTGGGGTCATGACCCCTTTGCTGGAAGCTGAACAACGCTTTCACAGCAGTCGAATGTCAGATGTCCTGCATACCAGGTATTTATATTACGATTCATACCAGTAGCAAGATGACAGGTAGGAAGTAGCACCAAAAATAATTAGGGCTTTTGGGGGGCCGTCTTCTAGCACGAGGATTAAAGGTCTCAGCATTAGGAAGGTTGGGAACCACTGGTCTAGATGGAAAGGTAAATTCTTGGTTGCTACAAAACTGTATTATAACTTTTGCCTTCCAAATGGATTACTTATAGTTTTTTTGTTGGAAAGTTTTTACTGGTTTTGGTGGTGGGAAGGGTATCTGTTGAGAAACAGGCAGAGGGTCTGATCTTTCTGTACCCAGACTGCCCTTCAACTAGGCTCCTCCTCCAGCTCCTGCAAGCTGAAATAACAGGCAATTATCAAGACAGCAGCATCCTTATTTTCCTAATGACTGTTAAACAAGCACAAGAGTTGGGAACAGCAAGACAGCACAGAAGGTCCAAGGTGCTCTCCTCCGAGCCTGACAGTCTGAGGTCAATCCCAGTATCCACATGGGGGGAGGCAAAAACAACGCCCCCATGGCACATGTGCCCACAGTCACACACATACACAGGCATACGTGCATCATTTTGTTTCATTCTTTATGGTGGGAGAGGGTGCCTGAAAGACAGCTTGGCAGCTAAAGGGGACCTGCTGTTGCTCTCCCTAAAACCCTGAGTCCAGTTCAGCTGAGAATCACCTGTGATTCCACCTCTCCAAAGCCCCAGGCCAACCTTTAGTCTCAAGGGTACCATCTCCATCCACAGACTAGATACGCATCCAAATTAGAGAAATCAGTTTAAAAGAGGAGTTAAACACGCTCACCAGTAGTAGGTCAGAGGCAGGTGCAGCAGCAT
Source organism: Arvicanthis niloticus (assembly GCF_011762505.2). Lineage (NCBI taxonomy): Eukaryota > Metazoa > Chordata > Mammalia > Rodentia > Muridae > Arvicanthis > Arvicanthis niloticus. Next base: position 17,510,706 of record NC_047677.1, read on the forward strand.
TGCTTTTCTCAAAAGTTAAGTTTACTTTTTCATTTTCATTTTGTACTGTAAAATTTTTCCTTCTTACAGGGCTGGGAAGTAAAGCCAGAACCCCAAGCATGTGTGCCAAGAGCTGAGAGACTTGGACAGCATTCCTGACCTCCTGCAGTGTGGTTACTGTTAACTGTGTCTTTAAAAGTGACTTAAAGCACTGAGGGAAGCCAAGCCTTTTAAGTTTCCTTATTTATTTATTTATTTACTTACTTACTTACTTACTTATTTATTGGTTTTTCGAGACAGGGTTTCTTTCTGTAGCCCGGGATGTCCTAAAACTCACACTGTAGACCAGGCTGGTCTTGAACTCAAGAGATCTACTTGCCTCCTGAGAGCTGGGATTACAGGCATGTATCACCACTTCCTGGCTACTTCATTTTTAATCGGCTTGCATATTTGTTTATGTAGCTCTATAATACTCAGGGAACTTAGATTCTTTCCTCTTTCCCTCCTCAACTCCCTGTCTCCTCACCTCTCTCTGTAGTTGAGGATGACCTTGAATTTTGCAAATGACTTTCTTTTGAAAGCTTTCATTTTAAAAGCTTTATGCATCTGTAAGCTGCCAACCGCATCTTGAGGCTGTACAACATCATACCTAAATACAGGTGACAAACATCGCGTGGCCCCATGCTACCGAGGGCTGTGGTGAGTCCACAGTGCACAGACACAGTAAAGGACTGTGGTGAGCCCACAGTGCACAGACACAGTAAAGGCTGTGGTGAGCCCACAGTGCACAGACACAGTAAAGGCTGTGGTGAGCCCACAGTGCACAGACACAGTAAATAAAGGCTGTGGTGAGCCCACAGTGCACAGACACAGTAAAGGCTGTGGTGAGCCCACAGTGCACAGACACAGTAAAGGCTGTGGTGAGCCCACAGTGCACAGACACAGTAAAGGCTGTGGTGAGCCCACAGCGCACAGATACAGTAAAGGGCTGTGGTGAGCCCACAGTGCACAGACACAGTAATGGCTGTGGTGAGCCCACAGTGCACAGGACACACTCAACAGTCAAAAACCTGTTGCTGAGACACAGTCACTTATCATAAACTGTTTCCCTTTCTATTTTTACGTAGAAAATACAGTTTAAAGTCTCAGTAAGGAAGCTGAGCTTTCCTTGTAGTAAGACTATATTTTTTGATCCCCAAACAAGAGAGGACTTATTACATTTGAAATTAAAGACATTTTATGAGGATACCAATTGTTTAATGACTCTAAAGGCTTTTATTTCTGTGATCCATCACTCACTCCTGCAGAACTCAAATCTCAACTTAAAACATTACTGCTACACACTTGCATCCTAAATTACATCCTGTTCCCTCTCTCGAGATACTCTTTTATCCTGCACAGTGCGTGCTCCAAACAGCTATTACAGGAAGTGCTGGACGGTCAGCTATTTATACATGGGCAAAAATCTTTAAAATAGCATCGTTGGCTAACTCTGCCTGGTTCCAGACCAAAAATGCTATTTTTAAGAAATGGCTGAGTTAGTTACTTAAATTTAAAATGCACTCTAAAAATAATATTTGTCACTGTTTTAGAACCAAAAGGAAGTACTAACATTGTCCAGCTACATAACACAATAACAAGTCCATCCTTTACAAACACTGACTTGTAGTAATTCTTGGTTTGAGGAGGAGTTTGTTTGTTTGGTTTTTTTTTTTTTTTTTTTTTTTTTTTTTTTTGCTTTTGTTTTTGAGACAAGGTTCTAATATGTAGCTTTGGCTGGCCTGGAACTTGCCATATATACCAGGGTAGACTCACAGAAATCTGCCTGCCTCTGTGCTCCACTGTTGGGATTAAAGGTATTTACCACACTAAGCAAAATTCCTTTTTTAATATCCAAATATTCAAAAAAGATCTAACTACTTAACTCTAATGATACCACCAAGAAATCTTCAAACTATAATATACTAACTTAAAATAGTCTATATCAACTTCTAACCCTGACTATTCTATCCTAAGCATTTTTCAAAAAACAAGTTCACCATTTAATATCATATATTAACCTCTTATCCAGTATATCAAGTCCCCAAAAAGTGACAAAAGTAGAAACACTTCCTTCAACAATACTGACATGCACTGTATTTTAAAATTCATTCTAGTTAAAACAATAGATTCTGAAAGTGTTTTGCCTACATATATGCATGTATGTATGTATGTATTCTTGCATGATACCCATGAAGACCAAGAATTCACGGGGTACCGTGGAACTGGAGTTACAGATAGTTACGAGCCACCAAGTGGGTGTTGGGAATGACACCTGTGCCATCTGAGAGAGTAACAAAGTGCTCTTAGTGCTAAACCACTGACCAGCCCACAAAATGCTTTTTTTGAAAATTAAATATCTTCAATTCATTTCAAACCATGGAGTGGTTCCTTTGCCGCTGCTCTGTAAGCACTGGTATTCTTTACCAATCTATTCAGACTCAGTCGTAAATACGCACAGCTGAGACGGCTGCACAAGCCTAAAATGGTTACTAGTGCTGCTGTTCTCACGGTCTCAGGACTACTGCTTCTATCAAGTCATTGAGAAATTATTTCCCTTAGGTCTAAAAATGAAGTTTTAGAAAGTTTATATTGCAAAAATAAGATAATTAAACCAATGTTCACTTCAATTACTAAATGCTAAAAATACCTTTTTAACCATGTATCTGTAATATCATGAAAGAATTTCTAAAATATATGAGTCTGACATCTTCTAAGCATGGCTATGAAGTAGCTATTAAAAGCACAGAAGAATTCACACTCTAGCAAAAACCGGTTTGGTCTAAGAAGAAAAAATGCTTACTATTCCAAAATAACGTATGCCCTTTATCAATGTCTATTAAAAGAAACTGTAAGGTATGGCAGTACGCACCTGTGTGCCTAGCACTCTGGAGTCTGAGACCAGCCTGGGATACAGAGCCAGCCTTTGCCTCAAAGTGAAAGGGAGACAATTAAATGTATAACTTCTTAGAAAAAAGTAATATACGCACAAATAAGGGGTTGGGGGATAAGACTGACTAGTGCCAGCGCTGGAAATATAGCTAAGTAGCTCCTGTGCCTGCCTAGCCTGCACAAAGCCTTGGGTTTGACCTGTATTAACCAGGTGCTGGGGCAAAGTGGAAAGATCAGACGGTCAAGTTTAGGTTAGCCTAAAATCACTAGCTAGTCCTATAGAAATATATCAAATCACGTATCTCATATAATACCACGATTTCAAAACCCCATGCCGGGTATGCTGGCACATAGCAGGTAGAGCCAGGATCGCTGTGAGTCTCTGATCTGCACAGAAGTTCTGTACATAAGTTCTACACATAAGTTCTCGTGTGTGTGTGTGTGTGTGTGTGTGTGTGTGTGTGTGTGTGTGTGATTTCAGTTTGTTCTTAAGGTCATGAAAGCATGTTTCCCACTTTATAGAATTTTTAAAAGTCAACAGTTTGGGTTTATTTCCAACAGGGTCTCATGTGGCCCAGGCTGGAACTGAAGCCATTCTCCTTCCTCCGCCTCCAGAGTGCTGGGTGGGATTACAAGTATGTTCCACTACACACAGCTCAACATAATGTCTGATTGTGTATATATACCCAACCGTGTACTAGACACTGAAGCTAACAACTTGTGAAAGATTGTAACGTCTTTTATAGGAGGAACGGAGGCACGGCTAGGTCCTCTGAGTGACTAAGGGGAGACTTCTGGGTACTGATGTAGAAGGATAAGGAGACTGGAATAAGGGCTGTCGAGACGACCTCATCCTAGGGAAAACACAGATGTCTGACAGGGAAGACCTGAGTCCTAGAAATGATGTTCAACGCCACAAAAGTAAATCAATTCAATGACCTGGAGAAAGAAGAATAGGTCAGGATGTAACTGCAAACGTCTTCTGATGTCACATTAAGGGGCTGATCCTGTTAGACATAAAAAGAAATGTATAATTTTCCTAAACAAAATATACCTGACTTTATTTTCAGAAAAAACAATGGCAGCAACTTGGGTTTTAGCCTCCAGTGAGAAAAGACCAAAGGCAGACACCAATTCTGCAGCTGTGCAAGTCAGAGAAAGGTCCACAGTGGTGACCCAGAGGACCAGGGTAAGTCAGAGGACGCTAAGCAGCTATGTGGACACACTCTTCTGTTGTTCTGGTGCTCTGGGGATTGACTCCAGAGCCTTGGGCAAGCTACCAACTTTACCCCAAATCCTTCCTCCTCTGCACTCCTTTTTAAATGTTCTTTTCTCATAGTTTTTTCCTGTATTTCTGATATGGGTGGTTTTGGGGGTTTTTGTTTGTTTGGTTGGTTGGTTGTTTTGTTTGCATGAAAGAAGTGTTTAAAATAAAATTACCAAAAGTGGAGGCAAAATGGCCTTTTTTGCTTTCTTCTCATTAGGAAGGAAAATGCACAGTGAATTACAAGACTGGGCTTCAGGCTTCCTAAGTGCTGTGTGACCGTGAGCTAACCTCTTGGACCCCTGAGCTCCCTGAGCTCCCAGATGATCTAAAGGGCTCGACAGTTTGGAAATACTGTGTATTTCCACAGAGCTAACTACCTAAACCTCAGAAGCCACCCATCAAAATGCAAACATGATCATCTATAAACCAACTGTGGGAGCTCCATTAAAAACAGCCAGATGCTACCGTACCTACTACCTGTCCATGCGTATCTACATGTAGCTACAGCGACGTGAAGGACTACATGATAGTAAAACATGCGTACCCCAGTTCTCATCTGAAACCTAAGACAGAACTGAAACTCTTAGGAACTCTGGCAGCTATTCCACTTTCATTTACCAAGTACCTTTCAAAAGCAGTCATAAAAAGCAACTTTTTGTTTTCAGTTGGTCTTGGAAATCCAACTCACATTAGAGAAGTTTTCACATATAATCCTATGCCATAGAATCAGGTTTTTATAACCCTTTTAATGAAAAGATTTTTTTTAACAATATTCCTTTATCAGTCATAATTAAGTGTTCCTAACTGAAAAGATACTATCTTCAGACTTGAAACTATGAAGTTTTATGCCCAACTTTTTTTGAAACAGTGTCTCACGTGCCCCAGGCTGGACAGAACTCATATATAGTCAACTACAGCCTTAAACATCTGATCCTCCTGGCTCCATTTCCCAAGCTTTAGTATCATGCCAAGCCCAATTTATGCCGTTTAGACAGTGTAGAACCCAGAGCCTTCTGTGTGCTAGGCAACATTCTATCAACTAAGCTATATTCCCAGCAGTGAGAGACTTTTTACTACTGAAGAAAAATCTTATGAATACTTACTCATACTAAAAAATCCTAAGATACCCTGGAGCTGGAAGCATAGCATACTGAGTGGCACAGCGCATGCTTGGTATCCCAAGGTCCTGTATTGGAACCCAGCACCAATGAGTAAATTTGGGCCAACAAAATGTTTTAGCAGGTGAAGGCGCCTGTCTGACAATGCCAGCATGGCAACTTCATGTCAACCCTCAGAACTTACGTGAAGGTAGACAAGAACCTTGCCACAAAGTTGTCTCCTGACCTCCATGCACATGCCATGGCCCACACATGATATTTCTAGTTAAGCCTGATAGAAATTTTTGGCATTCATTTCCTTTGAATGCCTGGGGCACCCACATGTCATAGGTGGAAGTCAGAGGACAGTTTTGTGGAAATGGTCTCTCCTTTCACCACGAGGATCCCAGGGTCCAGCTCAAGCCTCTGCTTGGCAGCACACTCTCACTGGTAGATCATCTTGAGGGCGCAGCCTGACTTCTTTTTACAGAGGATCAATATTTTTCCTTCCAAATGAAGAATTAATGAGAAACACTTTTATTAAAGGAAAAAACTTTGGGAGAAATAAACCATGGTGCCATGTTGAACAGCAAAGAAATTGTATATAATCACAAGATATTTAACATGTCAAGTAAGTTAAAAACAAAATTTCCAGTGTTTTCAACACAATAAAATGTTAAGTGTTTGAGGAGACATTTTTACCCTGATTGAAACAGTATACAATGTACACGTGGATCAAAACATCACTAAGTACCACTGTGTATGAACTCTTTATGCACCAATTAAATATAAAAAGGTGAAAAACTCAGACATGTCTTACATTTCTAGCTTGCTATAATTGGCCCTGCATGGTATGGCCTATTTTGACTCTCATTTGAAAATCTCATTCTGCCGGGCAGTGGTGGCGCACGCCTTTAATCCCAGAACTTGGGAGGCAGAGGCTGGCGGATTTCTGAGTTCGAGGCCAGCCTGGTCTACAGAGTGAGTTCCAGGACAGCCAAAGGCTATACAGAGAAACCCTGTCTCAAAAAACCAAAAAAAAAAAAAGAAAAAAAGAAAAAAAAAAAAAAAAAAAAAAAAAGAAAGAAAAGAAAATCTCATTCTGAAGGAACTAACAATCTGTAAGCTATCTCTAAGTCAGAAGCAAAGGTTTTCCTATGTTATTCTAAAGTTCTAACAATTTTTGTTTATATATGCTAGTGTACATTTTTATGTGTGTGTGTATATATATATATATATGTGTATATATATATATATATATATATGTATATATATATATACAATAGTGTTATATACGCTAGAATTATTTCTCTCTAGCAGGCCCTCATCTCTCTTGCTCCCTAAAAATAGCACCACTCATTTTTCCCAAGCTTACCAAAATAAAATGTAAAAAGAGGGAAACTGTAATTTAGAATGACCAGAGGATAAAATCCTTTACTATCCAAATCTATATCACATTTGAGAACTACCACTAAAACCCCATGGTCTTTCAATTGCTGATTAGTAATGGATATAAAATTAATCCCACTACCAAATCACAAAGACTTGAGTGCTTAGTGTAAAGCCAGGAATCTGAACCAGACCCTTAACCCAAGAAAATAAATAAATAAAGCCTATCATAGTTTGCTTTACATGTGATATACTGGTGTGTCTGTACATGTGATATAATGATCTGAAAATATATTTCATATTCTAAGTGGTTTTTGTTGGTTGGTTTGTTTTGTTGTTTTTTTGAAACAAGGATTCTCTGTGTAGCCCTGGCTGGCCTGCAACTCCATCTGTAGACCAGGGTGGCCTTGAACTCAGAGATCCACCTATGCCTGCCTCTAGCTCTAAATGTTTTCGGTTTTTTTGTTTTTAATTCTACTTTGAAAATACAAAAACTGACCTTATTTTATGTATTCTACTTTACCAATTTCACTCAAAGAATTAAGTGTATTTTAATCAATATCCTTATTATAGAGACATACGGAAAAGTAAGTAGAAGCAAGAACTGTTTCTGTTGTGATCCCAGCCATGCTATGCAACTCAGAAGTAGAATTGTTAACTTCTCTCAAAGTTTCAGGGCAAATAAAAATATTTTAAGATATTTTTAATTAAAACTTTTTTTATTCTAGATTAAATGTATAACAAAGTTAACACAGTCTCTGGGGGTTAACAACAATGTCCAAATAATAGCACTGAATTTGCTTTCCCCAGACATCCCTGTGAAGATTCCCACTGGAATACCAATTTAACCAGTAGAATGGATATTCCAAAGACAAAGTGTAAGTCAATTATCGTACCCTATAGTGCCTGGTGTGCACTCGAGAATGCGTGGTAATTAAAGAGACAGCTCAAACAACTGAGTAGCTCGGCCTATACAGTTCTACCTGCAATAGCAATTAATCATCATCCTTGAAACCAGGATACTACCTGTAATTTTCCAGGTACTATGTATGAAACACTTCATGATTGTGTTCTGGATTTCTTCTTATAAAATTAGCACATGCACTGCGTACTTTGATGCTAGAGTTCCTCACAACCATATCAAATCACAGCAGTGTGAAGGAGCCCCAAGAAGCACTTTAAATCTGAGGTGTGGTCATAATCTGCTTTTCAAAAACGCTCCATCGCAATCATAAGGTCTCCCTCTTGTAGGGTCTGACAGTCGTTTGAGTCTGTCTAAGTTACAGAACCTAAGGGAAAGGAATTCCTTCCAGAACAGAGCCAAGGTGACAAATGGCTTTAAACCCACCATTCCCAGGCCTATAGTTTGGTTCCACTTGTCCTTCTCTTAAAAGCCGGTCTGCCCTTCACCCCGAAGGGGCCATTCTCAATGCTTTATCTAACTTGTCTTTTACTGACATAACAATCCATAAAGACTTCCCAAGAGATTCCTATAGATTCTCTCCACTAAGAAAACGGTGGTCCAGGCCCAAGCCTGTCACTCCGCTATCTGTTCTTGATGGTGTAAGTTCTCGGTAAACCCTACCAAAGCTCACAGCCATTTGACAGAGATTGAGAACTGGGGTATACTAATACTCAAGATTTCCTCCTGAAGTAAAGAGAAATGGACCAGGTGTGGTGGCATACGCCTTTAATGACAGTACTTGACGAGGCAGAGGCAGGCGGATCTCTGAGTTCCAAAAAAGCGGGGGAAGGGGATACCTAAGATAGCCAAGAGGCAAGAAAGGTAAGCAACCAGAGAACACTTAAAGCTTGTAATATACAATTAATCTCTCCAGGGTCCACCTTCAGAGTGCTGAATTCAGAATATTAAAATGAGGGAATTGAGAGCAGGATCGGGAAGTCCCCAAGAAAACAACAGGGATGTAGGCTGGGTTGGCGAGGGAGTCAGACCCGAGGGGTCAGCCAGGACCCCAAGCGCTGAGCCACCAGACGGGAGGCGCCCCCCGCGAGCTTTCAAACCGCCGCCCCGGGAAGGCGCTGCGCCGATTGGAAGTTCCACCACGACCGTCAGCAGCACAGGGCCAAACCAGTAACTCTTCAGTCAAGCCCTCCCGAGGGTCCCCCCGCCCCCCCCACCCCCGGACTAGACCCCTAAACTCCACCTCCAGGCGCGGTCTCCACCGGGTCCCGCTGCCCTCTGCTAAGCAAGCAGCCGCGACTCCAGGCGCGACCGACGCCCCCGACGGGGCTGCGCTGTGCCACTTCGAGGGGCGCGACCGGCCAGCGGGGGGCGGCAGCACCAGAGCCTCCGAGTTGGCCCCAGGACGTCGCTCTGCGACCCACGCCGCCCCGTCCCAAGGGCTCCGACCCACCCAGCCCTCCGGGTCTCCGCAGCGGAGGGGACCGGGCGAGCCCACTCCCCGCCCGCGCTCTTACCCATCTTTCCGCCTCGCCTTGTAGACGTGCCCGTAGGTGCCGCGTCCCACTTTGCACCCTTCGTACTCAAACAGATCCTCCACCCGCTCCCGCTCCGCCGCCAGCTTCGCCTTGAAATCATAATCCATTGTCTGCTTCCCCCATAGAGAAACCGGGACGCGGGGGCCGCCGCCACTCAGTCCCTCCTCCGCCGCCGCCGCTCCACTTCTCCAACAGCCGTCGCACGGGCGCGCGCGCGCCGCCCGCCGCTCCGCGGTCTGCCTTCAGCAAGGGACTCCTCGGCGGCCGCGGCAGCCACCTCCTCCGCCTCCTCCTCCTCCGCGGCGGCGGCGGCGGCTCCCGCAGGCACCCACAGTCCCGCCTCCTCCCTTCATTTCCTTGTTTTGGAACCTGGTGGGCCGCGCCGCGGCTTTCTCGAACTCATTAACGAACCAAGCGGCCCGCCCCGAGGTCGCGAGCGATCCTGGGAAATGTAGTTCAAGAGGGCTTGTAGTTGTGCTACCTCCTCAGACGCGAGGAATACAATTCCCCGAGTTCCTTGGGCCTTTTCGGCCACGCCTCCACAAGGCATGTACGCCTGCGCATTGCCGCCGCCCCACCCCCTCAGGTAGCGCGGTACTCCGCTGTTCCTGTAAACTGTAGCCCAAAGTTGCAGCGGGCTTTTTGCGAGCCTGTGGGAGCTGGCAGGAAGGAAGACTTTGCTGAGCTGGGAAGGAGATACCCGTCTCTGACTGTCATTAGGCTAGAAAAGCGGGAAGCATCTCACGAGAGCCTTGCTCAGGAGCTCATTCCGGCGCATCCAGAGCTTAGCATTGGGGTTTAGACAGTTGTACTACACATTGTTTGTTTTCTTGTGCAATTGATCCTCTTGTAGCCCCGCCCCTTGCCTCGGCTTATTGGCAGAGACTGAAGAGTGACGTCCTCTTTGGTGCCTGGGTATCTCCGGCTTTGGCTTTTTTCCCCCGCTCTTGATTGGTAATTGGATGTACTCGGTTCTTCCTGATAGGTTAATCTTCTTTCTTTACGATGCAAAAACCGTATTTCAAAACCTGAACATTCAGCGGTTTCCCAGCTCTTGCTAGGGGAACCGTGTAACTTCTAGGGCCCACAGCCAATCATCTTTTTCTTGGCGCTGTAGTCGGTTTTATCCTAGCATATGCGGGTGTCGTAGCCGAGCTTTAACCATCTGTCTGAAAACAATTAAAGCGCCTGGAAAATTGCAAAATGCAGCGTTTTAAAAACAATCATTTTTGCAGGGTTACAAAGCGCGTTTTTACAGTCTGCATAATGGCGAGGCTCACCTAGGGGTTTAAGGTATTTATCTTACTCATGACGTTGTTTCGTTATGGTGTCTGAGGCTCAGAACCCATCACCTCAAAGTAGGACTGTAACAAAGTGCCAAGCTAAAAATGTGCCCCTCTGCATATTGATTGCTTTTAAACGAAAAGAAATTGAGATCCATTCGACACGCGCGTTTCAGCTCCCTTCCACTACCTAAATTAAAAGGAAGCATTTTTGTAACAAGGTTAAATGTATAAGGGAAATTTGATAAGGTATTTGTGTCAGAAAGGCAGCTTAGCTATTCATAAACAACATTTTTGCTGGAGAGACCATCTAAACAAGAATCAACTAGTTATTCCCTCTTTATTTCCTTCCCTCTCCCTTCATTTGTCTGCACTACCTACTAAAACTTCCAATTCTTGTTCTATTCTGTATGGCACGAGCTTCAATCATCAGGCCTTTCGATTTAATTGTGTAGGACTCCTGTGCATAGTCTGTAATTAACCTTGGTCTCTTAGACCAGGCATGGTGGCACACACTTGTAGTTGCTGCTGCTCTTGGCAGAGTCAAAGGAGAATCTCTTGAACCCGGGACTTTGGAGCCAGCCTAGATAGTTCTGCTAATCTGGTTTACGCTGATTTAACTTGCAGACTAACCAAACAACTTAGAAGGATACAGGGAAGTTATTTTTCCCTCCCCTATAATGGCATGTCACATACTTCATAAAACCTGGCTAGTGCTAGGATAGGATTCAGATGTAACACTGAGTAGGGTAACAAAAGAGGTGATGATCAATTCGCCCGAAGCAATCTTTTTTTTTTTTTTTAAAGTATAATACATTGCCTGCTGGGTTTTCAGAAACTCTTGTAAAACTGAATTGAGGTTGTTCCTTTTCTCGCCACAGCCCTTTCTGGGTTACTCCCTTAAATCTTGAAAGTCAGGATTTTATTTCAGTCAAGAATCTGAATGACTGCTGGGACTATAGCTCACTCAGTGTAGTACTTGTGTAGCATGCACAAACATGTGGCTTCAATCTTAAGCACCACATAAACTCCAGAAAACCATGCCCTCCTGTGGCCCCAACTCAGAGGATCCGGAGGATCAGAAATTCAAGATCATCTTCAGCTACAAAGAGAGAGGTGAGCAAAAGAAAAGGTAGTTGGGGAGGGACAGAGAGGAAAGAATCTAAGTTCACTAAGTATTGTAGATCTAAATAAACAGATATGCAAGCATGTTAAAAATGGAACTGGTTGGGGCAGTGGCAGCAGTGGCGCTGGGTTTTTATCCTAGCACTGGGAAGCAGAGGCAGGCAGATCTCTAAATTCAACACCACCCTACACCGGGACTGCACAAAGAAGCCTGTCTTGAAAATAAATTAATAAGTAATATGAACTGTATGGCACAAGATGCAGTGGTAAAAGCGGCAGGATGATTGTTAGACTGGGTGGGTAGCCTTCAGAAGGAAGCAGCGTGAACTGAGGACCTTGAAGAAGTGAGAAAGCAGAACACATAAAGCTGTCAGGCAGAACAGCCTGCACCCCTGCTACAGCATGACACAGCCTGCACCCCTGCTACAGCATGACACGTGATGAGAAAGCAGCCAGTTTGAATACTGCAAGATTAAGCTAGAGAGAAGGAAAGGATAAGACAAGACAAATAAGGCGATGTCAGATTGTGCGTGTGCATGCTCACTGGCTTTATGTTTCACTGTTCTATAAGTAGTAAGTCATTAAAGTTTGTCAGTCTGTTTCAGGGTCACACTATGTAACCCATCAAACTCGGGATCCTCCCGCCTCAGCCTCACAAGCTCGGCAATTACAAGTATGTGCCTCTATGCCGTTTATCAAACACGTTTGAGCTAAGGAGAAATATAATCCGTGTATTTTTTTTTTTAAATCCTAACAATATTGCTCAGGAGACAGACATTAAAGGGAAGTACCATTGAAGGGGCTACTGCTTTAGCGCTGGTAAAAACAAGAAACAAACACCACAACCCAGGGAATAGCAGTGCCCACTATGAGGGAGAGGTGGGTGTTGGGAATTGTTTAGGAATCAAATTCAACAGAACTTGGCGGTTAGTTAAATGTAGAGTCCGTGGGACAGGGATGTTCCAACATGGGTTCAGTGTTTGGGACTTTACCGATGAGATAGAACCTTGGACAAACTAGGAAATGCAGGACTAGAAGCAAGACTTGAGAGAACAAGTATAAATCTGGTTAGGACGCACTGACCAAAGTGCTGGCAAAGAATAAAAGAGACACGATTTTTCTCGTTTCTTTCCAATAAGAAGATTGGTCTAAATATAGTTTTAGGAATGAGTACACTGTGTGATGCTGGAAAATCAGGTTATTTTTTTCTTCTGTCTGTAGTACTATGGGTCAAACCTAGGACCTTGTGCATGTTAGGCAAGCATCCTACTACTGAGTTTAATGTCCAACCCCAAGAATAATTTGTTTGCTTGTTTCTCTCTGGCTGTCCTGGAGCTCACTGTGTAGACCAGGCTGGCCCCAAACCCACGGAGATCCACCTGCCTCTGCCTCCCGAGTTCTGGGGTTAAAGGCTACACCATCATACCTAGCTCTAAGATGTTTAGTTGATTGTTGCGTGACTAATTCCAGCTGTCAACTTGACTGGATTGCAAAATACTTAGGGCAATACAGCACATATATGGGTGAAGGTATTTAGAGGGGAGATTGACGGTGGGAGGACACCCACTCTGAAAGGGCAGCAGGCACCATCCATGGGTGAGATTCCAGACTGAGTCTAAAAGTGGGAAGAGCCAACACAGTGCCCGCATACCTGTCGCTCTCCTCCCTGACTGCCGACCCTGAGCAGCCACCTCACACGCAGCCATCATGCCTTCCCCACTGTGGTGGACTGGGTCCCCTCAAACTATCAGCCAGAAGGACTCCTTCCTTCCAGACTTTAGTTTGGTTTTTTTTTCCAGGACTCTAGTCACAGCAATGGAAAAAGTAACTACTATACTTGTTCTTTGTACACAGCGGTGTGTGCACCCCTCATATAATACAAACACCTCTAAAGACGCGATCCATCCCTCCTGCTTTTCACATGAACAACTAAAATATTAAATGGTAGACCCAGGTATGAGTGAGGATATATCTGAAAGTAAATAGAAGTTTTAAAAACTGGGGGTAGAATGCTTGCTTAGCACGCTTGAGGCCCTGGATTCCATCCTGTACAACATGGCATGTCTAGGCATGTGGTACACCCTTTAGTCACAGCACTTGGGAGGCAGAGGCACGCAGATCTGAGAGTCCAAGGCCAGGCTTCTTTTCACACTGACCTAAAGCCATCCAGAGCTACATGGAGGGATCCTACCTTTAAGAAAATAATTTTTAAAAGTGGGCCAGCAGGATGACTCCTCGTGGAAAAGACACTTGCCACCAAGCTCAATAACCTGAATTCAGTCCTCACCCAGAACCCATACAGTGGAAGTTGAGAACCAAAACAACTCTCACAAGTCATCCTCTTGCAAGCTTAAAATATGTATATTAAATAGCTTACTTAATAAAAGTTTATTTCTAGCCTCTACACACAAGTGCATGCACACACGCACTCGTGCACACAATGCAGTCCAGAAATCTATTCTGAATCCTACTACATATAGTGTGTGATCTGATGGACTTCCCAGATATTCTTCTGGATAAAAGAATCTGTCCCTGAAGTTGTTACTGAGACTCCTGCCTGCAACAGCTTTCAGCTCTCAGCCGTCAGGAATTCCCTAAGTCTGTGCTCATGCTATCTCCCTGTAGCAACCTTGGTCCAGTGACTGGTAAATGCAGAGCTCTGGGCTGCTGAGATGGCTCAACCTGCAAAGGCACTTGCTGGCAAGCCTAAGACTTGAGTTCAATTCCCAGGACCCACCTAGTAGAAGGAACATACCGAATCCCACAAATTGTCTCCTGACCTCCATGTAATGAGCAATGGCATGGAGTAAGTCCTTATCAGACCTTCACACGTGTGCCATGGGATGCTCATGCTCACAGAAGACACACACATCACACACAGACACACATATACCACACATACACACACCACACACACAGACACACATACACCACACACACACACCACATACACCACACATAAACACACCACACACACACATACCACACACACCACATACACCACACATAAACACACCACACACACACACCACACACACACATATACCACACATAAACACACCACACACACACACCACACATACACACACCACACACACACATATACCACACATAAACACACCACACACACACCATATACACCACACATACACACCACACATAAACACACCATACACACACATACACCACACATACACACACCACACACACACCACATACACCACACATAAACACACCACACACACACACCATACACACACATACACCACACATACACACACCACACACACACCACACACACACACACATACACCACACATACACACACCACACACATACATACATACACCACACATACACACACCACACATACACAAACACCACACATACACAAACACCACACAGAGAGACACACATACACACATATACCCCATACATATATACACACACATACACCACACACACACCACATATACACACACATACACATATACACATGCACACCACACATACAAACACGCACCACACACACACACATACATTATGTGGTCTTCTAATTACTTTATTACCCTGACAAATACAGAGGCTGATGCTTAAGACTCGCAGCCAACCTTTGGACTGAGTGGGGTCCCCAGTGGAGGAGTTGGAGGAAGGACTGAAGGAGCTGAGGGAGTTTGCAGCCTTGTGGGGGGAGCAACAGTGTCAATCGACCAGACCCCCCGGAGCTCCCGGGGACTGGACTACCAACCAAAGAGCACACACATGGAGGGAGCCATGGCTCTGGCAGCTTATGTGGTAGAAGATGATGGCCTTGTTGGACATCAATAGGAGGAGGGGCCCTTGGGCCTAAGGAGGGCTCAATGCCCCAGTGTAGGGGAATGCCAGGGCAGGACGACGGGAGTAGGTGTATGGGTGGGGAAGCACTCTCATGGAGGGTGGGGGGATGGAATAAGGGGCTTCCGGAGAGGAGACCTAGAAAGGGGAAAACAATTGAATTATAAATAAAGAAAATATCCAATAAAAAAATTTTTAAAAATCAGTAGAAAAAAAAACCTTTGTTACATTTATTTATGTGTTTGTGTGTCTGTGTGAGTGTGTGTGTGTGGGGGGGGTGTTGTATGAGCACAGGCATGCCATAGTACAAGTGTAAAGGTCCGATAATGACTTATAAGATTTTATTCTTTCCTTCTACCATGTGTATCCTAGAGATGAGATCCAGGCTGTCAGGCTTGGTGACAAGCTCCTTTTCATTGTCATGTAAAGAATATGAAGATACTCCTTTCCCATTTTCTTCTGTAAGAGGCCCTGTGTGCTGAGTTATGTGTCTACACTGAAGCCACGCCTCTCATGAGTCATACCCAGAACGACTGTATAAAGTTTTGGATATCAAGGATACTAAGGCAAGCCCGTTTCTGCAGGTGCAAAGGTTCCATTGAGGGGTCACTTTACCTAAAGACTCCAATAATGGTCATCAATTGGTTGAATCAAGAGATACCTAGATCAGTAAAGCCCATTCCCATTGTGTCTGTGTAGCTGTCTTCAGAGACAGTTGATATGCCAAATACCAGCTGAGGTGAGAGGACCTATCCTGAATGCAGGTGGTACTGACAGGCTAGAAGCCTGGAGGGAACAAAGAGGTGGGATAAAGAAGTGAGTGTCAGGTCCACTCTTCCTGAGAAGGTGCACCTACTGCTGCCATTGGCACCACATCTTTTCCAATCCCCACTCCACAGAGAGCTTCCAAGGTCCTCAGCCTCATACTAGGACATCACTGGTTCATAGTAAGAGTGCTGTCACTAGCTCCACTTGTTCTGAGGTTTTTGTCTTCTTGAACTAAGTGGCTACTGGCTCACCAGCATGCAGACAGTCACAGTTATACTCTTCAGCCTCCAATCATATAAGCTATTAAAATCATATAACCTATTAAATCGTATGTATGTATGTATGTATGTATGTATATGTATGTAAATGCACATGTATTTGTGCACACACACATGTGCATATACATACATATACATACACCTGTAGGGAGGTAACTCAGATTTTTATGTGAAAAGTTATCCTAAAGAAATAGATTTGTACCCTCAAACAGAGTTATTAAATTAACAGGCTGGCAATCCAAGGACAGGTAAGATTCTGCACAGAGCCTTACCAACCTAAGACAGAAGTGCATTGCTTTGGATAATGCATATTCCATGATGGGTAAGAAAGGCATTCTTGTCAGAACAACCTCAAACAGGCTCAGTCTTGTTAATGAAATAAAAAAGGAGAGGCAGAGAGCCTTTGGAGCTGCTTGGCAAGAATCTGACATGGACCAAGGACAAGGAAATGGGCTGCTTGGCAAGAATATGACATTGGTCAAGGACAAGGAAGTAGGCTTCAGGCAGGAATCTGACATTAGACTAGAATAAAGAAGTAATTTCAGGTAGGAATCTAAATCTTAGGCTAGAACAAAGCAGTAATGTCAGACAAAAAATCTAAATATTAGGCTAGAACAAAGAAGTAATTTCAGACAGGAATCTAAATTTTAGGCTAGAACAAGGAAGTAGGTTTTAGACAAGAAAATGACCTTGGGCTAGAACAGGGAAGTTGGCTCAGAATCTTTGGTCATCCTGATAAGCCCTTAGAAACAATGATCTCGGGATTGTTCACGGAATTGTGTTTAATGCCTTGCTTGTTCTTTGACTATCTGTGTTTATTGTCTTGTTTGTTCCTTAACTATTTGCATCTATTGTATTGCTAGACCCTCAACCTAGAACTAACCTTAATACATGCATGTAATTAAAATGGTACAAAAGCAAAAAGGAGGGGGAGGGGGCATGGGATAGGGGGTTCTAGGGAGGGAAAATGGGGAAAGGGGATGATATCTGAAATGTAAATAGATCAAATATCCAATAAAAAGAAAAAAGAAAGAGAAAAAAAGAGATAGATTTGTAGGTGCAGAGACCCACAGCCATACATTGGATTGAGCTTGGGGATTTTTATGGAAGAGTTGGGGGAAGGATTAAGAGCCCCGAAGGGGATGGGAACTCCACAGGAAGACCAACAGAGTCAACTAACATGGACCCTTGGGACTCTCAGAGACTGAGCCACCAACCAAAGCATAAGCACAGGCTGGACCTAGACCCCCCCCACACTTGCCCCACACCCATATGTAGCAGATGTCCAGCACCCATCTTCATGTGAATCCTGACCAACTGGAGCAGAGGCTATCCCTAAAGCTGTTGCCCATTTGTGGAATACATTATCCTAGCTTGACTCCCTTGTCTGGCCTCAGCAAGAGAGCATGCTCCTAGCCCCGCAGAGATTTGATATGCCAGAGTAGGGGGGATACCAAAGGGGGGGGGGACTTCCACTCTCTCAGAGGAGAAGGGGAGGAGGGATTTTGGGGAAAGGCAATGGAGAGGGGAAGCAATTGGGATGTGAAGTGAGTATATAAAACCAAAGGAAAAAATAGATTTGTAGTGATGACTTCAGTAAGCTTTATGATTTCTGGAGTTGATACCCTGTAAAAGTATTAGGATTTGGGGCTTTTTTTATGCCTCTCTTGTTTCTACATAATGACATGGAGACCCACTGTATTTATCAATAAGCTTCAAGTACTATGCTGGCCTGGACTTCCCAGGCACTTCCCAGTCTCACCCTGGCTATCTCTACTCCATCTGTGTCCTCATGGTGACTCCCTCCTTGTGACCCTCATGGTGACTTCTCTCTCTCCTCCCTCTACCTGGGCCCCCCTCACTGCGATGGAAAGTCTCTCCTCCCTAGCTATAGGCTCATCCACTCTTTATTAACCAATAGTACCCCCACAGGTAACAAGCCATAATCACGTTCCAGTAAAGAACATGAAAGGTCTGCTCTAAAAATTAAAGTGCTGTGCTCACTTGGCCCAGGCAGAGAACTCACAATGGAAACTTACCTTGACAGTGTTGTTCAAGTCAAATGGCATGCCTGCCCGGCCTCCAGCGGACTAGTCATGAGGAGAAATGAACTGTAAATCTTTCACATCAGGTTCACTGCATGTGTGAACAGAAGCAGTAAGGAAACTTGGGGTGGCCCAATCATTCTTACAAGCTTAGTCATCACAATTTATAAGCTACGGTGGACGTCAGATTTGAACGGAGAAGTGAGATTTCTCTTACAACAGTCTTAGGTAGGTCAGGGAAAAAAATTTTTGAGTTCTGGTTTTCTTTCTTTTTTTTTTTTTTTTTTTTTTTTCCCTTTTATTTTCTGAATCGGGGTCTGTCTTACAGCAGGTCAGCCCTGAATTTATGTAGCTGACCCTGATTTTGAACTCCTGAGCCTCCTGACTCACCCAGCAAGTGCTAGAATTACAGGCTTGTAGCACCACACCCAGCTACAAAGACTGGCATTTTCTTTGTGTGTAGCAGTTAAGATAATGATTACTTGTATGGTGAGGTGCAACTGTATTAATACGTGTTGAAATGCTTGGTCTCTCAGTGCAAATATCTATAAATTTAAAAGGCCTTCATATTATGAGACTACTTATGCTACAAAGCTTTTCTAGCACAGACATGGACCAACTTCTACTTATCCCAGATAAGGCCCTGGTGACAGGCCAAAGAATCAATTTGACACACTAAAAAGTTTATTGAGGTTCCTTGCAGGAGCATGGGCAATTCAAAGGCAGCTTCATCACCATAAAGGTGACCCCATCCTGGGTACTGACTCACAAAAACTACAACCCTGGAGTTCTCTGACAATGAAAGCAGCTCAACAGATCGGTGAGTCCCCTCTCTCTAGCTATTACTGCTTACGTAAACTTGGAGAGGAAGGAGCCATGTGAATCTGATAGGTTTCAGGGATTTCCTGAGACCTATAAATTGTTCACATCCTAAATCTCTTTATTTTTTTATTTTTTAATGATTTATTTTTATTTTTCATACATTGTTTTGCCTGCTTGTATGTATGTGTAAAGATGTCAGATGCCCTGGAATTGGAGTTATAGACAGTTGTGAGCTGCCATGTGGGTGATGGGAATTGAACCCTGGTCCCTTGGAAGAGCAGCCAGTGCTCTTAACCACTGAGCCATCTTTCCAGCCCCCAGGTCCTGAATCTTAGTAAACCTGTTTAATAAGGAGGAAATTGCTACACAGATTCTAAACTATAGACTACCAGAAAAGGCTTTAGTCGTACTCAGAAGTCCTTGTATCATTCTTTGATAACTGTTATAAAAGTTGGTGTTCACTATATTTGTTTCTACTTAACCAGTACAATGACTTGAAACAATGGAAACTTATTCCCTTCTAGTTCTGTAGCCGAGAATCTGAAATCAAGGTGTACCTAGAATCATGCTCCTTCTGTTCTACAGACAAATCCTTCTTTGCCTTCTCCAGCTTCTGATGCCCTCCAAGGATCCTCTGGTCTCGGATTCTATTTCCTCAAGGATTTCTTCCTCAGCTCCTTTCCTCTTTTTACAAAGACACCAGTCACTGGATTTATAGTTTACCTTAATCTCATATTATCAATCTAAATTACCTCTAAAAAGATCCTACACATCTAGGTATAATCACTCATACCTATAACATAGTACTTAGGATTCTAAGGCAGGAGATTGTTTCAGAAACTAGCCAGAAGCCAGCCAGAACTAACTATGTTGAAATCCAGGACACTCTGGGCTACAGTGAGACCTTATTCTATCTTCCCTCCCCCACCGCCCCCCCCCCAAAAAAAAACAACCATCACAAAAAACTGGGCATGGTACCACTCAAGAGGTAGAGGCAAGTGGATCTCTATGAGTTCGAGGCCACCTGATCTATATAAGTGTCTCAAAAGAAAAAAAAGTCAGATAAGTACACAAAGATATACACGGATATGACTATTCTTTCATAACAAAAATCTTATAATTTGAATATTGGTTAAATAATTTTATTCTCTTCTATGTGCTATGTTGTAGCCTTGATGTGAACATTGTAGATTTATATTGTTTTGATAGAGAAAGACCTCAATTTATATAGTGTACTTAAAAATATCCCTTAGGGTATATAGACAATAATGTCATTAAATATTTCACTATGGATGATTGCCAAAATATTTTCATTTCTGACAGCTCACAAACACTTCCAGTTATTTCTATTTTAAACTCTTAGAAAATTCATACGAATGTCTATGCTAATATTTCTATCTTATTTAATTTTTTAATTTCTTGGTTGGTTGGTTGTTTTTTCATTTTGCTTTTGTTCCTTTGTTTGTTTTGAGACAGGGTCTCTCTATATAACTTTGGTCAGCCTGGAATTCACTATGTAGACTAGGCTGGCCTTGAACTCATGGAGATCCTCCTGGCTTAATATTTCTACTTTAAATCATAAAGCATGAGACATCAATTGATTAAGTTTGGGGGTGTTTTATTTTCAGTATATTTTTATTTAGGGTGTCTTTATGAATCTCACTGGGAATGGCTCCCGTTGAGCACAGTGATAATATTTAAGACAATGAAGAAGTGGTCCATGTTAGTAGGTGCATAAGACTTTTCATGTGCAGTTCCGGGGGCGGGACCCAGGGTCTCTGCCCTGAGGTTTGCTCTTCCCCTCGAAGTGCTATTTCCCTGAGGCTGAGTCCTGACTGCTCTGTGTGGAGTTTCGCCATCTCCATGAGATTCAGATAACTTGCTCTCTAATTGTCTAAGGCAAGATTTCTAAGGATTAGAGTTAATCCGTCTCTAAAGAGTTTCTTCAGCAATTTTATTCTAGCCTCTGCTGGTTTAGTTACACAAGAGAAGAAATTCGACCTGTATCCCATCTTTGTTTAGTTTCTTGCTATGAAAACAACAACGTTATAAAAGTCACTCCTATTATACTACTATAGTACATTCCATTAAGATGTTCCATGTTCCCTGGACAAGGACCCATGTGATACATCCTCTTATGAATAGATGGAAATGATCCTTAGAATAACCTCCTTATATAATTCTCTGGGTATGGCAATCAGGAAGCTCAGTGTTTTATTTTAAAGTCATTCTAGTAACTGTTCATTTTTACTAACTCTCTTCAGCCTCGTGTGATGGGAGGCTTCTCTAACTAACCCCTTCAGCCTCGTGTGATGGGAGGCTTCTCTAACTAACCCCTTCAGCCTCGTGTGATGGGAGGCTTCTCTAACTAACCCCTTCAGCCTCGTGTGATGGGAGGCTTCTCTAACTAACTCCCTTCAGCCTTGTGTGATGAGAGGCTTCTCTAACTAACTCCCTTCAGCCTTGTGTGATGGGAGGCTTCTCTAACTAACTCCTTCAGCCTTGTGTGATGGGAGGCTTCTCTAACTAACCCCTTCAGCCTTGTGTGATGGGAGGCTTCTCTTCCTACTCAAGTTTCCATGATCTGAACTTCTAATTTTTTCATGCGTCTCTCATAAGCCATATTTGGTCCTTCGTGGAAGCCTTATAATTTATATCTCATAAGCTAATAAGCAAGTGCTAATTATTTTAATATTTTACATTTCTCATGGGTATATAATATACTATCGTCAGTGCATTTGATGAGAGTAAAACTCACTTTACTTATTCTAGGTAGGGGTTAAGAAGGAAATTTATTTTTTTCTTTTTATTTATGTTTTTGTTTTTAAACTGCTAAGGATTAAACCTGGGGCCTTGACCACACAAGGCAAATGCTCTACTACAGAGCTGTACCCCTAACCTGGGGCACAAGAAAGGGAAAGAAAAGAGAGTGACATTTATTATATACTTCCAAAACAAGTGCTGTTAGAGAACACAATTTTACAATAGTTTTTTATTCCTATAATAATCTCATAAACTAAGAACATTAAGGTTAGACTAATGTTTCATGATCATGACTTGTTGATGTCACACTGCTGTGGGTGAGCCTCAAGCTCTCTCTCTCTCTCTCTCTCTCTCTCTCTCTCTCTCTCTCTCTCTCCATCTTGACCTGAACCAGGATGTTCTTCGGTGACAGGATCCCCAAATAGGAGGTAGCCAGGAGATGAGACGATAAAGGAGACAGAAAAGCTGGGTTTCAGAGGAGGTCTTACATGAGCTGTGTCTTCTGCCAAGCAAGTTTATTGAGAAGTACAGCACATTACAGACTGTTAGATTGGACAAAGTCAGCACGCTCTAACATAAAGTGGGACTGAATCAGGAAGAGACTTCAAGCAATGTTTCGCAGGGGGATCACAGGGTATCTCAAGAGAACTACAGACCGAGAGCAAAACCACCCAGCATGAGAGCAGGTAACTGAACTCTGATCCCACGTAAGGGCAGCAAGAGTCCACTCTTAACAGCTGAGCTATCCTTCCAGGTCCTGGGCTGAGACATCAGTCAAGGTGATTATGGTGAACAATAGATTTTAATGTAGACACAACAACAGCTGTTCTTGGAGGAAGATGCCATGGAAGACTTTCATAAAGAGGGAAAAATCAATGCCTGGCATCGCACCAGCTGCTGTTCTTGTTAGAGGCTAATACAACTGGTGACTTTATAGGAAGTGTTTTGTTTTACTATGCTTTGTTTGAGACAAGGTCTCACTATGTAGACCAAACTGGTCTCGATTTCCCCATCTTCCTGGCTTGGTGTGATAATTACCACTGTCTACTTAAGATGGTCTAAAATTACCTCGGACACTAACCTCTGCAATTTCTTCCAAGATTTATGTAGATTAGATTAACCACGGGGCACATCTGTGAGGGATTATCTAGATTAGGTTACCCTCTGGGTGTGCCCATGGAATTATTTATATTACATTAATTGAGACTAATTTAACTGTGGGTGGTGATACAGAGTTTGTGACCCCTGGGGAAAGACCATAGACCCAATCCAATTATAATTAAAAGAGTTATTGATTAGCTGCTAACAGGATGAACAATCTCTGAGGCAAATTTAAGATTTCCATGAAGGAGGTATATGAGGAAGGACTTGAAAGAGGGATAACCAGATGAAGGCCTTCAATATCTACACAGGCAAGTAAAAATTGTTCTGTTCTGCAAAGATAAGTGGATAAGGCAACTCAAAACAGTCTTTGAGTATCTGTGTAAGCAAGTTACAGAAGGAAAAATGGCAGTTAGTCATGTCATAATAAGTAGATGGTCACTGCTATACATTTCTGAGTAGAGATCACTGAATCAGGGTTACTGGGAATTTATCTTCCAAAGACTGAAGTCAGAGACAAACGGCTGGTGAGTACTAAAATGGATGCCTAGCATAAAAGGCATCTTTGGGCCGAGTCATGGACTGAATAGAAAGGAGAAAATTAATCTAATTACCAGCTTTTATACATTCCTACTTCCTGATATCAGACACAGTGTAACCAACTGCCTCAAACTCCTGCAGCTCTTATCCCCTGCCATAGTGCACTGCATCTTTGACCTGTTAACCTCTCTGGAGTTTGCTTCTTGTCTGACATATAGTCATGTTAAAACAAATATACTCAGTCTCCAAAGTGCTGGGATTGAGTGTATGCATCACCTACAGGTCACCAGGCCACTTTGAGTTGAAGTCACAGATCCTAAAGCCTTTAAGAATTATACAGAATCTCTGCCTACACTTGCTAAATGGAACAGATAAGCCTGGATAATGGCACCCCAACCCCACCAAAGACAGTTCACTGAATTTCTTAAGCCCACTGACCTGCTGCCCCAAGGGGAAAAAAAAAAGAATCATTTCAAAATCTCATCATTTGTTGGTAATGGTGACAGGCCTTGTAGCTCACGACTTCTGATGGAGATTAGACAGCAAGATTAATATTGTTTTTATGCCTACAAACATAATAGCCATTCTGAAATCTGTGGATTAAGGAGTAATTTCAGCTTTAAATCTTATTATTTAAAAAAAGAATGTCTTAATGCAATTGTTGATATAGTGATTCCTCTGATGGGTCTGAGCACAGTAAATTTAAAACCTGAAAATTAGTCAGTAGTCTAGAAGGTAAAGAACACTCCTGACCCAAAAGAAGATGTCGGAATATCAGTACTAACTGGAGTTTGGAGTAAGTTGACTTTAACCCTCACAGATGACCTTCAAGGATTCAAACTAGCAAACTAGCAAGAGAATTATAGGCAGAATCTTAAATTGGGGGCTAGTGAGTGAGCAAAGAAAGCCAGGGATGAATGCCAGGATTTCAGGTCATTCAGTCACCTGAATTCCACCTGATTCCACTTTTGAAAGATCTACTACAGATAAAATGTTACCAACTGCCTGGCGGTGGTGGCCCACGCCTTTAATCCCAGCACTTGGGAAGCAGAGGCAGGCAGATTTCTGAGTTCGAGGCCAGCCTGGTCTACAGAGTGAGTTCCAGGACAGCCAGGGCTACTCAGAGAAACACTGTCTCGAAAAACAAACAAACAAACAAACAAACAAACAAACAAAAATGTTACCAACAGAATCATATGCTATAGCAAAATCGTTCATTAAAATAAAAAAAAAAAAAAAAAAGGTGATCAAGTCAGTCAGTCAGTGGGGTCTCCGAGGAGGGAGTGAAAACTGAAAAGAGAAAGAGAGACAACATTAAAACGTGACTCCTCCCTCCCTGGAAACCTTGCTATGCAAGGATTCTACCACTGAGCTTCAGCGCTATGCTCGGTTTTGTTTTTGTTTTTTTTTTTTTTAAGATTTATTTATTTATTTCATGTATGTGAGCACACTGTCACTGTCTTCAGACACACCAGAAGAGGGAATTGCAGATGATTGTGAGCCACCATGTGGTTGCTGGGAATTGAACTCAGGACCTCTGGAAGAGCAGTCAGTGCTCTTAACCGCTGAGCCATCTCTCCAGCCCGCCTATGCTTGGTTTTATTATTTCAAGAAATTGTCTTAGCCATTCAAAACCTTCAGCATCTACTACCCTTGTCAGACAGCAGCCATTGATATTGAAGCAAGACCCTCCACCAGAGAAAAGCTTACGCCCACGGAAGGCACAAGTAACAGGATCACATTTTGATAATAAAATTCTTTGGGTTTGTTGTTGTTGTTTGATACTGGGGATTAGACCCCAAATTTCACACTAAGCTAAGCACATGAGCTCCTACTGCACTACACCTGGAGTCCTAATAAAGTTTTCTAAGTTAAAGGGTGTCTTAGTTAACGCTGCTATTGCTGGGATGAAACACTATGACCAATAAGCAACATGGGGAGGAAAGGGTTTATCCAGCTCACACTTCAGCACCACTGTTCATTCACTGAAGAAGTCAGGACAGGAACTCACACAGGGCAGGAACCTGGAGGCAGGAGCTAGTTCAGGGGCCATGGAGGGGTGCTGCTTACTGATTTGCTTTGCCTGGTTTGCTCAGCCTACTTTCCTATAGAATCCAGGACGACCAGCCCAGGGATGACCCCACCCACAATGGGCGGGGCAACCCACAATGGGCGGAGCCCCGCCCTCCCCCATCAATCACTAAGAAAATGCCTTACAGCCAGATCTTCTGGAGGCATTTTTTAAAAAGTATTTATTTTATGTGCTTTGGTGTTTTGTCTGCATGTATATCTGTGTGAGGGGTTCAGATCCTGGAGTTACAGACAGGTCTGGGTTGCCATGTGGGTGCTGGGAATTGAACTTGGGTCCTCTAGAAGAGCAGCCAATGCTGTTAACCATCTAGCCATCTCCCCAGCGCCTGAGGCATTTTTTAAATTGAGGCTCCCTCCTCTCAGATAACTTTAGCTTATGTCAAGCTGACATAAGACCAGCTAGCACACATGGTGACGGCAGCTACAACTTCGCCAGAACCTCTTGCAGAACCAAAACTAAGAGGGACCAGACCACAAGCCTGGCTGCGAACGATCTCCTGCTCCATCTTCCTTTGGTTCCTTTCTCAAAGCCTCAAAGACAGACTTGGACTCTCCCTGGCTTACCCGACCTCCCTAGTGTGGTCACACTCTGCTCTCTGTCTTTACCACTGCTTAACACCTTATGTTGGGGTAAGTGGCAGATTTTAGCCTGTGAGAACTTCAGAAGTCAGGACTTTGCCCCAACACTCCAATAATAACCAATTTGCCTTTGAATTTATGTCTTTGTTGTTATTTTTATTTGTTTGTTTGCTTGCTTGCTTGTTTTTAGAAACAGGGTCTTACGTGACTCAGGCTAACGTAGAATTTATTACGTAGCTCAAGAAGACCTTACACTGCTGGCATCACAGGCTTGCCTACCCGTGTGCCTTGTAAATGAGATCTGATTGGATGACGAAGCGTGAGCCTGACCAATGATCTGCGGGTTTCGAGGAGAGGTCCTGTACGGGTGTTCAGACTACAAGCACTGGGAGTCACGCGAGTAAAGAGAAACCGCTCTGGCAATCCTGTACCCACACCCTTGTCCAGGCCTCAGTCTGGGCCCGGGGTCTTGTTTTGGTATTGGTGGGAACCCAGCTACAGTGACTCATCAGAAAAAAAAGAGGTTGATTTATTTAGAGGCAGCACTGGCTGGACAGTAGGAAACCAGCCTGCCCTTCATCTGCCCAACCCAGGCCACAGCATCAGCACAAACACTATCTCTCTGGCTTCAGTGTCTGGACAGGAACTGCCAGTACCCTGGTAAAAAAACACTCTCACTCCGCTATGATAAGATAAAAGCACACACACACATCGCAATAAAGCATAACAGAAAGTTGTTAAGCTTAGAGTCTGTGCTTTGGAAAGCTGCTTCAGCACTGCAAGGCAAATGTTCACAGGCATGAGTAAACACTGACTTTGAAGATTGTAAAAAGAGACCTCGGTGGTTAAGAAGTGCCCAGCATTGTCCCAGCTGAGCAGAGCATGGTTCCTACCACCCACTCCAAGTGGCTCACAACCACTTGTAACTTGCCAGCTCCAGGGCATCTGATTCTGACCTCTGTGAGCAACAGCACACAGAGACAAATAAATTAAGGAGATATTTTTTAAAAAGAGAGCGATTGTGAAAAAATAAAGATTGTCCCTCCCCCTCCCTCCCATATCCCTTCCTCTCCCCTCTCCCCTCTCTCCAGTAGGGAATGGAAGAAGCCCTGGGTGGATGTGTATTTTGACACAAGCATAACCATGTCAAGGACCCTCGTGCATCAGACAATAAGAACAGCAAAGCCATCTTGGGTAAGCCTAGATGGATGGCAAAACCATCCTCCAGGTCCGAGTATGAGCCAGTGACCAGTAGGTACAAGAACTAGCAACTGCAGACTCCTCTCAGAGTTTACAGCCTGCGTCACTCACCTATAGAGACGTGCTGCTGAGACTAGCTAACCCCTCTCCTTGTGCTGAACCTGGTAAACACATTGAGGTTCTAGATTATCTTGGTAGTAAGCCACTTGATCAACATGTGCACACCTCACTTGACCCCAGATTTTCTGCACATGGGTCTGTGTGTCTGTCTTTTCTTCATTTCCTTGCCATCCCAAGTCAGGGTTCCAGACCCATGCTTCTCAGGACACAGAACTCTGCTAGTTCTGGTGTGTATATGTTCCGACTGCTAATGGGCCAGCTTATTACTTTTTGAAATTACAGTGGTTGGAAAGCTATGCTAATCCAGGAGAAACTGTACTTGGGCGTTTTATCTTTTCCTGTACTAGACATATGCAGCATGGTAACTATGTGTCCTGTATTAAACATGTTGGGGTTGGTTTTGTTTTACGTATAAAGTTTAGCTTACAATGCATTTATTTGTTGGGCAGTTATTCAAAGGAGTAGTCTATGTACATGACTATATATATATATATATATATATATGTGTGTGTGTATATATATATATATATATATATATATATATATATATAGACACATACATACAGATAGGGCTGGAGAGATGGCTCAGTGGTTAAAGAGCACTGACTGCTCTTCCAGAGGTCCTGAGTTCAATTCCCAGCAACCACATGGTGGCTCACAACCATCTGTAATGGGATCTGATGCCCTCTTCTGCCTGAAGACAGCTACGGTGTACTCATATACATAAAATAAATAAATCTAAAAAAAAAAAAAAAAGTTAAAAAAAATCTACCCAGATAACATGCAGTAATTATACAGCCCTTTTTTTTTTTTTTAATTGAAATGGGGTCTCTAAAAGTTTGGAGCCTGCTAAAAGTGGTCTCAAACGCACAGACTGTTGTGAGCCTAGTTCCTTAGCCCCCAGAGTAGCTGAAGCTAGGGGCTATGCAGTTCTACCAGCTCCACTAGTTTAAAAGTCAGATCGTGTTTAACTCCATCTATGAAATTCCTTCACAGCAACACCAAGTTAGTATCCAGTTAAACAGCAGGGTACTGTGATAGCCAGGCCGGCTTTGAACACGCATGTGCTTGCCTGCTGTGAAGATAATGATGGTCAGAGGTGAGGTCCTTTCTCACCCTGCAAGAGAAGAAGGGACTGTGGCAGTAAGATCAAGAGTAAACCCAAGCCTGGGAGAGCTCACCCCAGTGCCAGCCTTCAGGAGGCTGAGAGAGGAAGGCCCCTTTTTAAGGCCAGCCCCATCCACATAGATTAAGAAAATATTAAGAAGTTGAAGTTCAAGCCAAACAGTGGTGGCACATGCCTTTAATTTCAGCACTTGGAAGGCAGAAGCAGACTGATCTCTGTGAGTTTGAGACCAGCCTGGTCTACAGAGCAAGTTCCAGAACAGCCAGGGCTGTTATACAGTGAAACCTGTCTAAAAACAAACAAAAAAGTTTGAACACATAGGAAAAGATAATGCTTAAAGGAACCGACTTTATAGTATGCACTTCCATATCACATGATAAAATATATTAAAGGGACTGAAATGTACAGCACCTCATTAGTACAGTACCTGCCTAGTAAAAGTAGTAAAAAATAATAATAATAAGCAGTAAAAGATCATTGTAAAATTATTCAATGAATAGGGGGATTTATAATATACAAAAATTAAATCCAGATTGAATACTCAGTCTCATTTGGGAGAAGTAATTGCTGTTAACTCTTTAGGGTGTAACATAATTTTTGTTTCAAACTTTATGTGTTGGGGCTACTATTGCTGGGATGAAATACCATGCTCCCCAAAGCAACTTGGGGAGGAGAGGGTTTATTCAGCTCACACTTCCCCAGTACTGTTCATTCACTGAAGAAATCAGGACAGGAACTCACACAGGGCAGGAACCTGGAGGCAGGAGCTGGTGCAGAAACCAGGGGCTTATTGGCTCAGTCCTCATAGCTGCTTGCCTGGTTTTGTTTTGTTTTTTTATTTGTTTGTTTATTTTAAGTTTGTGTTCACTATTTGGGAAGTTCTCCTCATGCACCCCAATCCCAGGCATTTCCCCATCCCTTCATATCTGCCCTCTACTTTTGCAATCTCCCCCCAAAAGAAAATTAAAAAAAAAATAAAAATAGAAATTAAAATCTCTTCGTGGAGGTTGCTGTGTCCCACAGTATACCCTGTTGTCCACACAGCTGTACTTACAAATGTTTGTTGCCATGAGTCATTGGTCTGTTTCAAGGCCTCTGGCTTCTGCTATGCCATCAATACTGGGGCTTCACCAGGACTCCTCTCAGATAACCTGTTGTTACCCTTTGTCATGAAGATCCTGCAGCTTTGGATCTGCAGCCCCTGCAGTTCACAGATGGGGTGGATGTTGGCATGGGCCAACTCAAAGCCCTGGATCTGGGCCTGGGTGGTAGCTGAGTTGGTCAGCCTGCCAGCTCTCCTGCACCAGCACCACCAGGGCAGGCTCTTCAGCACCGGCCCCATCCCTCCCACCCCCAGCTCACTCAATGCTGCAGCCAGTAAGGAGAGTGGCCAGCTCTCTTGCACTCAAGTCACCAGGGCCAGCTCTACAGCACTGCCCAGGTAAGGTTCAGGGGCCCCTCCTCCAAGTGCTGCAGCCAGTGAGGGGCAGGACCAGCTCTTCAGTCTGCTTTCTCACAGAACCCAGGACCACAAGCCCAGGGATGGCACCACCCACAATGGGCTGGGCCCTTTTCCATCAATCACTAACTAATGCTCTGCAGGCTTGCCTACAGCCTGATCCTATAAAGGCATTTTCTTAATTGAGGCCAGATCCCTCCTCTTTGATCTTATGCCAAGTTGACATAAAACTGTCCTGCACAGCCAGGCGGTGGTGGCACATGCCTTTAATCCCAGCACTTGGGAGGCAGAGGCAGGCAGATTTCTGAGTTAGAGGCCAGCCTGGTCTACAGAGTGAGTTCCAGGACAGCCAAGGATATACAGAGAAACCCTGTCTGGAAAAAACCAAAAAACAAACAAACAAACAAACAAAACCCAACAACTGTCCAGCACAATGTATATCTAAAAATAATTCTTTTTTTTTTTTTTTGAGTATTTTTATTGCTCAAAGTGTTTGGTTTTGTTTGTTTTTGTTTTTGTTTTTTTAATGTAGCTTTCCAACTCTGTCAGGCCTTCGACCTTTTCCCAAGGACATCCTGCTCCTGGCTGAGACAAACAGGCTTGAGCCTGCTGCAGGCATGTTTAGCACACGGCAATGAAGTACCTCGGGTTCTGTAAAGTGATTCAGTCAGTGTCTCCTAAAAACTCGGCCACACAACACCCCTACTGTTGCACCCCGAGCATACGTGTGTTGGTGATTTGAGCAGAGGTTATAGACGTCGGTTTGCCTTGAGGCTGGACTGCTGACGGCCTGAAGGGTTTGTCGAATGCTGAATGGCTGTAAATTATCTTCTAGTCGCTGTCCCCAGGAGAACCATATTCACTTTTTACTGTGCGCCTCAATTAATAAAATGTAGGGCACATTCAATAAATACATCTGCCAAGAATCAGCATACATTACCGAACACATATGTTAATGCACACTGTAAGAAAAACCCTCTGGACTGTCCCTTTCATGGAAATATGTAACCTTATCATTTCTTACAAATTAAAGAACTAATTTTAATATAAAATGTCGGGAATGTAGCACCGCTTCAGAGCTTGTGATATATGCCGAAGACCCTGGGTTCTACCTTCAGAACCATTAATATAAAATGTTTTAGATGTATTATTAATATTAATGATTTTCCACCTCTGTATACTGTTTAAAAATACTAATTACACAATGTTAAATTTTGTAAGACCCAATTGTCCCTGTCCCTGCTCCTCCCTGAGGGTTAAGATGTAGTTCCCATATTCGAAGAGTCAGGAATGTCGTCGTCTTCAATTCCTCATAAACACTGCTATTGGAGAACATGGCTGGGCCTGTGGGCTCTCTGATTCTGCATTTTGGGGTTTTTTTTGGGGGGGGGGTTGTTTTTGTTTTTGTTTTTATTGAGACTAAGTTTCTCTGTGTAGCCCTGGCTGTTCTGGAACTCACTCTGTAAACCAGGCTAGCCTCGAACTCAGAAATCCTCCTGCCTCTGCCTCCCAAGTGCTGGGATTAAAGGCGTGCGCCACCACTGCCCGCCTATGATTCTGCATTTTAAATTAAGGTCTATTTGTGCAACTTATCACATGTAGGACCAGAAAACCACAAGTTTCCTGTCAAAGGAGAGTGTCTTTCCTCAAAGGCTGATCAAGCACTCTGGAGGCCACCAGTTCTAGGCAGGAGGGCACTGCATACAGCTCACCAGGCTACCTTCTCCTCCAGCTGGCTAATCAGGTTGCTGGGAAACACAGGACAGGCGAGTGAGCTGTGTTAGGTAGTTAAGTTCCTTCACAGGCAAAGAAACGTTGTTCGTTCCATGAGAGACACAGTGAAGTTCACTGTGATGAAGTGGGAGTGTGGTTTCTTGATTAAAACTGTGGCATGTTTTTAGACTAAATGTGTATAAAACTAACTGGATATATTCCAATCCTACATTCTACCCTTTCCTGTCCTTTGTGTGAAATATGCCCTTCCAATAATAATGTTTTTCAATACCAACCCTTAAGTCCAGACCCAGCGTACTGGCTGGTCTTGTGTCAACTTGACACAAGCTGGTGTTATCACAGAGAAAGGAGCCTCCCTTGAGGAAATGCCGCCATGAGATCCAGCTGTAAGGCATTTTCTCAATTAGTGATCAATAAGGAAGGGCCCAGCCCACTGTGGGCGGTGCCATCTCTGGGCTGCTGGTCCTGGGTCCTATAAGAAAGCAAGCTGAGCAAGCCATGTGAAACAAGCCAGTCAGCAGCGCCCCTCCACGGCCTCTGCATCAGCTCCTGCCCTGCTTGGATTCCTGACCTGACTTCCTTTGGTGATGAACAGCAATGTGGAAGCATAACCCAAATAAATGCTTTTCTCTCTCCAGCTTGCTTTTTTGGTCATGGTGTTTCATTGCAGCAATAGAAGCCCTATTAAGACATCCAGAGTCTCATCTATATCAGATTGGGATGATAAATAAATAATAGCATGAAGTGAAACTCAAGGCATGACTCATCCTGAGGCAAATTCCTTTTCCAACTGAGAGCTTGTGAAACGAAATTTCTTTCTTTCCAAAATGCAATGGTGTGATGGGCATAGGACAGGTAACTTTATAACAAGAAGAAATCAGAAACAAAGTGAAAGATCCAAAGGTACCTAAACAAACAATAGTAAACCCAAAGCTGGAAATTTGACCCCATGTCCCTGTCACTCATGGCCCACACTGCCGAAGGGAGTTGGCTCCCCAAGGTGTTGCGTGACTATGGGTTGGAGTCTCTGGGAAGCACTACAGTATTGAGCCTGCAAGAGTTGCAGGCTGACGTTTGACAACTAATAGTTCCTGGTCGTGGGAGCAGCCCCATCCAAGATGCTACAGTAGGCATTGCCCTGGGCTGTCTGATACATCCTTTGAAATCTAGGTGGTGGCAGCTTTGTCCCAAGCTTATAAACTCTGTGCACCTGCAGAATTATCACATGCAACTGCTAGTGCTTAATGCCTGGTTCTCTTCAACCCCAGCCCTCCTGCCACAGCTAGCACACTTGAGCCGTGGTATAGGTCAGCCAAAGAGCACTGTACTGCAATTAAGGGCAGAATTCTAAGTTCCAGGGGACCAAGTTCGTGGATAGAGCTCTGGGCTTAAGCGGGAGCAGCCCCAGAGATCTCAGCAACCAGCCAGGCATGGTGGTGTCTGCCTGAAATCCCAACTACTTTAAACGGCTTGGGTGCAGTGGAAAGAGGGGTGGGGAGGGAGTAGTGGAGGAAGTATCTGGGCCCAGGAGCTAGCGACTAGACTGGACAACATTGCAAAACCTTGTCTGTAGAAAATAACAATAAGGAAACATTCTGAAATGCCTTTGGAGTGCCTTTCTGTTGTCCTGAAGAATGACACCTGGCTTGCTTCTATTCACATTCTTTATAATAACCCTTGTTACATAGTTTCTTTCTTTCTCTCTCGCTGTATTGTGTATGGTTAAAGGAAAGCAACAGGCCTGAAGAGATGACTCAGTGGTTAAGAGCACTGGTTCCTAGAGACCCCAGTTTGATTCCCACTACACACACACACACACACACACACACACACACACACACACACACGGTGGCTCACTACCCTCTGTAGCCTCAGTTACAGGGGATCCAACACCCTTAGCCTACCTGAGCACCAGGCATGGTGCACAGGCATACGTATAAGCACAGCACCCATACACATAAAATGTAGTTGTAAAAGAAGAGAGAAATGATGGAAAGCTAGGCATGATAGGAGGCAAAGGAGAAATGTGTGAATTCAAAGGTAGCCAGGGGCCAGCAGGGTGGCTCAGTGGTGAAAATGCTGGCTCCGTGATGAGCCTGGTAGCCTTAGCTCGATTCCAGAACCCATCCTGAAAGGACAGAACTCACTCCTGAAAGTTGCCTACTGATACGTGTACCGTAACCCTCACGTGTGTGCACACACACACAAACACATGCATGCGCTAATGGGAAATAAATTAGAAAGAAAAAAAAAGAAGCCTGCAAATTGTACATAATAAAATAGCGTCTCAAGAAACAAGTAAATGAAACACACAGAGAGATTACATTAAAAATACCTTCTGCCAGACGACCTAGTTCATAACTCTTACATTTAACCCATTTCTTTGCTATTTATTTAGTAAGAGAATAAATAGCCTTAACCACTGTTCAATATCTTCTTTCATCAAAATTGCCTTTATGCCACGATTCTACCAACAATCTAATTGCTGCTCATGACCAAATTCGAACACCTAAGAAGCCTCTGTCATTCCCAGCACTGTCCTCGTCCCAGGCCTCAGCAGGAGCACCTACAATAACCAGGGATGTTTCCAACCGCTTTTCCAAATTCTCCAACCTCTATCTCTCAGCTGCACACTGTCTCTACATTTCTTCCTCCTCCTCCTCCTCTTCATCTTCCTTTCCCTCCTCCTCCCCCCTTTTTTTTCTCCTCCTTTTTCCTTGGTGCAGCTCTCCATTCCTTCTACTGATTTGCAATTCAGCCCATTTTGTACTGCCATAATGCAATATTACAGTCTGAGTAATCTATAATGAGTTTTGATGAAATATAATTAAATTGTATTGGGTCATCATTCTGTAGGATGGAAAAATCAAGCCCAGGAAGGTGGTTAGCACCTAGCCAGGCCCTTCTTGCTTCATTATCCTTCAGTGGAAGGACAAAGGGAGCAAAGGACGAGAAAGGGACTCGGATAAACAAGTAGAGAGCTAAAGGCATTGTTTCTTGTTTGGTTGGTTTTTGTTTTGTTGTTTTGTTTTTTGAGATAAGGTCCCTTTCTACGTAGCCCTGGCTATCCTGGGATTCTGTATGTAGGCCAGGCTGGCCTCAAACGCAGAGATCTGCCTGCCCCTGCCTCTCAAGTGCTAGGGTTAAAGGTATGTGCAACCACCATCTGGCTTTTTCATTCTTAAACAAACTTCTTATGAAAAATTATAGTAATCAATATTTATCAATTTTATTTAATCAAATTATGTATTTATTTACTGCAATGCTAGGGGTAAGAGTGAGCGAACTGATCTACCACTAAGCTCCTGTGTCTTGGTTTGTACACTGAGGAATTAACACAGCGCTGTATATACATATATTTATCAAGTATATATTGAATGGCCGGGCAGTGGTGGTGCACGCCTTTAATCCCAGCACTTGGGAGACAGAGGCAGGCGGATTTCTGAGTTCGAGGCCAGCCTGGTCTACAGAGTGAGTTCCAGGACAGCTAGGGCTATACAGAGAAACCCTGTCTCAAAAAACAAAAACAACAAAAAAAGAGTATATATTGAATGAACAAATGGTTAAATTAAATTAATCAATTAATTCATTAGACAAGAATTAACTCACTAATTCATGAATAAATAAAAGTCATACCCACACCTAAGCAGATTCTAGTCAGGCGGGGTGAGGGGAACCCACAGGAAGAATTCAGTGGTCTAAGTTAGCACGTTAGTTTTTAACTACCTAAGATTTTAGAGCCAACAACAGAGGTCAGGAACTTTCCACGCTACCCTTCAGTGTGTCCTCCAGTGCTTACAAGCTCTTCCAGTTTATTCTGGGGTGACTGAGAACACAGGCTCCGCGTCAAACATCACGTGGTAGGCCACGACGTTGCCATGCCCACGTGCCTTGGTAATGCCAGCCTAAAGGCTCTTGGGCTTTAGAAAGCCTTCTCTGAGCCCGTGGAACTTGGTAGGGGTGAAGGGAAATCCAAACGATACTTTCTCTCCAGGAATTTTCAGAGGCTGGGCAGGATGTTTGGTTTTGGGTAATTACCTTTGCCCTTTCATTGTTTTTTGGTTTTTGGTTTTTTTTTTTTCCATTTATTTAAGGCTTAGAATGTCTATATTACAGAGCTTACTCGTCAACAGAAGATGCAGAACAGAACGTGTTTGACAAGAATAGTGTCCTTTATCCGCATCCTGGGCGATGCCGCACCTTAGTTGCTAAAGATCCTGCTTCTGGGAACTGTTGACATCCCCCATCTCCTACTGCAGATCACGGGCCTGTCAAAGTTAAGCAACACAGCGCTTCGCCCAAGAGACCTGAATACAGATGAGTTGTGACTAACTTTTATGTAGGTCACCAAGGCACATGAAAGAAAGATGAAGGGCTCCCAGGAGACAGGGATCACTCCTTCCTACAAAAGTCCTTCAGTGTGATTCCAAGTGGGTAAAGACAATAGAGCAACACCAGGAACATCTGGAAAACCAAAACTAAAATTACTACAATGTTTTGTTCAAAGAATTTCCTACGAAAATTTTAGACAGGGTCTTGTTATGGAGCCCAGGGTCCCTGTATCTCAGCCTCCCTGGCTCTGGGATTCCAGACATGTATCACATCTCTGTTCTATTCCTAGCTTTTTACATGGAAGAAGATAGCTTAAATAAACTTTTAAAAAAATATTTAAATTTTATGTTTGTTTCTTTGTTTGTTTGTTTGTTTTGTTGTTGTTGTTTTTTTTTTTTTTTTGAGACAGGGTTTTTCTTTGTAACAGCCTTGGTTGTCCTGGACTTACTACTCTGCAGACCAGGCTGGCCTCAAACTCACAGAGATCCCTCTGCCTCTTCCTCCCAAGGTTAAAGGTGTGTGCCACCCTGCCTGGCATTTATTTTTGTGTGTATAAACACTTTGCCTGCATATGTGTATGTGCACCACATACGTGCCTTGTGCCTAAGTCTACTGCTGTGAAGAGACAGCATGCTCAAGACAACCTTCATAAGAGAAAACATTTAACCGGGGGCTTGCTGACCCATTCCCATTATGTCTGGAGGCATATGACAGTGAGCCAGAAGGGGGATTTATGTCTTCACTGCTGTTCTTCTGTTGGAGCATTTTGTGTATATCTTATAAAAAGCAGAATGTAGGCTTCCAGTAAGATGGCCCAGTAGTTAAAGGTGCTCGCTGCCAAGCCTGATGACCCGAATCTGAACCACATTTCCTTTTGCTTTTGATTTGCTCCAGCCCTACCCTCCTTATTTGTAAAAAGATTTGTTGCCTGGCAGCTGTGCCACGTGCTTCCATTCTGAAACTTAGTATATTATTTCTTGGGTTATTACTTCCTGTCTTCTGTGGGGACTTTAGACAAATGTATCTTTTCTCTGCTACTTTACCAGAGATTTGTTCAAATTTATCTCCTGCCCTTTGTTGTTGTTGTTTTCTTTTTCTCTAAAAAGAAATTAACAACTTAGCTCTGTTCATTTCCCAGCACTCTCTTGATTTGTTGACGGTTTCTTGTTTGTATTTTTCTGGTTGCGTGGTTGCGTTTTCTAGGGGTGGTGTCTTCTCTTATGCTGCTGAGGAGTATATTTATCTGCTCGACCTTGGGGGAGTTTACTGCCTGCATGTTTTCCATTTCCTCTGGCTTCCTTTCTCTCAGAACATCCATTGCTCTCTCACTGGTACTGAGAGATTTCTTCAATACCTTATTCCGCCAGTGAATATGACGCTGAAGCATCACAGAACCGAGCACGTTCTGCATGTGCGGTCCTCATGTGGGAATTAGGGGTGGAGATTGGGGTGGGGTGGGGTTGGTCCCGACCAAGATCGGTCTCAGATAACAGGCCCATCACTTGGAGATCCTCAGTTTCTGCAGGATGGAGCCAACCAGGCTGGTTTTCTTAGTAGTTCATAAATTAAATGTATGCTTTGAAATTTTACCATAAGCTGTGAACATCCTAATTGAATGTCTAGATATAGTAGTTCTCAGAAAACATGTGCTTTTTTTTCCCCCTCCAGTTTCTCGAGACAGGGTTTCTCTGTGTAGCCCTGGCTGTCTTGGAACTTGCTCTTCAGGCTGACAGGAAAATCTCTTGATTTTCCTGCCTCTGCCTCCCACGTGCTGGGCTTCAGGCATGGGCCGACACTACCCAGCAAAAGCATGATCTTTTAAACTTTCTTTTACTGAGTGTTTGTGGGGCTGGTGACAACTGCAGGGCCTGGACCACAGTAAGCAGCACTCTACTATGGGTAAAACTATGGGTCCCAACCTTTGTTGAGCCTCGATAAGTTGTCTGGGTAACCCTCAGGGCCTTTCTAACCAAGCTCCCCAAGCAGCTGGGATACAAGATGGTCCAAACCAGGCTTCTCAGCTTCCGCTTGAGGAGTGGTTGATCTTAACTGTTATTAGGGGACAAGGTGCCATGGCATGTGTGTGGATGTCAGAGGACTGCTTGCAGGGGTCTGTGTAGGTTCCAGGGATCAAACTTGTCACCAGCCTTGGTGGCCACATTGGCTTTTGAAAACTTTAGCTTTTGAAAACAAAACCAGAAAACAACAACAAAAACAAAAAAGTTACTTGTTTGTTTGTTCTTGTTTGTTTGGTTGGTTTTTTTGAGACAGGGTCTCTCTCTATGCAACCCAGCTGTCCTGGAACTTGATTTGTACATAGGGCTGGTCTAGAACTCAAAAAGACTCTCCCAGTTGTGCCTCTCAGCCCTTAAAAAGCTTTT
Organism: Arvicanthis niloticus; assembly: GCF_011762505.2. Lineage (NCBI taxonomy): Eukaryota > Metazoa > Chordata > Mammalia > Rodentia > Muridae > Arvicanthis > Arvicanthis niloticus. The sequence continues at coordinate 17,549,410 of NC_047677.1, forward strand.
GATGGGACTATTCCTTAATGATTGCTTCATGAAAATGTCAGGTCACAGGCTGGAGAGACGGCTCAACTAGTTAAGAATACTAGCTGTTCTTCTAAAGGACCCAAGGTCAATTCCCAGCACCCACATGGCAGTTCACAAATGTCTGTAACTCCAGTTCTAGGGGATTTAACACCCTCACACAGATGTACATGCAGGCAAAAAAACCAATGCATATAAAAATAAAATTAAAAAACTTTAAAAGAAAAGAAAACGTCATGTTTACTAGAAACATAAAAACCCTAGAGAAGGTTTGGGAGTTTATAGTTTTAAGCTACAGCTTCAAAAACAAACAAACTTCAGGGGACTAGAGAGAATGCCCAGTGGTTAGGAGCATTTCCTGGTTGTCCAGTGGCTCACAACTGCCTGTAGCTCAGCTCCAGGGGTCTTACTCCCTCTTCTGACCTCCGCAGGCACTGCACACATCTGTTACACGCACACAAATACACACGTAAGGAAAAGTCAAATAAATCTTTTGAACTTTTTTTAATGAACCTGTGCTTCAAGAAATAACAACCCTAGCCAGCTGTATGGTGGCTCATGCTCCTTCCCAACACTGAGGAAGCAAGGAGGGTGGATCTGCCAGTCTGAGGCAAGCCAGGCTACACAGTGAGACCCTATCTACTAAAAGAAAGCAGAGGGAGAGAGAAAGAGGGAGGGGCTGGGGATGTAGCTCAGTGATAGGATGTTTTTAAGTGGTACTCAGCGTGCTGGTGACCATGGATTTAATCACTTAAGTTTCCACAAATTAGAACAACAAAATATTGTAAGCTGTGTAACAAGTACTGCATTTAAACAGAAGGAACTCCTGTTTTCAAACCTGAAAGCCACAAATGCACCTATGGTGGTTTGTTTATATTTGGCCCATGGTAAGTGGCACTGTTAGGAGGCGTGGCCTTGTTGGAGTAGGTGTGGCCTTGTTGGAGGAGTGTGTCACTGTGTAAGTGGACTTTGAGGACTCCCAGCACTCAAGCTCCACCTGTGGCTGCTTGACAGTCCCCCCCACCCCCCGCCCCTGTAGGAGCAAGTGTCCTCCTGGGGGCTGCCTTCCAATCAAGATGTAGAACTCTCAGTTCCTCTGCCAGTGCCATGCCTGACTGGATGCTGCCATACTTCCCTTCCTGATGATAATGGACTGAATCTCTGAACCTGTAAGCCAGCCCCAAAATAAATGTTGTCCTTTATAGGAGTTGCTTTGGTCATGGTGCCTGTTCACAGCAATGAAACTCCAAGGCAGCACCCTACTCTCAACTACTTTCAACCTCTACCCTAGTGCTGGGGGCTGGGAGGTCAGTCTATGGTCCCACACAGGAGATCTGCTACTGAACCACCTGCAACTGTAATGTGAACTTATTAAAAAAACAAAACAACAAAAAAGCCACCTGGGGCAGGGGAGATGGCTCAGAGATAAAGGTGCCTGGTACCAAGATTTGGGTGTGGTCTTCAGGACCCACATGGTAGAAGGAGACAACCAACTCTTGGTAGTTGTTCCCTAACATCTACCTGCACATGCAAGAATCCACACAATAAATAAATAAATAAATAAATGATAAATAATAAACAAATAGATAAATAAATAAATAAAATGAATTTTTAAAATCAAACATGGTAGCTGGACATGGGAACACACTTGTAATCTTATATTTTGGAAACTGAGTCAGGAAGGTCACAAATTCAAGGCCATCCTGAGCTACACAGTCTATTTTGAGCCATCCTGGGCTACATGGTCTGAGAACAGCTGTAGCAGAAGAGCAAGACTATCTCAGAAACAAAACAACAGAAACATGATTATCTTTGTCATGTGGAATCTGGTAGGCTTTGGTGGTGTACTCCTGGGCCACACCACTTAGACACCAGGAAACGAGTTCACGGTTCCTGTTCCTCCCAAGCAAAGACAACTAAACATTAATGCCTCAGAGACCTAGGTCTGTGTCATTGTTGAAGTAGGGAAACACCTCACCTTGAAACCTGAGGATTTTTTTTTTCAATAATTTTAAAAAGGAGGGCTAGAGAGATGGCTCAGCAGTTAACAGCACAGACTTCTCTTCCAGAGGTCCTGAGTTCAATTCCCAGCAACCACATGGTGGCTCACAACCATCTGTCGTGTACTCTGGCGCCCTCTTCTGGTTGGTGCATCTGAAGAAAGCAAGTGTACTGAGTACTCACACACAATAAATAAATAAATCTTTTTTTAAAAAAATGTGGAGGGGCTGGAGAGATGGCTCAGTGGTTAAGACTGCTTTTTCAGAGGACCCAGCTTTAATATCCAGCAACCGCATGGCAGTTCATAACTATCTGTAACTCCAAGATCTGACATCCTCACACAGACATATGTGCAGGCAAAACAATGCACATAAAATTTTTAAAAAATTACATACTTTTTTTTTTTAAAAAGAAAAAAAAGAGTTGAATGATTATCTTGTCAAATTCTTCTTGTCAGTGTGAGTGGAATACACTCTGGCCTAATGGAGATTTTTCCTAGTTTTAGGATTTGTGGTCACATCGCTTCTCTGAGAGTACTAGAGGCACACACGGGGTGAGGTAAAACTAGAAATAACTGAAAATAGTGCCTGGAAAACACTTCTTTTGTAAAGGTTTATTTTTATTTTGTGTATACATGTTCTACATGCATGATTGTGCACTCTGTTTATGCCTGGTGTCAGTGAAGTCAGAGATGCCCATCTGCTGGGACAGGAATTAAGAATAGTGTGGGTGCTGGGAACTGAACCTGACTCCTCTGCAAGAGCAGCAAGCGCTCTTAACAACTGGGCCACGTTTCCAGCCCCAAGGAACAGTTTTCAACACCAAACACTTTCATATCATATCCACACACTGCCCCCCTCCCCCCGCTTTTTGAGGTAGTGTTTCATTTTGTAGCTTAGGCTACCCTCTAACTGAGCATATAACCCAGGCTAGACTTGAGCTAACACTCCTTTTGCCTCACACCTCAAGAACTATAAATACAGATAAGAGATACCATGGCCTATTTAACTTTGTGTGTACATGGGTATTCGTGCTTGTGTGTGTGTGTGTGTGTGTGTGTGTGTGTGTGTGTGTGAATCTACCACTATGCACCTGTGGAGTCAGAGAACAACTTTTAATACTTATCCTCTCTGTCCATCATGTGGGTATTCAGGTCATCAGAGTTAGCAGCGAGTACCTTAACCCACTGAGCTATCTCACCACCACCCATACACCTTTGGGACAGGGTCTAGAGATCATGGAACTTGCTATGTAGATCAGGATGGCCTCAGACTAATAGAGATCCTCATGCCTCTGCCTCCCCAAGGGCTGGGATTAAAGGGATTGACCACCATGACTGGCTTGAAAAACTTTTTTTTAGACAGGGTCTTACTAATAACCCTGGCTGTCCTGAAACTTGCTATGTGGACCAACTCAAAGAAATCCACCTGCCTCTGATTACTGACACTAGAGTATATTATTCTTAAGTGGGCATTCATATATATATATATATATGTATACATACACATATATGTGTGTATATAAATATGAATATAAGATATATATCATTACTACTAACAATAGGCATTAATAATAGAATTTAAGAATAATTAATTTTCATGAACATATTTTTAAATATTTATTGAACTTTAAAAAATTTTTTAAGTTTTAAAGCCTTAGCTACATATATGTCATATATATTTGACACTATGTAAGATTCCTTTTCCTATATAACTATACTGCAAGTTATCAAGATCAAGAAGTTTAGCATCTAATCTGTAGGCAATAATTTTCTGACTTCCAAACACCTGGTTTGCACTTACTCGCCAGCACATCTGTTGGCACCTACTTCTTCAGGATTCCAGCTCATACAGAAGACCAGCTGGAACATCCAGTCTCGTGGGACTAGATTCTTGGACTCCCATTCATGGCTGCCCTTTGTTGGGTTAGTTGGACTGCAGTCTGTAAGTCATTCCAATAATTTCCCTTACTATATAGAGACATTCCATCAGCTCTGTGACTCTAGGGACCCCTGACTGATATAGGCTTCCAAGTGGGGGCTGGGAATCAAATCCTGCTCCTCTGGAAAACCAGCCACTTGCTGTGTGCTTTGAATCTTGGAGTTCACAGTGTGATCAAATATCCCGCAACATAGTGGTATGTTGGTGCCTAGGTTCATGTCTGTTGATATGACAAATGCCCTGGTGGAAAGCACAATGGGGAAAGAAAGGGTTAATTCAGATTACAATTCTAGGTTACAGTCCATTATCTTGAGGACGCTAAGGTAGGGACTTAAAACATCACATGACCGACCGTCAAGCATTGAGAGCAAACATGGATCCTTGTGTGCTCTCTGCTAGCTTTCCCTTCTCATACTGTTTAGGATTCCTTGCCTAGGGAATGCTGCCAAAAACAATAGGCTAGACCTCACTGGGTCAATTTTCAACCAGAACAATCTCCCACAGATACGGCCACAGGCCAACCTGGTCTAGAGAGTATCATGCGATGACTCTCCCTGAGTGATTCTAGATTGTGTGGAGTCGAAAGTTAAAACTGACCAGCACAGTTGGTAAATCTTTAACAAGCAGCTCCTTGATAGTATCAGGAGTCCTGATGGCAGAGTTTACCAATCTCATTGAAGTGAATAATTCGACTGCAGCCAATTCCATGCTACCAATGTGTTATCAATTCACTTCCAAGTTTTCTGAGAATGTAAAAATTGGCTCTCGCAAACAGGAGGGAGCCAGCTTCGGCATCCGATCACTCTTTTAAATTAAAATTAAAAGTAGATGAAGGGCTGCGGGGTACAGCTCTTGCCTGGCAGCGGCCTGTAGAATCCATTACCCTCCAAAGTCACTTGTTCTAATCTTAAACAATAAGAGTACACAGCAGTGCAAAGGTGGCAGGATGCCCCATGGGCCCTCAGTCCCACAGCTAGGAAGGAGCTGAATTCCACCAACAGCATGACTTTCCGCATTGAATCTTGAAATGGAGGCTGCAGCGTGGGCTGTGTTATGGACTGAGTGTTCTGTCATTGTCCTCTGAATTCATAAGTTGAAATCCTACTTCCCATGTACTGGCATTAATATAGGGCCTTCTGGAAGGAAATAGGTTTATAAGGAGAGATCCTCCTGAGTGAGATCAGTGCCCTTATTTAAAAGAAGAGGAGGAAGAGGAAGAGGAAGAAGATGAGGAGGAAGAGGAAGAGGAGGAGGAGGAAGAACCATTACCACCAGCTCCACCACCGAGGACTTTTGAATCTTCTCCCCCACATGGTGATTCATGGCAGAGGGCCCCCCTCCTGGGAACCCACCTCTGGCACCCAGTTTTTCACTTTCTGTTCTAGAACTTTCAGAAATAAACTCTTATTTTTTCACAAGGCTCTCTGTGTACGGTGTTCTATTATAGCAGCTCACGCTGACTGAAGGAAAATGAGAACTTGATTACAGCCCTGTAAGAGACCCTGGAGCAGAGACTCCCAACTAGGCTGTGTGGGGACTCCCAGTCCACAGGAAGACTGGGATAGAAGAATGTGTGCTATTTTATGCCTCTCAGTCTGCATGAGTCGCTATGCAGCAGTAGATAACTAACAGCATATACAGGAGTATGTTACGCAGAGCTTCATCTTTTGCTAACGTTAAAAGTTGAAAAGGAGTTTGATGGTGAAAAATACAAGGGGTGGACCTTGAGGAAATATTGGCTAATGAGGCTAGTTTGGACGGTAAGATAGGTTAGGAGGGTACTTTTAAGTCCATTACTAAGAAACTGGAGGGATGGCTCAGTGATTTAGAGCACTGGCTGCCCTCGATGAGGGTTTTATTCCTAGCACCCACGTAGAAGCTTTACAACCTTCTATGACTCTAGTTCCAGGGGATCTGAAGCCCTCTTCTGGCGTCTACAGGCACTGCATGTACATCGGCAAACGTGCAAGGAAAACAGAGATAAAAATAAGCAAGTCTTTTTAAAAATCATTACTTAGCCAGGTGTGGTGGTGCACGCCTTTGATCCCAGCACTCAGGAGGCATAGGCAGATGGGTCTCTTGAGTTCGAGGCTAGCCTGCTACAAAACCTGTCCCAGGACAGCCAGGGCTATACAGAGAAACCCTGTCTCAAGAAAATCATTATTTATTCAACGAATGCTGATTGAGTACTGACCACTCTGTAATCAGATATTACTTCTGATGGTGCTATCCTGAGCAGAACATATATAGCTTAGTGGTAGATTGCTTGGTTAGCATGTGCCCTCTGGTCCCACCCCTAACAGGAGGAGGAGGAAGAGGAGGCAGAGGAAGAGAAGGAGGAGGAGAAGAAAACATTAAGCAAAAGTAAACACGCTCTTCTGCAGCTTAAAATCAAGTTGAAAGTATAAGAAAGCTGACAACTGAGAAACAATAATTATAAGGGAGCAATACAAATATGTACAGGGACGGGAGGTAGCGCGGCAGGAGCTCACGTGTACAGGGACATAGCGCAGCAGGAGTTCACGTGAACGTAGCGAGGCAGTAGCCCACATGCCTAACATCACGTGCAAGACCCTGGATTAATCACTTAATCACTAGTGTGCTCTCTCTTTCTCTCTCGCCTCTCATGCAGAGAGAGAGAGACAGAGACAGAGAGAGAGACAGAGACAGAGACAGAGACAGACTGGTGGGGGGAGAGAGGTGAGGGACAGAGAAAGAGAGCAGTCAAGACTAAATGTTCTTCTAGGGAGCGTTGAGAGCCTGGGAAGTTCACGGATCAAGCTCCTGCTATCTGAGGAGGACTTTCTTTGACATCGTGTAGGAAAAGGATGAAAAGCGAGAGAACCAGCTGTGGCCAAATCCCTCTGGAGAGTGAGCACCTAAACCCCTTTAAGAAGGCGACTCTTGGCCTAATCCCTTATTGCTAGTACACTGGCAACAATCTTTTTTTTTTCCTTTTTTTTTTTTTTTTTTTTTTTTTTTTTTTTTTTTTTTTTTTTTTTTTTTTTTTTTGGTTTTTTTTTTTTTTTTTTTTTTTTTTTTTTTTTTTTTTTTTTTTTTTTGGTTTTTCGAGACAGGGTTTCTCTGTATAGCCCTGGCTGTCCTGGAACTCACTCTGTAGACCAGGCTGGCCTCTGCCTTCCAAGTGCTGGGATTAAAGGCGTGCGCCACCACCGCCCGGCCTCTTTTTCTTTTCTTTTTTTTTTTGAAGGGACCAATTTTTTTCAGACCGTGGCACAAACCAAACTGATGTTACCATCTCCAGATCCCATTTCTATCCAGAAATAGCTTGCTCCCTGTCTTTTACAGGCCAGAATGTGGAGACGTACAAATGCTTTAATCATGAGAACACAGACTGTGTTTTTCACTCATTGGACTGCTGTGACTTTGTTTCCACAAAGATGGAGACCTGTACATTAAGAAGGCCCTCATGGTTACCCTCCCTCCCTTCCTTCCTGTCTGTTTTTCTTTCTTTCTTTCCTTCTTTCTATCCAACCATTATCCATCCATCCATCCATCCATCCATCCATCTTGTGAGACTGAGTTCCTCTGTGTAGCCTTGGCTGTCCTGGAACTTATTCTGTAGACCAGGATGGCCTCAAACTCAGAGTTTTGCCTGCCTCTGCCTCCCAAATGCTGGGACCAAAAGTGTGTGCCACCACTGCCTGGCACAAATACCTTTTTTTCCCCAAGTTTTGGAAAGCCCAGATTTCCCCAACTCTTTGGAGTCTGTTTACTTGATGACTGCCTACTTTTTCTGTGGCTACAAATGGTTATGTAATTTTTTTTTTAATTGATGAAACTGTGTCCTTGTGGAACAACATCCTTTAGAAACTCATGTTAACCTGAATGTATGTTTCTAAAGTGTGTATGTTCTTCCGTATTGGCTTAGAAAAAAAATACACTCTCTTGATTTTTTCTTCTTTTTATATCAACATACTTCATGAGAAAAAACAGGTCAGCAACCTCCTGGAACAGAACTGTCCGCTTACTCTGGACTATCTGCCTGTCTCTGCATGTTATGCCAGTACAAACAAACTTTAATCTTTATAGACTCACTAGATTTGTGGATCACTATGTCTGCGCCTTCCATCATAGGTAAACTTCCAGAAGAAACAACATTTCAATTAAAAGCCCAAATTACTAGAATAAAAGCAAGTAGAGGCAGACCCAATGAATCACACTTTAATCCCAGCTCTTGGGAAACTTGGGCCAGGCAGACTGAGAGTTTGAAGGCAGCCTGTGCTATATCTTGAGAACCTCCCTCAAAAAAGTCAAAATTAGCTAAGGCTACACAGAGAAACCCTATCAAAAAAAAAAAAAAAAAGAATAAAAAGAGAGAGAGAGAGAATGAACAAGTCCCACATGGAGTAAAAGAAAGAACGTTCCAGATAAATCAAGTTTACCTAAAGGTCAGAGAATGAGTATGAAATGAGTGAATGATGAAGGATTCTTCAGGTTGGGCTCACAGACAGGCTTAAAGGCCGTGTGATGGTTTTCATTGTCCCCTGTGAAGACAATATCAGTCAGAAAAGGTCTAGATCAAGTTGGCCTGTAGGCTTGTCTTTGGGTTGTGACTACCTTAATTGAGTTGGGAAGACCTAACTCACTGTGGGCAGTGCCATTTCTTCTCTGTGTAGCCCTGGCTGTCCTAGAACTTGCTCTGTAGACCACCAGGTTGGCCTTGAACTCAGAGCTCTCTTTGCCTCTGTCTCCTGAGTGCTGGGATTAAAGATGTGTGCCACCACTGCCTGGCTGTGTATTGATTTTTCTAGAGGACTAGGGTTCAGTTCTGTCATCCATGTAGTAGAACATAACTGTCAAAAACTCCAGTTCTTCTTCCAGCCTTCAAGGGCAGCAAAAAGGCACTTGGTGCACAGAAATTCATGAAGGCATGCATGCACTTAAACAGATGGGCTAAGCCAGCTAAGTCAGTCAATGGGGTCTCCAGGGGTGGAGCAAGGATTAAAAAGAAAGACAATTAGACAACACTGTAGCACAACCCCAGCCAGTTCTGAAGCTGAAGCAGGTTTATTTTTTCCCAGTCTACTTTTATACCATTTTAATTACATGCAGATAAAAAAGTCAATTCTAGGTTGAGAAATGAGCAAGACAATAAACACAAATAGTCAAGGAACAAGCAAGGTAATAAACAAAGTCCTGTGATCACAGTTTCTAAGGGCTTATCAGGATGTCAAAAAACTGAGCCTACTTTCCAGTCCTAGCCCAAAGTCATACTCTTGCCTGAGCTTACTTCCTTGTCCTGGCCCAATGTCAAATTCCTGCTAAGCGGCCCCAAAAGTACTCCACAACAAATGATAGATAAAATCTTTAAACAAAAACTGGAGACCTCAAGCTGACTAGTACTGAGCATTCCATATTAAGTTCCCTCTGCTTTTCACCATGGATGTAACTAAATGCTTCAGGTTTCGGCCACTGCAATGTCCTTGCTATAATGGACTGTAACCTGAAATTGTGAGCTGAGAAACCAAATCCCTTTCTCCGGTAAACTGTTTCCTTTATGCTAATTAAATCAGTGACCCATGCATCAGGTCCCCCTCTAGGAAGTACTAATGGGCTGTTTACAGAATGCAATGATGGCTTACTCTTATTAATTGTAGCACCCTGGTGGCTCAGCACAGTGAGGATGTCTATATTGCTATGTTAACCTTTGAGTTCAGCTCAGCAGAGAAGCACTTACCGTGTCTTGCACCTTGTAAGCCTGATACTTCACAACCAAGATACTGAATTAATATCTGACGATGGTCACGGTCAACAGGAAAGGGACTTGCTTGTAAAGATTCCAGATCATTGCTTACCAAATTCATTCAAATGTTCCTTTCTGGAAGGGCAGTGCTTTGGGGTAACAGGTTCTGACCTTGGTAGGAGAGCCTGCAGCCTCTCAGCTCATCCCAAGGAAAGCCTTCTGGTGGAGTACTTTATCCTTTTAGCTTCCTTGAAAGCTAGTGAATTTGGAAGAGAATAAAATGTAAGGGATGGGGGGGTTGGAGGAAAATGAAGGAAAGGAAGAAAACAAAAGAGAGAAACAACTTTCTTATTTATTTAGTTTTGGGATTGGGGGGATTTGTTTGTTTGTTTGTTGTTTTGTTTTGTTGTTTTCAAAGACAGGTTTCTCTGTCCTGGAACTTGCTCTGTAGACCAGACTGGTCTTGAACTCAGAGAATTCTGGTTCCTTACTTTGCCACTCAACTGGACATCATTTTGAAGCATGGATGCCTCTTTCTATGAAGTAATTTTACTTTTTTAGTTTGAGATTAAAGGTATGTGCGAAGGGCACATCTGTAATCTAGCCAGAGGTGTGTGCTAAAGGATGAGCCACACCACAACTGAAAACAATTTTGTTTTTCCAGTGTGGAGAGCTTTTGGGAATGCTTCTAGAAACTTGGCAAGAATTTGACATTGGGCTAGGACAGGGATGTAGGCTCAAATAAGTATATTTACATTTTGGCTAATACAAAGCTCAAGGTAAACTCAGTAGAGGAATGTGTGACATTCCTTTTTTTTTTTTTTTGGTTGGTTGGTTTTGGTCAGGGTATTTAATCACAGTACAGAAATGGAACTAGGAGGTTAATACAGTTTTAGATTAATGTAATAATATATTCATGTATATTATTATAATAATAGTAATGTAGCTAAGTTAATTCAGTTTTAATGTGTGATGGTAAATCTGAAAATCTTTTTCTAAGTGTCAAAATTAGGCTTCTATTCTAAAAGTATTTCCCGCCTGTAGTAAGTCAACTGAAGCAGCCAAAGGAAGGTAAAGAGACTAAGTCTGTAAGAGGCCAGGGGTCCTATTTTAGGGCTTGAAGCATGAAGATGGAAGAAGAAAAGCAGAGAATAGAAGATAGATTCTAGATGCTTGACAAGCCCACTATACTTACAGAATACAGGAAAGAGAAGAGCATGAGTGCCTTCGGGTCTGTGCAACCACAGAGGCAAGAGTAGGGGCACAGAGGTCAGTGGGGTACTTGAGAACACCAGGTTTCTGTTTTGATGGGGAGGAGGCAGATTTTGCTGAAAAGCAACTGATCTTTTTAGGTATGTTAGCATCTAAACACTCATTCAGCATTGGAGTGGTCAGGCAGGCAGGCGCTTCAAAGGTCTAAAAGGAAAGGAAATGCTTGGACTGAAGAGAGAAATCAGAATGGTATTTATATAGACGCGTCATCAGAAGTTGTAGGTGCACTAAGTAGATCATCTGGGAAAGAGTGTGTAGAACGAGGAAGGCAGAGGAAAGGGTAAGTGGTCTTGTAGCACTGGGAAGAAAATTCAGTGTAGAAGAAAAACTGAAGAGGAGTGTTATCACAAGAGCCCAGAGGAGTGTTTCACAGAGGAAGGGTAGGGCTGGGGATATGGTCTAGCATCCCTGAGGCTCTAGGTTCAAGCCCCAGCATTTGGAGAGAGGGTTAGTGCACTGCATCACGAACTATTCAAAGACTGAAACATTATATTTGACCAAATGTGGGCCTTGAGAAATACCATTTTATTTAATTTCTGGGGCTAAAAATCCATTTCTGGGATCTGAAGAGACTACATGTGTGAATCTGTCTTTCAGTCTTTGGAGTTTTATGAAAAAAACAAAAATAAAAAAACTGGGTGATAGCAGAAGGGAGAAGTGGATGGAGTTAAGGAATGAGCTTTAGGCTTGGGGATTGGACTGCCAGGAGCAGACTCTGGGTAAAGGTGCACCAAGTTTGATGGTCTCTGGGGAAAGAAGAGGACCAGGTTCCCCAAGTTGTCCTCTGATTTCCACATGCAAGGTGAGGACATGCAAGTATACACACACACACACACACACACACACACACACACACACACACACAAGTACAGCATATGTTTAGTATATGGAAACCCTGGGCTCAATCCCCAGCCTCTCTCCAACATCCCAATAGGAGTGTCTACAAAAGAAAATGAGTACTTATGATCCTGATATGGAAAAACAGGAGCAGAGGAGTTCCAAGTTCACTATCAGCCTAGGCTAGCCTAGGCTATATAGTTCAGTCCTTGGGTTTAATCTTTAGGACATAAATAAAACAGAGCAGATAGGAGTCTTTTAAAAGAGTTGTGTCTCTTCCTCTCCCCCTCCCCTCCCTCTTCCTCTCCCCCTTCCCCCTCTCCCTCTCCCTCTCCCTTTCCCCCCTCTCCTTCCCCCTCCCCCTCCCTCCTCCTCTCTTTCTGTGTAGGCAAAATGTTACATTAAATAAGCACTTCTTTTTGTTTAGTTGATTTTGGTTGTTTTGGTTTTTCAAGGCAGGGTTTCTCTGTGTAGGTAGCCCTTGTTATCCTGGAATTCTTCTATAGACCAGGCTGGCCTCAAAGTGAAAGAGATCCACTTGGCTCTACCTCCCAAGTACAGGGACTAAAGGCATGTGCCACCACTGCAGCCTGCTAAAGAAGCACTTCTAAAAAGAACTTTGTTTTTATTTTATGGGTATGAGGATTTGCCGGCATATACTGATGCACATCTTGTGGACATACTCAGTTGTGTGACATATTTAAGCAAAAAACCTTAGCTAAAAGTAAAAGGAATTTGAGCTTCAGTATAGTAGTCCTTAAGCAAAACCATACATTTTACAAAGAAACAAGGCAATTCATTGACACTGCTTTTTTTTTTTTTTTTTGGCTTTTTTGTTTTGTTTTTGTTTTTTTGATTGTTTGTTTTTTGTTTTTCGAGACAGGGTTTCTCTGTGTAGCCCTGGCTGTCCTGGAACTCACTCTGTAGACCAGGCTGGCCTCAAACTCAGAAATCTACCTGCCTCTGCCTCCCAAGTGCTGGGATTAAAGGCGTGCGCCACCACCACCCGGCACATTGACACTAGTTAAGTTAGTCTGTATCTAACAATAATTTACCTTGCTAAGATTCTTGGCACTTTTGTTAACTTAAATTAGGTTGGGAAAAGGCATAATAGTAATTGAAAAAGCAACTAATTATAAATAATTACCAGCCAAATTATATTTACACCGCAATTAGTGTTTGAGGTGGTTTGTAGGCAGAGTCTTCTTTTCAATAAGCAACCATCAAATAATTGAATAGCTTGTAAAACACGGAAATATTCCTTTAATCTTTATTCCAAGTATAACCACATCCTCCTCGAATTACTATTATAATAGAATAAATAGCATTTATTATATTTTGTCGTTATCCATAGTTTGAGTTGGATGCTTTTAAAATCATGGCAAAAGTATCTACCTCATCACACAGGTTCTTTCTCAACAAATTTCATAGAGACACATGAATCCATGCTCTTGTAAGACAAGAGCTAGCCTTTAGGGTATGTACAAAGCAAATTTCAACAGTGTCTTTTGCAGTGGATTTCTCTAAGGATAATAGATCACTTTGTCATGTGACTATAATAGTTTTTAATTTTATGAGCTTGGGGACTTTCCCCCAGTGTTTCCAAGTGACTAATAACTTTGTTAACATCTTAATATTAAAAAAAAAAAAAAAAACTACTTCGACTTGACCCCTGATTTATACTTTATATTATCATTAGTGAAAACTCTTGATACCCGTTTATATTACTATACCAGTGAAAATCCTTTTTAGGCATTTGAGATAGCATTGTAAATTTGCGGGGTACTGTTGGTTGAGAGGAATACTTTCAATTAGTTCACTCCTTTAAGAATAGCCTAAGAAAAATATTATCAAATAACCTCGTACTATGCTTAATAAAGCTAATTCCTAGAAAGTTTTGCAAACTAAATATTCACCAGTTGACCTAATGGAGTACGGGTAGATAGGTGGCTGCTGGAACTGAGCCAACTCCTAAGCTAGGCGAGGCACACGGTGGGGGGTAGGCAGCGCCTGAGCCCTCCAAGGCAGGGCGCCACGTTGCTTTTCTCTTTTCTCTTTTGAAATAGAAAGACAACGCTTCTGGCTATTGTGTAAACCCGTCCAGAGCTGCCTTCATTCCCACATCAGATAAAGCACAAGCAGAATTAAAGCGCATTCCAATCCGACCCCGGGCAACACGTACGTCATTAACAAACGTTGAATTTTATTGCCTAGGCTGCGTTCGTCTCGAGGAAATACGTGAAAAAAAAATTAAAAAAAAAAAAAAAAAAAAAAAAAACCACCTCGGCTCAAACGAGGAACTGCACAGGATCAAAGCCACCACGCCAACCCAGCAGTGGCCACCGCCCCCGCCGAGCCCCGCCGACACCCCTCGAGATTCCCTCGTGTTCTCTGCTAACCAGCTGTATGCAGCGTGGGACAGACTCGCCTATCTCCCGCTCTCCCCACCAGCTCCACAAGCAATCCCCGCTTCCCAAGTCCCCAGCCGGACAACAGTGCGGTCTCCCGCTCAAGGGACAGCAGCAGCTCCATCTGCAACCAGGCTGGTAGTCCCCTGCACTCCCCGTGGGCCCACCGCCAGCCAGCCCGCTTTCGGCGACGTTTGACGGACACGAAGCTGCCCCTATGAGGCCCCGAGGGCGGGGCGATTGCGTCACTTCCTGGCCTGTCGGGGAGGATGCTTATATAAGGTCTGCGCTCACGCAGAACCCTCGCTTACACAGTATGGCCGGCGACATTAGCTAGCGCTCGCTCAACTCTCTCTAACGGGAAAGCAGCGGACTACAAGAGACTGAACTGTATCTGCCTCTATTTCCAACAGACTCACGTTCAACTTTCGCTCACGAAAATAGCCGGGAAAATTTTATTAGTCCTTTTTTTAAAAAAAAAGTTAATATAAAATTATAGCAAAAAAAAAAAAAAAAAAAAAGGAACCTGAACTTTAGTAACACAGCTGGAACAATCCACAGCGGCGGCAGGAGCGGCGGGAGAAGAGATTTAATTTAGTTGATTTTCTGTGGTTGTTGGTTGTTCGCTAGTCTCACGGTGATGGAAGCTGCACATTTTTTCGAAGGGACCGAGAAACTGCTGGAGGTCTGGTTTTCCAGACAGCAGTCCGACGCAAGCCAGGGATCTGGGGATCTTCGTACCATCCCAAGGTGGGTGCCGGGGCCGGAGGGTGGCTCACCGCCGCCTGCGAGGCACGAGTCGCGGCCTCAGGTGGGGCCAGGTCGGCGGGCGGGAATTGGCTTCTCCCGCCGCCGTTGCGGGGCCTCCTGCGCCTGGGGGAGGGGAGGAGGCCGGCGCGGCCGCGTGCTCAGGTAACGTCCCCGGCGGACGGCGGTGCCGGGCGGACGGGCCCCGGCGGGGGGCGCGCGGCCCTCCGGCAGGTGTGGCTCGGTTCGGCGTGCCCGTGCGGGCGAGGGGCGGGCGGAGCACGAGCTGGGCGGGCCTGGGCCCCGGGGCGACGAGCAGGCCTCCCGCCGTGGGGTGGGCGGCCGCGCGTGGCGCTCGCCCGGGCGACGGGATTGGGCGGGAGCGGCCGTGTCGCAGTGGCAGGCCCCGCCGACGCCCCGACGTGCCCTGCAGCCGAGCGCCTCGGGACCCTCCGCGGGCTTTGCCCCGGAGGCTCCTGACCTTGGGCGGTGTAACCTGTTACGGAGACGAGGTCCGAGAGAGCCCGGCGGAGTGGCGGAGGGTTTGCCCGCTTCCCCGGGGTACCAGCCGGTCAGCCCGGAGAGCTATTTTATTTAACGCCTTAAGCTGGAGCAAAGGAAACCCGGGGCCCCCGCACACACCCGGGCGATCACACGCGACACGGGACGTGGTGCGGAGAGCTGTTGGTGACCTCGCTGTGAGAATGGAGCATAGAAGCGCGGGTGACACTGAGGATGCATGGACCCGGCGGCGGTGACACCAGCCGCCAGGCGCCGGGGTTTGGCGGCCGGTACGCGGGCTCCGCCGTGCTCCAAGGCGCACTAATGCGACTAGAGTGGTGGAGGAACCGGCGTGGTCCGGTTCATTGAGAGGCGGACCAATGAGCTCCTGGGCCCCTCCGGAGCCAGGCCCCAGGGTGTGGACCAATGGGCGTTTCAGGAATGTTGGGCTGCGCGGTGCAACCGTCCTCTGACAAAAAGCGAGAAGAGAATCCCGGCGGCCACGTGCTGCCGAGACTTTAAGGCACACTGGGAAACGCAGTTCCTACTAGTTGCTGCAAACGTTTCCATTGTAGGGAAAAAAATGTACCCGAAGTGCTAAGGTCTCAGTTTTCGATCGTCGTGTGAAGTGTGTGCCATTTTCAGTTGCAAACACTTTTCAGGTTTTCTCATAGCAAGCATAGAGAAGCTTACTCTTTACCAGTGGAAAGCTAATTGTGGTCGGCGTCTCGAAAAGCTAGTGCTTTCAGGATTGCTTCCAAGAAAATCTTGCTACAAACAGAAAGAGGAGTGCGCTAGGAAATTACAAAATTTTTGATAAAGGGAAGATTATCGTTCTCAACTTAGTTGGAAATGCCAGAGTGGGTTTCTAGAAATGACTCAGGTTAAGATCACAGGTTGGTTGTCCAAGGGACCCGGATTTAATCCCCAGCATCCACGTAGCAGCTCACAACCATCTGTAACTCAGACTCCGGGGGATATGACACCCTCTTCTGACTCCTGAGTGCACTGCACACCTGTGGGGCACATACATGTAGGCAAAACACCTATAGGCTAAAGTAATATACATTAATGCTAAAGTATATTAACGCTTGACTAAAGTGGCTCCTGAGTAGAGGAAAGATGAGCCTTTTAAAAAAGGTAGGCTATTTTATTTTTTTCCTACACAGGATTTCTTTGTATAGCCCTGGCTAATCCACCTGCCTCTGCCACCGACCTGTGCTTTCTTTAAACGTTTGAAAACCATCTTTGCTATATATCAAGTAGTAGCTGGAATCTATTCGAAAGAACTGAAAAAATTAAATGCTTTTTCAGTGACCATCCAGCTGAGGGGGCACTGTTTGTTCTGAGGTTTTAAAGAACTGCCTGGGAAACAGCGGGGATAAATCACCTAGTCAGTGCCTAGCAGGGGGGTTGTAGGAGACCTGCATCTTTTCTGAAATGGAGAGAACAGCCATGGGGTAATAAATAGGATGGAGTAAACATATTTACAATAGCTAAGGTAGTAACAGGCTTTTATCCTTTTTAGGCCAAGGTTGAGGAAGAAAACGATATAAAAATGCTAGCTGGGTGTTAAAGCTGTCAAGAAGCAATTTTATGTAGTTAAACAAAGTTTGAGGGTTTTGTTGTTTGTTTGGAGACACAGTTTTTCTGTGTAGCATTGACTGGCCTGGAAGTCACTATGTAGATCAGGTTGGTCTTGGAACTCATTAACATTGTTGTATTGCGAAGTATTTGATAATGATTGAAAAAGTCCTTGCATGTCATTGCTGAGAATACTGCCCTCAGTACCTCCCGAAATGTGAGCAGACTAAAAGCTGAGGTTAAGACAGCTGTGAAACACTTTCAACACGATCCTATAGAAAGACTTGGGGTAACTAGAAATAGGGATTGCTTTTCACATCTTCACAAGAAACAGGAGAGTGCCTTAAGCAAGGTTACCAGGCCCGAGAGCATTAAGATCTAATTGGTTAAAATGACTTGAATTTTAATGGCAGTTTCGTAATAGCCCCCAACAGATCTACGGAAGAGGGAGATTGTTAGGAGTTGGTGGCACACACATCCTGGCACCGGGCAGGTCGAGGCTATGCTGGTCTACAAGTGAGTTTCAAGCCAGTCAGGTGCTGCATAGTGAGATCCTGAACCAAAAAATTAAAAACAAATGGATAGTTGTATAACCATACAACAGAATGCTACCCAGCGATAACTGAGCCATTGTTCTGTGAGCCAAAAAACACATGAGTACTAATGTAAGCAGATGTATGAGAAAGAAAGCCTGACAAGCATGCATGCTGTAAGATTTCATTTCTGTAAACCTAGGAAATGCAGGCTGATCTGACGAGACTGGTCTGCTGTGGATTGGAGGCCTTAGAGAGGGAGGGATGGATTATAAAGAGCATGAAGGACCTCTTAAGAATGCATTGCTGGCTGCGTGCTGTGTGTGGCACAGGTTCTTCATCCCGGCATTCCTGAGGCAGAGGCAGGGAGGTTGGAGTCAGCCTTGTCTGCATGAGCAAGATGCAGGCTGCTGAGGCTGTGCGAGCACCGTGCTGATCCTCACGGATTCTGAGGTGTTAGTCTGGCAAGAACCCGGGGCAAAGGTGCTTGATGAACAAGCCTAGAAAACTTGGATCTGTGTCTTTCTGGAGGTGCTCTTGTAAAAATAACTTGGACTTTGGGTTCACTGTCTTTTGCTTTTGTTTATTTAGTTTAGGTTTTGAGGTGGTAGATAGCCAGTCTCTTGGTTTCAGGCTTGTCCCAACAGGAGACCATGGCAATAGGGTTTCATGGGCTTTAGGGTTAGTCTAGGTAAGAACAAGACCCTGTCTCAAACCTAGGGCTGGGGAGGTGGGCCATTCTTGGTCAAATGCTGGGACTTGAACTGGATCCCTTGAACTCTGAGCAGAAAACCCTTGTGTCATTTTAAGTTTGTACTTGTAACCCTGGCAGGAAGGGAGGCAGGGACAGAGAATGAGACTGGCTGGTTAATGAACCCTGTCTGAAGGGAGCTGGGCACACTCCTAAGTTCTCAGTGGCTGTTGCAAGCATACCAGTGTGCACACATTTTTAGTTTGTTATGCCCTATTTTAAATATCTTTGCTAATCTCACAGTTTGGAAGGTGTTTTCTCCTGAAGGTTTTACATTTTATATTTAGATATGAAATTAGATTCGATTTGTATGTGGCATGGGGGAATAGAAATGGACCCATCTTTCTAAGCCAAGACAGAGTTCAAAAAATACTGAAATTAGCCTTTGAGAGTACTTCTCCCCTCTGAGTAGAATATTGGTTATAATTCATCTTAGGACATAACCTAAGCAAATTTGAGAGATTTCTTCTCAAGTGAAAGGAGCACGTGCATAGGCTTTGATTGCTTTATTGTTTTTGTTACTATTTGAGGGTGTGCACTTGAATTTGTGTTGGTAGAGATCAGGAGAGGTTATCAGATTCCATGGAACTGGAGTTACAGGCAAAGATGAGCTGCCTGACGGGGGTGTTGAGGCCTGAGTTCCATTTATTTATTCAGAGGTAGGGTCTTTCTGCGTAGTCCTGGTTGTCTGTCCTGGAGCTCCATTTATATAGATAAACCGGGCTGGCCTTTGAGGTCCTTCTGCTTCCTGAGTGTCAGGATTAAGGGTGTGTGCCACCAGGCCCAACTCCTGAATTTCTCTCACCCATCTGTCTCATCTCTCCAAGCCTGCAACCCCAGCCAACCCCTTTACTTTATTTAACAAAGGAAAATCAAGTTGATGCAGCTTGGTGTAAGCAGTTCCTTGCTTGGAGAAGAGTATGGTGTGAGCTGGGTAGTGAGGGCGGCTAAAGGGATGGGCGATCTGTGTTGGGTGGGCTTTAGAGTCCACTTAACCCTATGGAATATATTTGAAGTTGACATTAAAAGAAGCATAGTTTCTTAGGGTTAAGTGTCATCACTGGGAGCCAGACACAAGTGGATGGATGTCCAGTTGGGGCCCAGCTCGGCTATAGACCAACTTAGGGCTATCCAGTGAAAACCTGTCCCCAAAAATGGTTCTGATTATAAGATCTTTTTGCTTTACAATTTATGAGAGTGATCTATTCTTAGTAAGGTGAAGTTAGGTGGGAAATCCAGCAACAATAAAGAAGATAAATGCATTATTTGAAAAATATTAGACTTTTTAAATTGATGGTAGAAATAACATATAGAATTGGTGGGATATTCTTAGCCTGCTTTAGGGACGTTATAAGCAAAATAAAAATTTGAGTATTGTTGTTGTTAAGGTCATACATACATGAGCCATGACACTTTCTGAACTCTTTCATTTGACCACTGTTGCACAGTGCTGGAGTTACAGTGCATTGCCAGAAAACCCCTTAGTTTGAGCTTCCCACAGCAACTTTTTTGTTGTGCTGCTGCACATATGCAAGTGTGTTGTGTCTTCCTGTGGGGCAGAGGGCAGCTAACAGAACTCAGTTCTTTCCATCTTTTTTTTCCCCTCTTTGGTTCTGGGGGTCAAACTGGGGTGCTATAGTTAACACTGAGTCATCTTGTTGACCCCAGATTATCTCTCTTTAAGAAGCATACACTGGGCATACTGGCAGCAATAGAGAAAATAGTACAGATAAACTGGGGACAGGTTTGGTTTAGACATTTGTTTGCATTCATGCAGGTGCCCTTGGAGGCCAGAAGAGAGCATCGGATGTCCTGTAAGCGACCATAATACTTACTATCCGACCAGTTACTTTTTTGACACAAGAACTACCTTGGGTTATGGTTAGGTGATCTGAGTATGATGACTCTTGGACACAGACCTTAGTCAGGCTTTGTGCTCACTAATTTGGTAGCTTCAGTTGAATTTTTAAACAGTGACTAAGTAAACTGAACTTTGAAACCAGCCACTTCAGGAGTGATATGTAACCGCTTAAATTTATAGATTAAGATCTGTGGACAACTCTAGCTCAGCTGGATCTGGCAGTCTGTGTGCCATCATGTATCAACCTTTCAGGTGACTGAAGTGTAACTCTACTCTTGTTTCTGATTTCACTCTGTCTGCCTCCTGGTACTGTTCTGACTTGTTGTAGGCTTTGTATACATGTCTGGCTTACTTACACTTATGCAGTAGAAAGATGATACAGGTCTGTATGTGCTCAGTGTGTATTTAATGTTTCCAGATACACTCTCAGTCCGTCCTTAGGTAGTGTAACCTGTACATGTTAAATACAAGCAACCCTTCCCCTCAGCCCTTAACAACCTTTAACGTGTTTGTTTCATGTATAATATGGGTGTTCTGCCTGCATACATATATTTGTGTACCACTGAAACTGGAATTCCAGTTAATAGGTCTCAATGTGGGAACTGGGGATCAAACCCAGGTCCTTTTGTACCTTTTTAGTGATGTGGACTTGATTTAGGTGGAATGGTAGGAGTATTTGTGACTGCACAATGCTAACGTGCCCTTGGTTCATGTATTTGTAGCATTTTGGTGGGATTTTCTTTTTCTAAGCTACTAAAAGTTGTGCTGGGATAACAGTGTTCTTCTAAACCTTACTTGGGTGGGGGTATACTTTCTATATGGTTTTCTATAACTGCTACTCACTTTTACTCTGGGGGGGAGCTGGGTTGGGTACTGAGTATCATCTTGAAGTTGATGCTGGCCTGTAGCTAGCTGCCTTAGCCTCTCCCGTGCTAGGTTATAAGCCTGTCCACAGGCACTAAATACAGTGCCTGGCTTTGCCTCTACTGTTCAGTCCTAGGAGACAACTTCATTGTTTCCTCCATCTCAGTAACCCAGCCCTTCTTCCTCAAGTGACGGTGATGCTCAAAGTAGTCATTTCTTTCTGTCGTGGAATGAAAGGAAGCAGGTGTTTGATTGAAAGTCTTGGGTCAAACAGTTGGGCTTACCAACTAAGTGATTATGAAGACTCCTACACTTACAGCCAGAAGCTCAAGAAGAAAAACACCCCATAAAATTAAAGGCAGCACTGTGCATGTAGGCACAGCGTGGTGGTGTTCCACTTAATCCCAGCATTTGGGAGGCAGAGACAAGGTAAGTGAAGGATGGCCAGGGCTACATGAGAGAGACACCGTCTCAAACAAACAAAACCAAGGATTGAAGCAGTTGACTATACCAGCACAGAGAGAGAGAGAGAGAGAGAGAGAGAGAGAGAGAGACAGACAGACAGACAGACAGACAGACAGACAGACAGACAGACACTGACTGACTGAGACTGACTGACTTATTAGAACCTACAGTGTCTATTCATGTATAACAGCTATGGTCATTTTTTCTATTAAAAGCAAAGCTGAGTAGTTTCAGAACAAATTTATCTGCCTTGGAACAACTACTCTAGCACTAGCTGAAGCTGACTTATTAATGGGAAAGCTTTATTGCTGATGTTTAGAAAGTACCTTGGGATACCATTATTAGAAAGTAACAAAGGTAGACCTTATCTGCCTGTAGTAGCTGTTGCACCAGGTTGGTCTGTTTGTAAGTCTTGATACTACAGATGTTAAGCATAGCACTGAAATTGATGGCCAACAAAGGCCGCACATTAGGATCATGTGCTAGTTTAGTGGTTGGGTCGGGGTTTCTTACTTGAGACAGTTGCTACTGAGGAGACAGTTGGCAACATTTGGAGATATTTTTTGATTAACACACTCTAAGGTGCTGTAAGTAGATAAGGCCAAGGACGTCTGTCCCCGCGTAAAGGCCGCAGAGCCCAACAAGGAAGCATATGGATCAGAATGTCAGTAGTAAGTATCAAAGTAACTGTTGACTTGAGATGCTGAAAAGCCAGCTGGTGGTGGCAGCTCACAACCATCTGTAGCTTCAGTTCCTAAGGATCTGACACCCTGTTTTGGCCACTGGGCACTACATGCATGTTGTGCATAGACACACTCAGAAAGAGGGAATTGGCCAGTGTGGTGGCACACTTTTCTTAAATCACGGTGCTCAGGAATCTGAGGTGGAGGCCAGCCTGTGTACATAATGCATATCCAGTGCAGTCCTGTCTCAAAAAACCAAACAAATAAATGGATAAATGGTCTTAGTTACTGTGTCACATTTTCTATTTAATACCTGTCTTAAGAGACCAGAAATATAACTTGGTGCCGGTAGAGTGCTTGCCTGTCATTTGGACTGGGGTTCGATCTCCAGCATATTGGGACAAAAGTTTTCTTGACAAGGATAAAGTGTGATAGAAATAGCACTTTAATAATTGTATTTTTTGTTGGGTAACAGATCTGAGTGGGATGTCCTTTTGAAGGATGTGCAGTGCTCAATCATAAGTGTGACAAAGACTGACAAGCAGGAAGCTTATGTACTCAGGTAAGTGCTGTGAAGTGTGATGTTGAGTTGCCGTCCTGACCACAGCCTTCATGGGATAATGTGAGATACCATGTTCTTCTTACTGGAATCCTTGCTGCTTTTCTTCAGTTTTAAGTGTCCAAACACGAATAAGTAGTAGTGGCTCAATTCAGAAGGAACCGCCGGGCAGTGGTGGCGCATGCCTTTAATCCCAGCACTTGGGAGGCAGAGGCAGGTGGATTTCTGAGTTCGAGGCCAGCCTGGTCTACAGAGTGAGTTCCAGGACAGCCAGGGATGTACAGAGAAAGAAACCCTGTCTCGAAAAGCAAACAAACAAACAAACAAACAAACAAACAAAAAAACCAAGAATCCCGTGTGAAATGTAATTTGTGTGTCTAGGTAGGTTTTTTGTTTTAAGCCCTGTCTGGCAGTTCTTTGCTATGGTTGCCTTGTTTCCCACATAGCAGCAGTATCTGTGGGATCAAAGGAAAACATAGTATCTAATATCCGCCAGCTCCCGCTGACTGATCCAGCTCCCACTGACTGATCGCTGCCCTGATTTCTGGCAAGGTGTGAACTTTTGCTCCATTATAATCAGGTTGCTGTATTGGTATGCAAAAGCCACTATTAGCCTTTTAAAATTAGGTGTGACTGTCAGTTTAACTCTGTTTGGCATAGGCAGATGTTTACCAAAATGCTAACTTGTGAACTATGCCAAGTAGATATAAGATGTAAAAGCATTGGTTTCCTTATGAGTCTTTATGTACTTAACATGTGAACAGTGGTGCACAAGATGAGGTAAAGTAAGTAGCATTGGACACACAACCATTCCAGCTACACTTGGTTAGGCTCTGTGTGCGGTATGCAGACATAAGAATGAGCATTATACAAAACTGAATACTAGTCACTCTAAAGAAAAATTAAATTACACAATTGCAGGAAAATGGGTGAACTTGGAATGTATACTATTTAAACAAGGTTATAAAATCTTGAAGTGGAATGCATGCAATCACGCACATTCAGAAGCTAGCCAGTAGCTGTGTGCAGGTGTGTGTAGGAGAGAAGGAGAGGCTAAATATTAGGGGATAGAAGGAAGGCAGGCAGGCAGGCAGGCAGGCATGTTACAGTCGTAAGCTGTAAAAGGATGTAAAGCCAGTTGTTCTTGTAATTATGTTGTAGTTTGGTTTTGGTGGATAAATACGTAAAATACATTCAACAGTGATGTGTGTTCTCAGTAACACCGATGTTGCTTGTGATGATCTTGTGACTTTCTGTTGCAGTGAGAGTAGCATGTTTGTCTCCAAGAGACGTTTCATTTTGAAGACATGTGGTACCACCCTCTTACTGAAAGCACTGGTTCCCCTGTTGAAGCTTGCTCGGGATTACAGTGGGTTTGACTCAATTCAAGTAAGTACTCGGATGTAGACCTGTGTGGTTTCTGCTCTGGTTGCATCTTAATATTTTACCTCAGAGAATGGAATGTCCCTACAACTTCAGAATTCGGTTTTTTGCACCTGTGGTTGGGATTGAACCCAAGGCTTTACACATGCTAGTCAAATGCTCTGTCACTGAACTGCTTCCTGCCATGTTTGGGGTCTTTGGCTTTTTTGTTTTGCAATACAGGATGTTGTTGTATACTAGGCTTGCTTCAGACTCAGTCCTTCTTTCTGCCTTTCCTCCCAGAGATGTGCGTGTTACCACAACTGCTTTGTGGGGTGGGAAGAAGAGGGGGTCTGGCTTTGGAGCCCCCGGTTGCTTTCAAATTCACACTCTGGCTTAGAGTCCTTATTGCTGAGAGTAGAGCTGTGACCCACCATGCCCTCACTGGTGGACTTTAGTGATTACTCCCATCCTTGTGAGACATTTAAAACAGAGGCACTTTGTGTTGTTGACTATTGGGAACACTTGCCATGCAATCTTGACAGCTTGTCTAATCCCAGAACCCACAAGGGGTGGAGAGAAGTGACTCCAGATTTGTCCTTTGACCTCCACATACACACATGGTACAGTTTTTACTTAATGTATAGGAACCATTACTCCAAGCTGGATTTGGTGGCTGCACTTGCAGTCCCAGTGCTTTGGCTTTGGGAGGCTGAGGCAGGAGGATAGTCTGGTCTACTGTCCCTCTGTCTGTCTGTCTGTCTGTCTGTCTGTCTCTCTCTCTCTCTCTCTCTCTCTCTCTCTCTCTCTCTCTCTCTCTCTGTGTGTGTGTGTGTGTGTGTGTGTTTAATTTTTGTATCCAAGGGAGGCTGAGGCAGGAGGAACAGTCTGGTTTGCTGTCCTTGTGTGTGTGTGTGTGTGTGTGTGTGTGTGTATAATCTATGTATCCGAGTGGTTTGCCTACACATGTATGTGCCTAATGCCCATGAGGACAGCATAGGGCAGCAGATCCCATGTGCTGTGCTTAGAGTGGGCTTGAGTCTCCATGTGAATGTGGGAATCAAACTTGAATCTTAAAGATCTCTCTTTTTCTTTTTAAGAGCTTCTTTTATTCTCGTAAGAATTTCATGAAGCCTTCTCACCAAGGGTACCCACACCGGAATTTCCAGGAAGAAATTGAGTTTCTTAATGCAATTTTCCCAAGTAAGTGAACCTAGAATTTAGAATTGGGTGTTTTGTATTTTAATTTCTGAGATGGGTTTCATGATAGCCCTTGCTGATCTGGTTCTGGCCTGGAACTTCAGGGATTTTTTACACTGTTTGATAGTGTGGGGTTTTGTTTTGTTTTGTTTTGTTTTTCTGTTTTCTGTTTACCTGGGTGTTGTAAAGATTTCAGACATTTTAGTCGTGTGGGTAAAACAGTACAAATTGTATTATGCTCTAACAAAAATAGTGTGGGCAGAGTATTGTGGCAAGTGGGGCATGTGCCTGTTCATGTGACTAAGTAGACTGAAGGGACAGATGCTTGAGGTTAAGCATTCAGAGCCAGTGTGGGCCAGATAGTGAGAGGTTGGTTTGAAAACAATTGCTGGGGAGATGGCTCAAGTAGTTGTAAGTTACTTGCTACACAAAAACCCAAATTTGATCTCTAGTATCTACAATTAAAATAAAAGCACAACCAGCCTGGTGTGGGTGTGGAGGGTGGGAGGCAGAGAGAGGCTGGTGGCCCTGTGGCTCATGTCATAGCCCAGCCTGTTCTGCAGGCTTAGGTATGGAGAGCTCACAAGAGTGGTGAACACACATAACTTGCATGCATGAGGCCCTGAATTTGATCTTCAACACCATGAAAAATAAGACTTGAGACCCTTGCAGTAATGTGTGACATCAACCACTGCATGCTGCCAGAGGGGTGGGTATTTACTTGGGGTCGTTTCCAAGTTGGTTTACTGGCCAAGGAAAATCTTGAAACAGTTTGGGAAGGATATGTAAACCAGCTTAGAGAGGTGAAGTTTGTACCCTGTGGAACTTTTAGGAAGAAGGTGAGTGTGATTTTCTCGATCATTAGGATCCAGCTACAACTTCACAAGCACCAGTGGCAGCCAGCTCAAATGCCTCCGAGCAAAGGTGGGATGCCAGTGTGATTTAAGCACTTGCAAAGGGTCTAGGTTTGGTTCCTGGTGCCAACCTGGTAACGGATCTGCCTTCTTCTGACCTGTGGGCACAAAACACTCTAGTGGTGCCTGCAAACTCATACACGTGCAAACATCTTAAGACAGCAAGGGAGATGTTTCCTGTCAGAAGTCACTCTAATTTCCCTTTGCTGACATTTCTGCTAGGTGGCATATAATACTCTTTGTTGAATGACTGATAGTAAGTCATCCTGTTATATGATTTGTAAAAGATCTCTTTCCTCACAGATGGAGCAGCCTACTGTATGGGACGGATGAATTCTGACTGTTGGTATGTAGTTTTGATTTGGGTTTGGCTGTTGCCTATGTGTGTGTGGGGGGGGGGGCGGTTTAGGGGAGAAGGGTGTTTTAAGCTAGACCTAGTAACCCACGCTTGTTAATCCTAGCTATTCTGGAGGCTGAAGTAGGAGGAACAAGGCCAGTAAAGTCAACTTAGTGCCATAAAATAGAAATGGGAAAGGGTTGGAGGTGTGTTCCATGTACCCTGTGTACTTAGCATGTGCATGGCCCTAGGATTGTCCCCTAATAATACTGTGTTTTTTAAGCAAAGTTGGAATTTTGGAATTGTTGTGGGAGGGCAGAGTTTCATTTTGTAGCTTGCTGGCTTTGTAAACCAGGCTGTCACTGTCTTTGCCTGCCTCCTGAGAGGCGGCATTAATTAAAAGTGGACTACTATGGCCATTGCAAGTTGTTTGTAAGTTTTGTTTGTTTGTTTGATCATGATTCACCTCCGACCCTGATCCCCACCTTGTTAACCTGTCCTTTAGCCAGGCAGCGATAGTGCAAGCCTTTAATTTGGCACTGTACTTTGGAGGCAAGGGCAAATGGATCTCTTGAATTTGAGATCAGCCTGGTCTTCAGAGTGAGTTCCAGGGCATCCATAGCTACACATTGAAACTCTGCCTAGAAATACACACACACACACACACACACACACACACACACACACACACACACTCTTCAATTCATTGCCCTTATCTATACTTCTGGATGTTTGGCCATACACTAGCGTTTCATCAACCTGCCTAGAACTCTTAAAGAAGGCTGACTCTTGAAGGCGTTAATTGCTCCTGTCTTTTCTGTTGAGATTGGGGCTCGTGAAGCACCTGCTTCCCACGACAGGCTAATAGTTGACTGGCTTGGTGTCCGGGCAGCTACAGCTGCTTTGAGCATGAGCATTGTGAAGAGGGGCCATGGGCTTTTCAGACTGGGCTTCTTGTATAAACTGTCAGCTCTGAAGTAAAACCTATGTTTTGCTTCTACATAGGTACTTGTATACTTTGGATTTCCCAGAGAGCCGAGTAATCAATCAGCCAGATCAAACCCTGGAAATTCTGATGAGTGAGCTTGACCCAGCAGTTATGGACCAGTTCTACATGAAAGATGGTGTTACTGCAAAGGATGTCACTCGTGAGAGTGGAATTCGTGACCTGATACCAGGTTCTGTCATTGATGCCACACTGTTCAATCCTTGTGGCTATTCAATGAATGGAATGAAATCGGATGTGAGTGATTATTAGTCTGAATGTTTTAATATTTGTGTCTTCTCCTTTTTGTTAATAACAACTTTTGTTTAATATTAACTTTCTGTTACTTTTTTCTAAGGGAACATATTGGACTATTCACATCACTCCAGAACCAGAATTTTCTTATGTTAGCTTTGAAACAAACCTAAGTCAGACTTCCTATGACGACCTGATCAGGAAAGTTGTGGAAGTCTTCAAGCCAGGAAAATTTGTGACCACCTTGTTTGTTAATCAGGTACCTGGACTTGTGTTTTGTTGTCCTTTTCTTTGGCTATCCAAGGTCTTGCAAGCACTTCCCAGCCCGACTAGTGTGGCTACTAGGAGCAGTGGAACCTAAGGGAAGCCATGGCCTTGCCACACATGTTGTCACTAAGCCATATGTCACAGGGCCACTCCCTGTGGCTGCTGGACAGAGAAACCTAGCATATGCTGGACTGACTGAGAAACCTAGTAAGCTCCTGTTCTGCTGATGCTCCCTGTTGACAACCTTGCTTCCAGCCCATACGGAAACAATGAATGAATGAATGAATAAAATGCCATGGTTTGGGTTGGAGAGAGCTCAGCAGCTAAGAGCACTTGGCCTTATCTCAGCATCCATAGAGGTGACTCACAAACACTGCAACGACAAAGAAATGTATGCCCGTTTTGCCCAGTGGCAAATACACACAAATACACAAATACTTTAAATAGTACTCTTTCAAAATGCATAGTTTTAAGTTAGTCATCTATTCATGGCCTTACTGTTTTGTCTGAAAATATAATTCTATTTTCAGAATACTAATGCTTGTTTCAATTTTCCCCCAGAGTTCTAAATGTCGCACAGTGCTTTCTTCACCCCAGAAGATTGACGGCTTTAAACGTCTTGATTGCCAGAGTGCTATGTTCAACGATTACAATTTTGTTTTTACCAGTTTTGCTAAGAAACAGCAACAACAGCAGAGTTGATTAGGAAAAATGAAGAAGAAAAAACGCAAAAAGAGAAGACACACAGGAGGTGGTGGCTGCTTTTTAGATGTTGATCCTGGGGGCCATGCTGACCATGACCACCACCTTGTAGTTGCAGAAAGCCCTAGGTGTAATGATAGTGTAATCATTTTGAAGTGTATGCATTATTATATCAAGGAGTTAGCTATCTTGCATGAATGCTCTCTTCTGTGTTTAGGTGTTCTATGCCACTCTTGCTGTGGAACTGAAGTGCATGTGGAAAAGAACTTTGACTGTATGAATCTTTACGACACTTGTGAAAACGATTCGATTTGGTTTATGCACAGCGTAATATTTCTGCAGGCATCGTCCAAAATCCCCCACAGACAAGGCTTTCGTCCCCATTAGATCGGCCTCAGCTGACCATCTGCGACTGTTCTATTCAACTGCTGCCAGAGTTTTCACATCCAGTTACCTCCACTTTCTAGAGTATATTCTCTACTAATGTTGTTCAGAACCAATTTTTACTTCACACAGGTGTTTTATGCAATGGCAATTAAAGTCTTTCTTCCACACGTTGAGTCTTTGTAAGAAAATGATTCCAGTTGCTTGTTTTGTTTTAATAGTTGCTCCCGCATTTATAGTCCTGTGGTTTCTTTACCACCCCTGATGAAGCAATACACTGTTACACTGTGGGCTTATAATCTTTCACCCCAGATGAGTTTGGAAGTGGTCCCTTAATTTTTTTTCCTAAGACTAAGAATGTGGCCTTCTTATTGGCATGAACTTTTGTGGAAGATAATGACAAAATTGAATGTACCAAATGAAAAGAATTCAGTCTCCGGGGCGATGAGCATTGAGAACCCATTAAATACAAAACTCCATGGGACTGATAGGCTATGGAGGGCCTGCCATGCCTTCACTGACTTACTAAGTAGTGAGAGGAATGTCCACTAAGTCACTCCTAAACCCTCTGACCTCGGTAAGGGCCGCCATTGCCACCAATCTTTCCTAACGGAGAATCTGTAGTTTCCATTCATTTGTTCTGATGTGGGCTGTTCTCTGTGGTCTTCCTTTTCACCGTGGTGTTCAGATCACATGAATGGCTGACCAGAGGGAGGACGCTCCAGGTTACTCAGCCACATAGTGAATGAGTGGATGAACGATATTCTGAGTCTATTTAATGGCACTAGAAAAATGGCCATTTGCAAATGCTGTGGGATTTTAAACAGAGCAAACTGGACTAAGCCCCCTGTCAATTGCCCTCCTACTGTTGTCTTGGTAGTTTCTGGACTGACGCAGTGATGTTTTGTTCCTTCCGTATTTATAATGAAACACTTTTTTAGCGTTTCTAAATGTTGAATCTACTTGGTTTGAAATCAAGTGGTTGGAACACTGTCTGATTTTTACTTTATACACAGTGTTGATTGAATGCTTCATTGGGGAAGCTTTCAGTCAGCTTTATCAGTCTGATTCTGTAATGAGCACAGCACCTATTTTGAATTGCTATTTGGAGGACCAGTGGTTATTTAAGCTGGATTTTTGTAACCCAGTAGATTTTGGCTTGAGGTCTGATTCCCCCATCTTAAAAAATTAAGAATTCTAATGTTGAAAATTGCATAGGTTTGTGTGTAACAAAGCCTAGAGAAGAGACTGTAGGTGGACTAGTGGTCTAGTGTAATTACAGGCGGGGAAGTTTTGGTGCCATAATTTCTCTTTGTTGGTGTTGGACTTTTAATCAGCTGAAATGTATTTCTGTACCACAATGTAAGCTTCAATAAAAGTTTGCTTAATTGTCTAGCAACATTCAGAAAGTTTTGTGTTTGGTGTCTACTTAACTGAAACCCAGAGAATTTAAAACATTTGAAGGTAGAAGTGACAACCGACCTTAAGCCATCTGTAGGGCCTTCATGTACAGTGTGTTTTATTGAAGTTTTTTTGGCAAGTACTCTACCTAAGTGTCTATAAGCGGAAAGTAAGTAGGCAAAAATATACTATGGTTTTTGTCGAGATGGGCTTATGTTAGAAGATACTTGGCTGGTTTTCTGTTTAAGAAAAAGGTGTGGGACTTAAAATTACTCTAGGCTTGAAGAAGCCTGAGGCAAGAGGCTCACTTGCCCTGTACCTGTGTGTGTGTACCACCTTCTAAGAATAGACATCCTAGTTTTATTCTCTGCTAAAAATATGTGCTACTGGTTCCATTTCTGGCTTCCTACTGTCTTGCTGTACTGGAAGAGGGGCTACGGGCTCTGCTTGCATTCTGTCCCTTCAGAGACTGTCCCATGAATTGCTTGTGTTTCAGTTGAGTTCTGTACTTTCCTGACTTCTGGTTTTCTTCTATCTCCGATGAGTCAGAAAGTGTCTGCTGGTCCTTGTGTGATAAGTGGTCAGAAGGCTGAGCAATTGCTATTGTTAACTTTGATAAATCAAAATTCCCCAGAATGTACAGCTGTCTGGTTCTGGTGACATCAGCAACTTTGACTTGTACAGATTCTAGGTGGCCTTAACGTGAATATGTACGGGTAGCTGGGACATGGTCTGATTCTACACTCACAGTGCGTTGAACAATGGAATGTGACCTGGCTTTACTAGTGAAGACCCTGGCTGCCAAGACTGACCTAAGTTAAGAGGACCAGCTCCCACAAACTTCCAACCCTAAGGTGTTGAGAAGTGTAGGTGTGCAGCAATGCTAACCATAGGGCCAAGCCCAGATGCATAAAGAATAAAAGGTGCCAAGTGTAAAAAGCCAAACTGCCCTTTGGCAGACAAGATTGCCGAACTGATAGGATGTGACATTCGAAACAGATTGAGACAGGAAAGAGTGAGCCTAGGCTTGCAGGAGACGGGATGCTAGGTGAGTTAGCTGGGAGGCTGCATGGTTAACATGAGGCGGCCACAAGCTAAATGTGCTGTGAACATACTGAGAAACCAGCATGTCGAAAGGATTTTAAAATTCTAGTCCTCTCTACAAAAAAGCCCCTCAATGTTGCTCTTCCATAGGACCCAGGTTTGATTTCTAGCACAGATAGAATCTTCCCTATATAATATAATTGAAACAATTACGTTACCCCCTCTGGACCCTCCCACAAGTTGATACTGTTTCTTTGATTATTGTTATATGCATAGAAACTACGCACAAGGTCAGTTTCTGTGCTTCTCTCATTGCAAACTGGGAAGTTTGGAACTGATAGGACAGGTCAAGTGTGGCCTATGGCTGAGCGTGGTGGTGCAGTCCGTTAGGCTCAGCACTTGGGAAGCAGAGGTTTGAAACCAGCCTGGCTTACATGCAGAGGTCCAGTACAGCTAAGGGTACATAGAGACACTGTCTCGAAGTGTGTGTGTGTGTATCTTAGGGTTTCTATTACTGTGAAAAGACCATGACCATTGGCAACTCTAAAGATTTATCTCTTTATGTATATGATTGCTCCGTCTTAATGCACACCAGAAGAGAGGGAATCGGATCCCATTACAGATGGTTGTGAGCACAGGGTCTCACTTTGTGGCCCTGCCATTGAAGAGCAGGCTGGCTTCAAACCACAGATCTCCTGCCTCTGCTCTGCCTTGGGAGAGCTGGGACTAAAGGATGAGCACCACTGTGCCTGTTTCAAACATTTCTAGATGCAAAGACTGAAAACAAGGGGAGCGAATGACGAGATGGAGGTGGGTGTGGGGGTTAGTGAGGGGTCAGTCATCCTGGCTTCTGTAGGTGATAACATTCTGATGGAGCAGGATCAAGGTCAAAAAACTTGAGTGCAGGTAGAGAAACTGCACTAGTGGAACAATTTTAGGTAAGTTTTAGAAGTTTGTGTTTACAAAAAAAAAAAAATGACATTAAAATGCACGTGAATTTGAAAGCATGAGAACATCCACTTCCCAAAAGAGCGGTTTTGGTCCCTTAGATGCGCAGTGTCAATCTTTCCATTTAGAGCAATCGGTTGGGAGATGTGTTACAGAACTACGGCTGCTTTGCTGGCTGGCCTTTCTTGTATCAGGAAGTTAGGTTCGGTGAGCCCCTCAGATAGCATGTGGTCTCTAAGGAAACATCATTACCTGCTTCAAGCAAGATTACTGTTGCGATCAGGCTGTACCCGATTCCAAGTTACTCTATATTGAATAAAACAGTGTCTTTCCAGGCTGTGCGTGGCCTATAAGACTATTTTGCCAACCGATTTTGTCTCCATTTTGCCAGCGATTTTGACTCCATTTTGATGGAGAGCACCTGCAGCCCCACACACCAGCAGAGACAGATAAATGAGTTCTTCCTGGGAGTAAAGAGTTGGTCACCCTATACGTTTACTGGGGTGAATTTAGGCTGTAGGGATACGAGAGTGTACTAGAATCATATCCGAAAAATCAGGCGGAGAACTTACCAGTCACACCAGATCCTGGGAAGGGTGTAGCACTTCCTCACCTGGCCCTAAGTGATAGACCTAACACTGTCTTAGCACACCCCACACACAACCTGTCACCCGACACCCAACTGAAGGCTCCCCACTCATCTGTGTCCCCCCACAGTTGATGTGGCCTCTTCAGTGGCCTGCTATCCCCCTGCTCTCCAGTCAGGGCTTGCACAGGAAAGGCTCTTTCCTACTCTGACCCTTGTTTAGCGTTTCCACCTGCAGCTGGCCTCAGTGGCTTAGCTCTTGAATCCAACTCCAGCAGTGCCAGTTAAAGGCCCCTCCTGGCTCTGGTCTGACTGACAGACCAAGCAGCTCTGCTGTGGGCTTTCTAACTTGTATTCAGTCTGTGAGTCATACATATGCAGTCATACTCACTGTGTGGTATGACTTGAGAATTAATACTAGTAATTAAGATTGGCATTAAAGAACCTGTGTACCAGAAGTATAGGGATTGAAATGAAGCAGAGATTGAAGGAATGGCCAACCAGTGAATGGTCCACCTTAAGACCGGATCCATGGCCGGGCGGTGGTGGCACACGCCTTTAATCCCAGCACTTGGGAGGCAGAGGCAGGCGGATTTCTGAGTTCGAGGCCAGCCTGGTCTACAGAGTGAGTTCCAGGACAGCCAGGGCTACACAGAGAAACCCTGTCTCGGAAAAAAAAACAAAAAACAACAACAACAAAAAAAGACCGGACCCCCTCCCCCCCGACATTATGCTATGCTTGCAGACAGGAGCCTAGACAGTCTTCTGAGGAACTTTACCCAGCACTGATGGATGCAGATGCAGACCCACAGCCAAACAAAACACTAGATGGAGCTTGGGAGTCTCATGGAAGAGTCAAGGGAAGGACTGAGGGAGCTGGAGGTGTCAAGGACACCAACAAGAAGACCTACAGAGTCAACTAACCTGGGTCCATGGGGGATCACAGAGACTGAACCACCAACCAAAGAGCATCCCTGGACTGGATGTAGGCTCCCCCTCGCCCACACAGATGTAGCAGGTGTGCAGTTTGGCCCTCATGTGGGTGCTGTAACAATTAAAGCAGGGGCTGTCTCTGACTCTGTTGCCTGCCTTTGGGGGCTGCCTTGTCTGGCCTCAGTGAAAGTGTATGTTATTAGTCCTGCTGTACCTTGATGTGCCAGGGTGAGGTGGTACCCACTGGGGAAGCCTCCCTTTTTCTGAGGAAAAGGAGATGGGAGAATGGAGGAGGGTATGAGGGTGGGACTTGGGGACAGGAGGGAGGAAGGCTGTTATCGGACTGTAAAGTGAATAAATAAA
The DNA here is from genome assembly GCF_011762505.2 of Arvicanthis niloticus. NCBI lineage: Eukaryota > Metazoa > Chordata > Mammalia > Rodentia > Muridae > Arvicanthis > Arvicanthis niloticus. The sequence continues at coordinate 17,583,822 of NC_047677.1, forward strand.
TTAATGAGGAAAAATAACTATTTGCCTTAGGCTACCGAGGTAGGTGGAATTACATGACAGTTACCCTTAAAAATTCTGAATTTCAGCTGGGCATGGTGGTGCCTGCATTTAATCCCAGCACTCTGGAGGAAGGCAGATCTCTGAAGTAGAAACTTCTGGTTTCTTTGGAAAGTCAGTTATGTCAAATGATGGTTTGCTGGGGCACGCAGGTAAAGGATGCCTTGCTAAAGCAGACACGTGAAAGGATGCCTGAGGTTAAGGATTATAAATAAAACCCAACAGACAGTGGATGACGTATTGATAGGCTTTGCCATTCCTTACTGGTCATCGTTTGTCTTGACTTTATAGGAAGAAATTCACCAAAATACTTCTGGTGGTGTGTGTTCTGGCGGCTTCTTGCCACTTCCTCAGACTCGGGGCAATTGGCAAAGTGAAGTGGAAGTTTCTGGATATGTCAACTAATACAGAGTCACGTGGTTAGGCGAGACCCATGGGAGGACACATGATGTTTGCAGGGAGTATAAATAGGACCCAACCTATAGTGATGGCGGGCTTGCATAGCTAGCTTTGCAACACTTTGTTGGTCTTGGGTCTTCATGTTCACTGATTACTTCATTGTGAGAGGCAAGGCAGAGAACTCTTGGTGTCCCTGCTGATCCTGGTCACTCCTGCTGACTCGTTTCTGCTGGGTCGAGCCACAGCTGCTGATTCCTGTTTGCTATCCTGACACTACTGACCTGGACCGCTGATATCCTGACAATTGGAGACTGAAATTACCTCAAGGAGTTACTTCTAAACAGCAAACAGCAGAGCCTCTCAGCTTCTTCTGGATCGGCCTGCCATTGCTGATTTGTGAACAGTATTTGTGAGTGGATCGCGCTGCCACTGCTGATTCAGAGTGAGCTGCATGGCTGATATCCTGACAAGGCAGATTGGATTTGATCCAAAGAAATATTTCTTAGCAGGTCCACTTACCCTGTATCCTAATAACCTTTCTTTTCCACTGCCTCTTGTGGGTGGTGGGCTAGGAGGGAGATCAAGCCATTAAAAGTAGGTTTTGAAAAATCTAAGCCAACAGATCTCTGTGAGTTCAAGACCAGCCTGATGCCAGGGCGCCATTACACAGGAAACCCTGTCTGGAAAAGCCACAGAAAAACAACAACAAACAAATGAAAAACCCTTAAACTTTGTAGATTTATTGTTACGCAGTAAACTCTGACATTGTAGAAAGGCATACATGTGTTCATGTGTGTTTCTGGCAAGACACACTTGTAACAATAACATGTCCATGGACTCTCTTATCAGAAATATGCATTGCTACTGAATGACACTATGTATTTCTGATTTAGTTCTGGTTTTTTTTTTTCTATCTTTTTTATTTGTGCATATGTGTGTAAGGCTGTAATCTTTGAGAGAGACTGGAGTCTCTTTATCTCCACTCAGGACCAGAGAGAGAACTCAGATTCTATTCTGACCCAGGGAAGTAGACTTCCCTTCATCTTCTTCCCTTTCATATATTTTGAATCTTGGGAAAGGGCAGTTGCATTTCCTCCCCACACTTGTGTTTGAGTTGCTGGGAAAGGAGAAGTTGTATTAGAAGGTCACTATGAAGATCTATTTTCCCTGGCCTCCAGATCTGCTGATGGCCGTCTCCTATCTAGACTAATAGTTTGGTGTAAATTATACCATGTGAAATAATCAAGATAAAATCAGTGTCATTTACAGATGGCCAGAGTTAGCTTTCCAGCCTGTGTCCATTGGCTTATTAAAATACATCTGTGATACAGAACTATTGGGGTGTCTTTGGGAGTTGTGCTGGCTATTTTTGTGTGTCAATTTGACACAAGATGGAGTTATCACAGAGAAAGGAACCTCCTTTGAGGAAAAAAAAAAAAAAAGTAGTCTTACTGCCTTGGATTTAACAAGGCTTTCCAGGGCAAAGAATATGGACACAGTGAGCTACTCAGTCCAAGTTTTCATTCCAGGAGTCCAGGTCCTTGTGGTTTTTGGTCACATTCTCAGTATGGTTTCTGGAAAAGGTGAAAAGGCAGAGGGAAAAACCACGCCCCTTTATGGTATCTCCCACCCTTGGCAAGTATGGGGCTATGGGATTTCTCAAGGACACTTTGGCTTTTAACCAAGAAAGAAACCAGTCCCTTTTCTTGAGGGCAGGTTTACACTGAGCTGGCCAGTTTCTCCCTCCCGTTCTTACCAGCCACTGACTGAATGTTCTAACCTTACCTGGTGCATCTGTAAGAACATTCTAAAGCTCTTAGGGGTGTGACCGACTGAAAGTGCTATTTACAAGTTGTGTTCACAGCTGTTGGGTGTGGTGGTACACACCTGTAATCCCAGCTCTCTGGAAACAGAGACAGGCAGATCTCCGGGAGTTTGAGGACAACCTGGCCTAATAGTGAGCTCCAGACCAGCCAAGGCTACATAGTGAGGCTGTGTCTGATAGCCTTCGTTGAACACCACCATGGCTCCTTCCTGTTTGACAGCATGCATACCAAGAACATGGAACCAGGTTGTCTTCCCTGCCCAACACTGATGAGCTACTTAAGGCTTATAGGAGCGAATTTGTCATCTGTTCCAACATTTTAAAACATAGCCTGGAGCAACAGGAAAAGTAGAAACAGAAGGGACAATTGGCTTCAGTAAATACATGTGGAATGCTATAGAGAATAACCAGGAACAGGACAAGCGTAAGGTTGGGAGTGGCACCTGCTGAGTTTAAATGCAATCCAAGGAGCATAGAGAGATGACTCGTGGTTAAGAGTACTTGCTGTACTTGGCAGAGGACCAGAATTTGATATCCAGCACTCAAACTGGGTGGTTCACAACCACCTATAATTCCAGCTCTGGCACCCTCTTCTGAACTCTCTGGGCATCCTCATGCACATGTGTGTGCTCACAAGATACATATACACATAAGTAAACGTGTTATAAATAAATAAAAAAGAAAGAAAGAAAGAAAGAAAGAAAGAAAGAAAGAAAGAAAGAAAGAGCTGGAGAGCAGCTCATCTAGAGGACCCAGGTTTGAGTCTCAGCATCTTCATGGCAGCTCACAACCATCTCTAATCCAAATCCTGGGGATCCTATACCTTCTTTTGACCTCTGCAGACCCCAGGCTTGCGATGATTGCACATACACACAGGCAAAAGACACATAGACATAATAATCAATTAACAAATTGATAATAAATGCAATCTAGGTGAAGACTGAACTAGCCAACACTGAGACTGTAGAGTGCAGCAAGGACGGCACTGAGCCGTAGGACACGCTCACAACGGCTGCGGGAGGTCAGTAGCAGGTTTAAAAGCAAGGTCACTGAGCTGGTGGAAGGTTAATGGAGAACGTCCAGTGCCCAGTGCTAGGACCTGAAGGACAGGCCACCAGAGGCTCTTGGAGACCACCACCAACTGGATGGAAAGCCTCAAAGGCTAAATGAGTACTTGCCTGGTGATGAGCAGGCTGCCATGAGGACACTGTGTGACAGCCAGCTCCCAAAGACCGACAATCCAGAAGATGAGCTAGTGATTGGATATCCTATACTACATGATGACCCATGTAGTAGACTGGAGTTGCAAGAAATCACAATCGGGTGAAGGGGATCGGTCAACGCATCCATGCAGGTGCACACTGTGGAGTGTGTCAACATTCTAGACAAGGTGTCACACTTCCCCCAACACTATTCTATGCCACTCCTAGAAGAAATACCTCAACATCTAGAAAAATAAAGCCCAGAATGGCAGCATACTCCCTCAATCTCAGCACCCTCAAGAGGCAGGGGAAGGATCTCTGTAAGTTCAAGCCCAACCTGGTCTATATAGCGAGTTCCAGGCCATCTAGAACTATGCAGTGAGAACTTGTCACAAACAAAGAAAGAAAAAGGAATAGAGAAAGAAGAGGTCATCTTTTTCTAAAAATATATAGTTATAAAACTTTAAAGATTTTGAAGTGTGTTTGTGTGTGTGTGTGTGTGTGTGCATGCTCATGCCCTCACCTCTGCTAGTACTCACTCGTAACTTCTGAGTCACCTCTCCTGCCCTACTGTGTGCATCTTATTGGATATGATAGTGATACTGCAATGAAACTGTTGGAAACTCCTAAAAGTTAAATATTGTGTAGGAGAACCCCCGAAAAGCTGTGTCTGCAAAGACTAAAACTTCAGTGATGTGGGGAGGTCAGAATGTTGCAGGTCTTCAGTGATGTGTGGAGGTCAGAATGTTGCAGGTCTTCAGTGATGAGAGGAGGTCCTGTGGGGAGGTCGGAATGTTGCAGGTCTTCAGTGATGTGGGGAGGTCGGAATGTTGCAGGTCTTCAGTGATGTGGGGAGGTCGGAATGTTGCAGGTCTTCAGTGATGTGGGGAGGTTGGAATGTTGCAGGTCTTCAGTGATGTGGGGAGGTGGGAATGTTGCAGGTTTTCAGTGATGTGGGGAGGTCGGAATGTTGCAGATCTTCAGTGATGTGGGGAGGTGGGAATGTTTCAGGTCTTCAGTGATGTGTGGAGGTTGGAATGTTGCAGGTCTTCAGTGATGTGGGGAGGTGGGAATGTTTCAAGTCTTTCTTCAGTGATGTGGGGAGGTGGGAATGTTTCAGCTCCAGAGCCCAGTTACCTTATTTTAGGCTAGCTTCAGCTCCCAAATAACTATTCCTTGACCACCTCTGCATTGGAATTTTTAAAAAATCTTTTAGAATCAATTAACTTAGCAGACCGTTAACTTCCACCATCCCAGAAAGCTAAGAATGTCATCAGATAACAGCTGAAACCTATAGATGAGTTCCCCCACCTTGCTGTGACCGCCTCTCTGACGTACTCACCAATGTTTTAAACTTGCTTTGATTATGGCTTTCTTTGTTCTATAAGGACCATAAAACTTCATGAAATTGCTTACATGTTGGAACATGGATTTCAGAGTATCCTGAATCTGTGTTCCCAGTCATGGTCACTCAAAGTTTAATTCCTGTGATGGTTTGTATGTGCTCGGCCCAGGGACGGGCACTATTAGGAGGTTGGAGTAGGTGTGTCACTCTCATCCTAGCTGCCCGGAAGCCAGTGTTCTGCTAGAAGCTTTCAGATGAAGATGTAGAACTCTCAGCTCCTCCTGTACCATGCCTTCCTAGGTGCTGCCATGCTCCCACCTTGATGATAACAGACTGAACCTCTGAACCTGTAAGCTAGCTCCAATTAAATGCTGGCCTTGTAAGAGTTGCCTTGGTCATGGTGTCTGTTCACAGCAGTAAAACCCTAACTAAGGCCGGGCAGTGGTGGCACACGCCTTTAATCCCAGCACTTGGGAGGCAGAGGCAGGTGGATTTCTGAGTTCGAGGCCAGCCAGGTCTACAGAGTGAGTTCCAGGACAGCCAAGGCTACACAGAGAAACCCTGTCTCAAAAAAATAAGAAAAACAAAACAAAACAAAACAAAACAAAACAAAAACAAACAAAAAGGGGCTGGTGAGATGGCTCAGCGGTTAAGAGCACTGACTTGCTCTTCCGGAGGTCATGAGTTCAAATCCCAGCAACCACATGGTGGCTCACAACCATCTGTAATGGGATCCAATGCCCTCTTATGGGGTGTCTGAAGACAGCTACAGTGTACTTACATATAATAAGTAAATAAAAAAACTTTAAAAAAACAAAAAACAAAACTAAAAAAACCCAAACAAAAAACCTAAGACAATTCCAAATATATTAAATATTAAGTAAGATCCCCCCATCTCTCGCTCATATTTTGGGGGGAAGGATTTGAGGTACACGAGGCTGGCCTTGAATTCAAGATCCTCTTGCTTCCACCTCCCCAGCTGATGGATCCCACGTGAGCAGCAGTATGTCTGTTAAAGCCCCTAGTTGAGTTGACCAGTCGCATTTTCTTTTTTAAAATTATTTTCCTTTTTTTTTTTTTTTTTTTTTTTTTTTTTTTTTTTTTTGGCTTTTCGAGACAGGGTTTCTCTGTGTAGTCCTGGCTGTCCTGGAACTCACTCTGTAGACGAGGCTGGCCTCGAACTCAGAAATCCGCCTGCCTCTGCCTCCCAAGTGCTGGGATTAAAGGCGTGCGCCACCACTGCCCAGCCAGCCTCATTTTCATGAAGTGCATTTCACCATTCAAATTGTGTTTGGGATCCAGTGGAGTAATTCAGATTAAAGTGTGGTGAGAGCTGTCCTGTCTGACTTAGCCATACAGAAGAGCCCCAAAGCCCCATAGCCCATGGGTGGGAGCTGGGCACCATCAAACCTGTTTCAACACAGTGTCTATTGTGAGGACAGACACTGCCTTCGGCACCCAGGAAACCTTATCTGGAGATTTTTGATACTTGCATTCTTTCCCACTTTTGCCAGTGGCCAAAACGTTTCAGTTCCCCATTTTCTTAAACACCAAAACATTATTTGTGCCCCACCACCACCACCTGAAATTATGCACAAATGTCAACTTTGGTACAAGTTACACGGTAGGGAAATTGTACTAGTGTATAAAACTTTCAAACTGTGTGAGGCTCTTCATTCCCAGGCTTCTGCTTGCCGTTTTACTCTCATTAGATTTCCTATTGACTCATGTGAAGAGTGTGCATATAATACTCAATAACTGAACACGCACACGTGTGATTGCACAAAGGATGCACAACACGCACACGTGTGATTGTACAAAGTGCTCCGTCTGTGCTTTTTCTCTCAGCTGTGTCCCATTTTGTCATTTCTTGTGAGTCTTCCGAGTCTGCATACATACAGACAAAGGGGTGTGTATGTGTGTGTGTTGTGTGTTTTATACACAGCAAGCAAAGTTATATTTCAGTTTAAAAAGAAAACTGCAAGCAGGGCAGTGGTGGTGCAAACCTTTAATCCCAGCACGTGGGAGACAGAGGCAGTCGAATTTCTGAGTTTGAGGCTAGCCTGGTCTACAGAGTGAGTTCCAGGACAGCCAGGGCTATACAGAGAAACCCTGTCTTGAAAAAAAGAAACAGAGAGAGAGAGAGAGAGAGAGAGAGAGAGAGAGAGAGAGAGAGAGAGAGAGAGAGAGAGAAGAAAACTGCAGAGGTTAAATAATTAACAGGCTCAAGTTTCAAGTTTGAAATTCAGGTAGGTTTGCTGGTCTTGGGAACTCACGACAGCCAGGGCTATATAGAGAAACCCTGTTTTGAAAAACAAACAAACAAAAAACCAAAACAACAAACAAACAGACAAATCCCCCCAATCCCAAAACTAAATAAATAAGAAAGTTGTTTCTCTCTTTTGTTTTCTTCCTTTCCTTCATTTTCCTCCAACCCCCCCCCCCATCCCTTACATTTATTCTCTTCCAAATTCACTAGCTTTCAAGGAAGCTAAAAGGATAAAGTACTCCACCAGAAGGCTTTCCTTGGGATGAGCTGAGAGAGGCTGCAGGCTCTCCTACCAAGGTCAGAACCTGTTACCCCAAAGCACTGCCCTTCCAGAAAGGAACATTTGAATGAATTTGGTAAGCAATGATCTGGAATCCTTACAAGCAAGTCCCTTTCCTGTTGACCGTGACCATCATCAGATATTAATTCAGTATCTTGGTTGTGAAGTACCAGGCTTACAAGGTGCAAGACACGGTAAGTGCTTCTCTGCTGAGCTGAACTCAAAGGTTAACATAGCAATATAGACCATCCTCACTGTGCTGAGCCACCAGGGTGCTACAGCTAATAAGAGTAAGCCATCATTGCATTCTGTAAACAGCCCATTGATACTTCCTAAAGGGGGACGAACCTGATGCATGGATCTCCGATTTAATTAGCATAAAGGAAACAAATATTTTGTGTGAAATGGCATTGAAAAACTTGTTTCACAACTACCTTATAGTACTTGCTCTGTAAGTGATCATCCGATGCTACTTATTATGTATTTGCATAGCAAGCTGAGATAGAGACTTGAACAAGGCTATACCCCTCCAAGAGTGTGACATAGTAGAGACTGGTCCCATGCGGACAAGTGCCTAAGGAAGGAGGAAACCTCAGAAGGGAACCCAGACAGGAACCGGGACTTCCTGTCATCTATACTGGGCTATCTCGAAAACACAGTGAGCTCTTTTTACAGCAAGTGCTTGCAGGCTGCTCTAATTGTGGGTGTCAGGGTGGTGACGGAGTGCCTCATGTTTCATTACTGAGTGAATGAGGCTGCAACTCAGTCTCTGTCCTTGTCCTACGCTGCTCACCGCTGTCAGTTCTCTCTCAACCACAAGATCCTTTTGTTCTTGAGAAGGAACAAGGCTGCTGGCTTTAGGGGGCCTCAGTGTCGTGCAGCCCAGTTTTCCTAGTTTTGGAAGCAGTCAGAAGCAGCTGAAGAGCTTGCTTATGGTGTCAGAGTACAGGTCAGAGGTGGAGCTCTGGCCTAGAACATGTGGTGTGGGGAAAGGTCCTGAGTATTTTTCCTTTTGCTTCTTTATTGAGAGTGATCCCTAGAGTCGTGTTTTATATTCTACGTTATGTTTATAGACACATCTCTAGTGTTCTTCTTCACAACCAATCCAGAATGTGACCTTGGGAGCAGAAAGTCAGCCCTGAGCTGTGGATCCTGCTGCCTATCCAGCACTGCAAGGCTCTGCTCACAGGGAACCTTTGTTGTTTCTCCAGGAGACTGTCAACACTGTTAAACACAACAATCACAAGAACATTAAAATTAATTTTTTTGTGTGTGTTTTATCCAATTCCTCCAAGCTTTCACAGATGGATGGACAGAGGGATGGACATACACACACACACACACACACACACACACACACACACACTGAGATAGGGTCTCACTCTTACTCAGGGTGGCCTGAGACTCACTGTGTAGCCCAAACTGGCTTGGAATTTCTTGTGAGTCTCCTGCTTCAGCCTTACAGGGTTACAGATGTGTAACATATCAGTTAAAAGTTCATTATGGCCGGGCAGTGGTGGCGCATGCCTTTAATCCCAGCACTTGGGAGGCAGAGGCAGGTGGATTTCTGAGTTTGAGGCCAGCCTGGTCTACAGAGTGAGTTCCAGGATAGCCAAGGCGACACAGAGAAACCCTGTCTCGAAAAACAAAAAAAAAAAAAAAAAAAAAAAAAAAAAAAAAAAAAAAATTCCTTGTGTGTGTGCATGTGCTCTGTATGTGTCTGTCTGTATGCATATGTATGTGTGTGTGTGTGTTTGTATGTGTGTGTGTGTGTTCTGTGTATGTGTGTGTGTGTTTGTATGTATGTGTGTGGTATATGTGCTATGTGTGTGTTCTGTATGTGTCTGTCTGTATGCATATGTATATGTGTGTGTGTTTGTATGTGTGTGTGGTGTATGTGCTGTGTGTGTGTGTTGGTCTCACGCACCATGGAGTTCAAGTGGTGGTCAGAAGACAGCTGTCAGAGGCCATTTTTCTCCTTTTCCTTTGTAGGATTTGAGGATTGGACTTCGGCAGCTCTATTTACTGCGACAACTTGCTGACCCTAGAACAACTCCTTTTCCTCTTCCTCCTCTTCCACTTCCCCTCCTCTTGTTCTTTCTCCTTTTTTCCCCTCTAAGATTTATTTGTTTTATGTGTATAAGTACAGTGTCACTGTTTTCAGACATATCAGAAGAGGACATTGGATCACATTACAGATGATTGTGAGCCACCGTGTGGTTGTTGGGATGGAACTCGGGACCTCTGGAAGAGCAGTCAGTGTGCATAATCGCTGAGCCATCTCTCCAGCCTCTTCCTCTTCTTTTTGAAACCGGTTCTTACTATGAACCCTGGCTTTCCTGGAACTCACTATGTAGACCAGGTTGGTCTCGAAATCACAGAAATCTGTTTGCTTCTGCCTCCTGAATGCTGGGATTAAAGATGTGTGCCACACCACTTGGCAAAGCCTCAACTTTGAGTGAAACGGAGAGGTCCAAAACCTTGGGAATAAAATTTTCAGTTCTTGGGGAAGTAGGCTGGGCTCCCAGAAAGAGCCGCTGACAGTGGGCCTTTTTAATCAGTGATGGTCGTGACTTAGGGAGGATCAGTCTGGAGCCGAGTCGGCTCCTGGGACACCTGGCTGGAGGAGATAACAAGGCCAGAACTGAGCTGCTTCCCAAAATTCTCCAAGGCCTCCCCAAATAAAGAAAACCAACATAGCAAACCAATCAAAATTGTGCTGATGGTACTGCTTTGCCTCTACCAATCATGTTAGAGTTACGGAACCCTTCTGGAAAATTCCCCTAACCCTGCATAAAAGGGGCCTGCGAACCCCTCAAGTCGTCACCATTTTGATGAATGGTTGATCTCTGCATGCTGGTAATTTCTTCAGAATAAATGCTCTTTGTCTTTGCATACTATTTGAGTCTGGGGCCTTCCTTCAGCATTTCTTGGACCCTAACAAATATGATTGTATTTGGTATATAATATAATTCTAAATAGAAATATATGTGGAGTTTTTGTAATATTTTTATTATTATTATTATTATTATTATTATTATTATTATTATTTGTTTTTTCGAGACAGGATTTCTCTGTGTAGTCCTGGCTGTCCTGGAACTTACTCAGTAGACCAGGCTAGCCTCGAACTCAGAAATGCGCCTGCCTCTGCCTCCCAAGTGCTGGGATTAAAGGCGTGCGCCACCACTGCCCAGCTGTAATATTTATTTTTATTTTGTGTGCATGGGTGTTTTGCCTGTATGTATGTCCTGCGGTGTGCAGGATGTTGGGACATACCCGTGTTAGTTAGAACAAGGTTCTGTGCTCTGTTTGTGCCATCATTTCATGGAAAACAGATCTCATGAGAAATAAATAAATAGACAAGAAAAAAAACCCTACAAACCAAGCAGAGTCTGTTACTATGGTTAGGTAAAGTCCTGCCTTCCCCTTCCTAAAGTGTGTCCAAAGTTAGCAGGGGCTTACAGAAGGCCACTGCAATGTCTGTTTGTTCCCAGGCTACAGTGATGTCCACATAGAAAAGCCCCTGATATGGCCGAGTGTTGGTGGCACATGAGTTTAATCCCAGCACTCTAGAGGCAGAGGCAGGCAGATCTCCAAGAGTTCAAGGCCAGCTTGGTCCACAGAGCAAGTTCTAGCATGGTTGGGCTGCATTTTCATACTGGGAAGCTCAGAAGGATGAGGTTGCCTGGGTTTAGGTGTGTGCACAGATCTGCCTTCTTAAACATGAGAAAAAGGTGCGTTCGGAGATTTATGTTTAGAAACAGGCTCGCGACATTAACTGTTGCTATAAAACACTTGTACATAGAAGTGGGCTTGGTTTACATCTTACTGTTTGGTCCCATCACACTGCTCTGTGACAGAAAGGAACTTCCTACCAAGGTGCTACACCCTCAGAGTGAGCAGTGGGAACTCAGAGTGCTTGACAATGTATTGCATTGTCCCTGACTGTCTTCCTACACTCGCTATTCAGAGCTCATGACTATGACCGATTTAATACAACAGCATTGGTGTTGATCTCACCATGTACCCTTAATAGACTCTACCAAGGCTTATGGGTTTCTCTAAATATTTATCTTATTTATGTGTGTGAATGTTTGCATGCATGTGTGTGCACTGTGAGTGTGCCTGGGGGACACCAAGATCACCAAGAGGCTGTTCAAATTGTTACGGTGAAAGAGGCTTCCTTTTGTGATAGGCATCCATTTTGGTAGCCACCATTTGTCTCTGACTCTAGTCCCTGGAAGATAAGTTCTCAGTAACCCTGACTCAGGGACCCCAACCCAAAAACATACAGCTGTGACTATCTTCTTGTTATGACATGACTAACTGTGCTTTTTTTGCTTCTGTAACTTGCTTACTTAGATACCCAAAGATTACTTTGAGTTGCCTTAATCACTTAACTTGGTGGAACAGAACAGTTTTTACTTTCTTGCATAGGTATCGAAGTCTTCATCTGCTTTTCCCCTTTAAAAGTCCTTCTCCAGGAGCTGGAGAGATGGCTCAGCGGTTAAGAGCACTGACTGCTCTTCCAGAGGTCCTGAGTTCAATTCCCAATAACCACATCACATAGTGTCTCACAACCATCTGTAATGGGATCTGATGCCCTTTTCTGGTATGTCTGAAGACAGCTACAGTGTACTCATATAAATAAAATAAATAAAAAAATTCAAAACGAACAAACAAAAAGATTAAAAAAAATTCCTTCCCCATACCCCTCCTTCAAGGTAATCTCAAATTTGACTCAGAGATTGTTCATCCTGCTAGCAGCTAATCAATAAATCTTTTAATTATAATTGGATTAGGTCTATGATCTTTTCTCAGGGGTCACAAAGTCCATAACAAACCCCCCTGGATGGAGTTATAGATGGTTGTCGGCCATCATGGTTCTGGGACTCAAACCTGGCTCTTTTCAAGAACAGCAATTGCTTCTAACTACTGAGCCACCTCTCAAGCCCCAAGGCTTGCAGGTGCTAGCACAAGGATGAGGATCTTCACTGAGGTCTGATAGATGCCTTCCTGACAGGGCTCTGAACATCTGGTGAATGGACTAGACTGTGGGGAGGCGAGCAAGCCCTGAGTGGACGTGGGTTGTGGACACAAGCACAGCCATGTTGGGGACCCCAACGTCTCACACCCCTGGGAATGGCAAAGCATTCCTCAGGTGATGCTCAGAGGGCTGGGAAAGCCTTCCTCTGGTCCAAACAGGAGTGTTTATGAATGACTGACCAGAGACACTGTAAATCACTGTCTCTTCTTCCAGGATGTTTACGACCCGAGACTCCTTTCTTATAGAAAGTTCCTGTGGAGTCAAAGCCCATCTCCTTTTCCATCAGCATACAATAAATCCATCTTGTTGGTTCAGATGTATAAACACACTGTTGTTTTGGTTGCTGTTGGTGGTATATCTCCATCAGAGCAGACAGCCCACCTGATCACAGCTCTTCCCAACAAGTGTCTGTGTGTCTGTCCTTTATTCCCTATTGCCCCAGTTAGGTCAGTCTCGAAAGACAAGCAGGCAGTGGCAGTGGGTGCTAGTGAGTGTGAACATTGTTGGGAGACAAATGCCAAAGAGTCTTTGCAGGAGAGAAATTTAACTTAGTGTGTACACATCTGATGCACATTCCAATCTGACAACATTCCAATGACAGCTTCAGCTAAATCACGATGACGGGAGTGTAGATGATAAAAATAAAGTGTTTGGGGTTCAAAGGTAATCATTTTATTTTTTTAAAAATTTTAAAAAGATTTACTAATTTGTGTGTGTGTGTGTGTCTGTGTGTAGCACGCTTTCCACAGCACTCGTGTGGAGATCAGAGAATAGCTTTATAGCTTTGTAACACCTCTAATTCTGCATTGTGGGTCCCAGGAAAAAAACTCAAGTCACTGGGCTTGGCAGCAAGTGGCTTTACCTGCTGAGCCTCCCTTCTGGCCCCAGAAGTGGTTAGTTTAGAACTCTGAACTGCTCCTTCCATCCTTCACCTACAAGTTAAGCAACTGTTGTTCAGTTCTTCCCACTCTGAAGAACACCCTTCCATATGGGGCTTGGGAAAGAAACGGTGTCTTTGTTGAGCCCAGTAACCCCAAAATGAGCAGAGTGTGGCTCTGTTTCTCTTCTCCAATCACTAGGGCACCTCTCAACCCTTGGGTAAGCATCTACTGACTATATTAATTGTTCTTGCAGCTAGATGTTTATCTACCATTGTTTAAGTCAGAAGCTATTACAATTTGGGAAGGGTGCTAACAGCAGTGATTACTATCTGTCTGGGTGCGTTTGCTGAAAAGACTGATACTAGATTCCAGTTACCCAGCACAGAATGTTTTCAAATTGAGAGTTAGAGCTGGCTGGGCATGGTGCTTTACGATTGTAATCCCAGCACGTAGGTGGAGGCAGGAGGATACGAAGGTCAAAACTTGTCTTGGATACATGGCTAGTTCAAGAACGGTCTGGGGTGCAGGAGGCCATGTTTTGACTCTCCAACCACTACATGGGGCATCTGGGCTAATCCCCAAAAGTTCTTTTTTACAAATATGGAAATAGACGTTCTAATCTTAGGTGACTGTCAGGAGAAACATGATAAGAAAATCTAATTTTAAGAGTTATTGTAGGCTTAGATTTTTCAAAACCTATTTTTAATAAGGTATTTAAATGTTTTAACCTCAAAAAGAAACCAGAAATTTCTACTTCTGGTTATCATATCCACCTAGTGGTGGTGGCACACACACATTTAATCTCAGTACTTGGGAGGCAGAGGTAGGCAGATATCCTTTGAGGTCAGCCTGGTCTACAAAGCAGGTTCCAGGACAGACAAGGTTACACAAAGAAACCCTATTTCAAAAAAACTAAGAAAGAAAGAAAGAAAGAAAGAAAGAAAGAAAGAAAGAAAGAAAGAAAGAGAGAGAGAGAGAAAGAATGAATTCTACCCAATCCAGTTTGAGATCACACCTGAACACTGTCCTAAATTGCCCAGGTACTCCAGCTTCAAGGACACTGATGTGGTTTCAAGTGGTCAGTTGCTGAAGTCCATCGCACTGTCAAGAACTGAGAGTTCTGCCTCTCTGGCTTGCTCTTGGCATGTTTTCATCTTCAAGAGTCTGGAAATGGGTAGAAAGGGAGAAAAGGCCTTGGTGCTCATACCAGCTCCACAGAGACTTGGGACAGGAGCTGACGACTTAGCCAAAGGATCATGCTACAATAGGCTTTGTGCTTTGTTCTCCGTGGCTATCCAAACACTCTGGAAAGTGAGAACCAGCATCAGTCTCATTTGAATCCCTGCCCTTGTAATGTGAGTTTTAATTATGGGGAAGCTGTAGGAAGGGCTGAGTGTGTGTGTGTGGGGGGGGGGGGGAGGGGGATCTTCTGGCTCAGCAGGTGATGACTACCAACCGCAGCTTTGTAAAATTTCCCTTTGTAAGGCAGCATCCTGGTCTGAGCTGTCTGCCTCTCTGAAGCAGGAGGGAGGCACAGAGACTACCTCAAAAAGAAACCAGACATTTCTACTTCCAGTTATCATATCCACCAGGTGGTGGCACACACACATTTAATCCCAGTACTTGGGAGGCAGAGGTAGGCAGATCTCCTTTGAGGTCAGCCTGGTCTACAAAGCAGACCAGTTTTGAGTTTTCTTCAGTAAGTCAGGCTTTATGGAGGAATGATCTGTTTTGTTGAAAAATGGAAAGCTAAAAATCTGACAAAGGCAAAAAGATATAGCACTAGCCCAGCAAGGCTCTGTCTGTGTTCAAGTCATCTCAAGACAGTCACAGATACAGACACACACGTGTACACACACACACACACGTACACAAACACATACACTTCAAATATTGGGTCTCTGGCCTGAAGAATTTCTGCTCTTAGTGTAGAGGATAAACACAATCCGCATTATTCTAATAATTCAAAACACTTATTAATATGTTCCAGTAAGAGTCAGGTTACTTCTCTAGGGAAGAAATAAGATAAACTTGGAAAAGGCTCCTAAGTGAGTTGGCCCCAACCCTCAGTGGGCTGTGGGAAGACAGATACCACCACTCGGTTGAACCCTGTACAATGTCACCTCACAAAAATAAGGTAAATAGTTAATAAATAAATCTTTAAGCAGGATTCCAGGGGCCGGAGAGACTGTAAGTGTAACTTTATGCCCCCTTTGCATCCAAAGCAAAGGCAGGGCGTTTCTGTGCTCTCCTCCAGCTTGTTCTGGCTCCCAAATAAATGACACAGAGACCTGGTATTTTTATTAACGAGCTGGAAACCTGTGCTGGGCAGGTTCTAAGCTATTCTAACCTCTGTGGTTGCCGCCTTCCCATGGTGTGATCTTACCTGCACCTGAGTCTTGCCCTGGCTCGCTCTGGTCCATGTGCGCCCTCGTGGTGACTCCTCCTGCTCTCGCCATGTAATTCCTCCACCTTCTCCTTCCTGTGGTGGTTCTCCATTTTATTAACCAATCAGGGGTGATGGAAACAATCTTTATAGAACACGGAGACCAAAGATGCTTGACCACACCATCATCCTGTTACCAGATGTCTGGGCATAAAAGTCAGCATCTGAATACGCAAAGCACAAATCATCCCCCAGTGAGAGTTGCCTCAGTGGTTAAGAGCAGACCTGGGTTTAATTCTCAGCACCCACAAGTCAGTTCACAGCCATCCATAACTTCAGTTCCAGGAGGCACAGATGCACAGAAGCAAAACACACACAGAAACAAGAAATATGAAGATATCCCTCTGAGTCATGCAGATTCCATACCCCACAATCGAGACAACTGTCTGTTCATCAATTCAGTAACACACAGAAAACACAGAACTGTACGAAAGACACAGAGAACTGACTCAAGGCACTTAAGATGAGGTCAAGAAAACCGACACCCATGAACTAACAAATATAAAGCAGAATACAGAGCCATGAGCCTTCAAGCTGTGGCTCAGGGAGTGAGGGCTAGATTGGAGTCGGCTAGCAGGACAGGACTCCTGCAGCACGAGCAGTGATGAGTGGGAAGGCAGGTTGGCAGCCCACAGAAGCATCAGGAGAGCAAGGCAGGTGCTGAGTGACTGCTGTTAGGGAAGGGCTGGGTGTCGGTGAACAGGAAGGGTGTAAACATTCATAAGGTATGTGACATTCTGATACCAGTGAACTTGTCATCAATATTTAAAACTTCTCTTACAGTCTAAGGTACAACAGTTTTCTTCTTCTTCTTCTTCTTCTTCTTCTTCTTCTTCTTCTTCTTCTTCTTCTTCTTCTTCTTCTTCTTCTTCTTCTTCCTTCTTCCTCTCCCTTCTTCCTCTTCCTCTTCCTCTTCCTCTTCCTCCTCTTCTTCTTCTTCTTCTTCTTCTTCTTCTTCTTCTTCTTCTTCTTCCTTTTTCTCCTTTTCTCCTCCTTTTCTCTCCTCCTTTTCTCTCCCCCTTTTCTCCTTCTCCTCCTCCTCTTCCTCCTCTTCCTTCTTCTTCTTTCCTTCCCCTCTTTTCTTTCCCTCCTCCTCTGCTTTTTCTTCTATTTTATTTTATATGTTTTTGAGACAGAGTCTCATTATGTAACCCTGACTGTCCTGGAACTCACTGTGTAGACCAATCTAGGCTCAAACTCACAGAGTGGCACTTGCTCTGCCTCCTAAGTCTGGGATTAAAGGTGTGCACCACCACGCTGGGCTTTTCTTCCTTTTGGTGCTACAGAGAAATGGAACCCAGTGAGTGTGTCCTACCACTGAGCTCTACAGCTATGAAGTTCCTAGAACTTTAACTTCCTATCTGGATGTTGTGCACACACCTTTAATTTCCACACTTGGGAGGCAGAGTTGTGTGTATCTTCAAGTTAGAGCCCAAGTTGGTCTACAGGCAAGTCTCAGGACAGCCAGGGCTACACAGAGACCTTATCTGGAAAAAAACAAAACAAACAAACAAAAATAACTTTTAACTTCCTATTTTGAAAAATAGTAATAATAATATAACAATTCTATAAGCCGGGCAGTGGTGGCGCACTTTAATCCCAGCACTTGGGAGGCAGAGGCAGGCGGATTTCTTTCTTTTTTTTTTTTTTTTTTTTTTTTTTTTTTTTTTTTTCGAGACAGGGTTTCTCTGTTTAGCCTTGGCTGTCCTGGAACTCACTTGGTAGACCAGGTTGGCCTCGAACTCAGAAATCCGCCTGCCTCTGCCTCCCAAGTGCTGGGATTAAAGGCGTGCTCCGCCACCGCAGCTGGCAGGCGGATTTCTGAGTTCGAGGCCAGCCTGGTCTACAGAGTGAGTTCCAGGACAGCCAGGACTACACAGAGAAACCCTGCCTCGAAAAACCAAAACCAAAACCAAAGCCAAAAACAAAAAAACCAATTCTATAAGACCAAACTATCTATCTATCTATCTATCTATCTATCTATCTATCTATCTATTTATCTACTTTTTTTATTTAAGGCAGGGTCTCACTGTGTAACCCTAGCTGGCCTGAAACTCAATATAAGTAGACCAGGCTAGTTTTGAAGCCACAGAGATCCACCTGCCTCTGCCTCCTGAGTGCTAGGATTAAAGGGGTGTGCTACCACACGCAGCTAGGGTTCACACTTATTACCCTACCACTTGGGAGGTGAAAACAGGAAGATTGGGAGTTCAAGGTCAATCTTCGGATACATAGATAGCTTGAAGTTAGCCTGGGGTAAACTAGACTCTATCTCAAAAACAGAAACAAAACAAAAAACAAACACCACCAAAATAGGTGTAGTGTTGTGCACCTTTAATCCTAGCATTCATGAGCAAAGGCAAGAGACTCTCTAGGAGTTCAAGGCCATCCTGATCTATCTCTACAGTGAGATTCAGGCCAGCCCAGGGGTATATGGTGAAACCTTGTCTCAAAAAAACTAAACCAAACAAATAAGCAAACAAAAAACAAACAAATTCCCAGAACCCATTAAAAAGCTAGGCATGAAGTTCTCTGAATTCCAGCAAGCCATTCCCCACTACTACTACCACTGCTACTCCTGCTACACTCACACACACACACAGACACACACACAGACGCACACACACACATATAGACACACACACATACATACATACACATACACACACACATACACACACACAGACACACACACACACACATACACTTGCACACACACAGAGACACACACATATACACGTACACACATGTACACACATACACCTGCACAGACACACACATATACATGTACACGTAGACAGACAGACAGACAGACAGACAGACACACACACACACACACACACACACACGCACACGGGGGGGGGGGGGCGCGCTGGACATGAACCAGATGTGGTAACTTAAGCCTTTGGTCTCAGCACTCTGTAGGCAGAGTGTTGTGGAATTCTGTGAGTACAAGGCTAGCCTGGTCTTTGTAGAATGTTCCAGGCTAGCCAGGACTACATTCAAAGAGGAAACACAATTCAAAGACAAAACCAAACAAAACGAAAAGCTTTACATAGTGGGGTGTTCTTGTAATCCCCGTGCTGGGGTGGCAATACAAAGGAATACAAAAGGATTTTTAATGCTCACTAGAAAACCAGCCGACTGTAATTGGTGAGTGCCCTAGTCCTAATGAAAGATTCTGTCTCAAAAAGACAAAGTTAGGTCGAGCTAGCAAGATGGCCCAGCAGGGAAAGGCATCTGCTGCCAAGCCTGAGGACAGGAGTTTGATTTCTGGGATGCATGTCCTGCATAGTTTCTTGACTCCTGCAACTTGACTTCCGACCTCCACACCTGTGCTGTGGTGGTTACACCCTGCCTACACAAACAATAAAATGTAATGCAAATTAAGAACAACCAGGGTAGACAGGCTTCTTTGAGAAAAACCACTTAAGGTTGACCTCTGGCCTTCACATGCGATGTAGACACACACACACACACACACACACACACACACACACACACACACACACACACTCACAGGGCTCGGGATGTGGCTCAGTGGGTAGGATGCTTGGCTGATATGTATGAAGCCCTCGATTCAAGATTCAATCCCCAGCACAGCATAAACCAGGAATGCTGGCATACAGTGACAATCCCAGAACTCCTGGAAACAGGTCAACCTCAACTACACAGCTACTCGAGAGCCCGCTTCATCAATCAATCAATCAATGGTAAAATAAGACAAAAATTTTATAGTTAAGAAAAATCAGTCATCTAGTAATTAACTTCTACTTCTGCTTAATGTGCTTTGGAGGTATATAATCTTTTTGTGTTTTAAAAACACAGACTCAGGCTAGAGAGAGTAGTGGTTTAACGTGTGCACCAATGTAGAGGACTTAATCTCAGTTCCCAGTGCCCATGATCAGGCTCCTCACAACGCCTGTAACTCCCGTTCCAGGCGCCCTCTTCTGGTCCCCTCGGACACCTGCATGCACATACCCTACACATGTACACATATAATTAAAATTGAAAAAAAATTAAGAACCTAGATTCACTTAGGCTACCTCAGCCGGGCAGTGGTGGCACACCCCTTTAATCCCAGCACTTGGGAGGCAGAGGCAGGCAGATTTCTGAGTTCGAGGCCAGCCTGGTCTACAGAGTGAGTTCCAGGACAGCCAGGGCTACACAGAGAAACCCTGTCTCGAAAAAACAAAAAACAAAAACAAAAAACAAACAAACAAACAAAAAAACTTAGGCTACCTCAGATAATGGAAAGTGTATACTTTAAGGCTATCCATGAAATAAGATTATCAGAAGAACCTGTCAGCAGCAACGTGGCCGGGAATGAAGGGAAATAGGCCAGTTCCATGCACATCTACAAACTGGGTCTCTGGGTTTCTTCTGACTGCCACAGGCATGCAGTAGTTGCCACCACGAGGGTGTGTGCCACCATCCTCTCTGTGACTGTGAGCCAACCACCTCATTTAGTCATAGTCACTGTTTGCTTACTCATCGTCTCTCTGTAGCCAACGTTCAAGCCCTCTTCCACACAGCCAGCAGACTGATTCTTACACGCCCCAGTCCACGTTTTTGTCAGAGAGAAAAATGAATCTGACTAGGCTTGACTCAGCTTTGAAACTTAACCAAGTGTCAAAATGTCCCGGAGAATTTAAGCCACCACCTCAGGTTTTTGCAGGATTACTTACTTAGTATTCTTGGGTAGGGCCTGAACATTTGCATTTTTGACATAATCCCGGCTAATGTTGTGTACTGTGCCTTGGGAACCACGCTTGAAAACCACTGGCCGGGTTGGGTTAATCATCCTTTTATCTGTTTGGACAAACAACTAGGGCAAGCTTCCTTGTGGTACCAATGCCATCCGTCTGGGCTGATTCTCAGGCTCCTGATTGGAGATTTTCAATTTCCTGTCCCTTCACCTTATCCATTCTGTACATTTATCTCTGAAACTCAAGACAGATTACCTTTATTACAAATTCTTACAAACTAGAAAATCCAAAGATCAACTCCAATTTTTAACTCCTAACCAAACTACCCCAGATTTTGTTTATATTCTTTCAAATTACTGCACTGAATCTCAGACTTGAGGCTTCTAAAGCCCGCTGGATACTTGACACTCACTCGTGCTTCTTTGGGTCAAACTAAACAAGGACACAGTGAAGTCACCTACATGTATTCAAAGTTCACACATTCTACATAGACAAGTTGGGAAGAGATGCCACAGTATCAGAAAGATCAAAGAATTGCAAGATCATAGAACTCAAGCATAGATTATTCAAAATGACTGCTGGACAGTTTGATGTCAAGTAATAGTGTTTACAGTTGCGGTATGACACCAATAGCAGTAAGGACAAGTATAGTTTAGGTCTAAATCGACTGTCTATTCCTTTCCTATGCTAGCATTCCCAGAAGGACACCACCCATGATGCAGGCAGCGAGCTCAGAAGTCATTGAACGGCCAGCCATTTTTATTCCCATTAAGACTTCCTAGTTTTTCTTCAGTATGTACAGATCTTTTCATCTTTGCCACAGCATCCTTCCGCACCTATGCTGACATCTGCACCCTTGCTTCGGAAAAGGTGCTTTCAATGTCCCTCAAGATGTTTTCTTAACCGTCTGCTCTCACCCCGGCGGCTATGTTCTGGTCGAGTTTGGAAGGGAGCTTCTTGTTACTAGGGTTAAGGGCCAGCTTTCTTGGGCCCTTTGCTGACATTTCTGGCTTCTGAATCGTCGGATGACTCTTATTCAGTTCATCTGAGGAGATTCCCGCTTCACACTTGGGTCAAAAGTCTCTGATGGCTCCGTGGCGGTGGGCAGAAGCCTCAAAAGCTAGCGCCAAACAAAACTGCTTAGGCTCTGTAAAGAGGAAAGTCCAAACTCTAGCAAGCAGAAGCTAACTGAGTCATTCCTTGTTTTCCTGGCTTCAACATCTGGGCAGTCACCCAAGCCTTACCCTTTGAGCAGGTACATCTCCGCCTTCTAACATTGCCTTACCACATGGTTCCCTGGGCCTCCCCATCCCTGACCATCTTTAGAACAGCTTCCTGTTCCGACTCACTCCATGCACGCCATTGCTAAAGTATCCCTTCCACTGGTAGCCCTCAAGCTTTATGGATTAGAAAATTAAAAAGACTCTACACATTTTGTTGTTGTTGTTTTTCGAGACAGGGTTTCTCTGTGTAGCCCTGGCTGTCCTGAAACTCACTCTGTAGACCAGGCTGGCCTCGAACTCAGAAATCCACGTGCCTCTGCCTCCCAAGTGCTGGGATTAAAGGCGTGCGCCACCACTGTCCGGCTAACTCTACCCGTTTTACTTTCACTATTTTTACTTTTTAAAAAAATGTTCACTTTTGTGTGTTCCTGAGTGAGTTTATGTGTATCTCATGTATGCAAATGTCCTCGGGGGCCAGAGGGTATTACATCCACTGTACTGGCGATCCAGGCAGTTGAGGGCCATATGAGAGGTGGGAACCTAACCTGGTGCTCTTAGCGGTTGAGACCAATCTGACTTCTTTACAAAAGGTGTGTGTGTGGGGGGGGGGGTGGGAGCACAAATGCCGCGGCACATGTATAGAGTAGAGTAGGCAATTCTGTGGCGTCAGTTCCTTCTGTCCACTGAATTCTAGGACTGAATGGCTCAGTTGGCTAAGCTTGCGGGGTAAGTGCCTTCACCCGCGGAGCCACGTTTCGGCTCCCTTAGCTTGCCATTTTGCTCGCTCCTTCCTTCCTTCCTTCCTTCCTTCCTTCCTTCCTTCCTTCCTTCCTTCCTTTTTTTCCGATTTCCCTTCGTCTGTCTGTCTGTCTGTTTGTCTATCTATCGAGGGTTTCTCTTCTGTGTAGCTCTGGCTGTCCGGTAACTTGATCTGTAGATCAGGCTGGCCTCAAACTCAGAGCTGCCTCAGGAGAGCTGGTAATAAAGGCATGCACCATCAGGCCAACTGACCTTTTGGTAAGAGAGAGACTGCTACACAAAGTTGTCTTCTGACACCCACATGTCAGTTGCTTCAGGTTGGCACGAAAACACATGTATTACATGTGCATGTGCAACATACACACTGATTATACAGGAAATTTAAAATTTTAATACATGTATTTTATTTTATAGGTCGGCTCTGGATAACTTTCCTAGGCTGGCTTTTTTGTGATCTATCTGCCTTCGTCTCCTGAGTCTGGGACTAGAGGCATACACTACCATTCCCTCTCACACTAATAATCTGGATTTTTTTTCCTCATCTGTTCCTCTGTATCCAATTAGAAGCCCAGTTCTACAGATTCTACTTCATAGCAAAAGGCTGCTGACACCTGGTATACTACTGTTGCTACAAATATCACATGATATTCCAAGCTTTATTTACTTGTTTATTTGTGGGTGCTGGGGCTTGAACCCAGGTCTTCACAAATGCTAGGCTATACCCTCTCCTGGGATTTATCTCCTCATTTTACTTTTATGTTGAGACAGAGTCTAACTAAATCACCTGGCTGACCTTGACCTTTGGATCCTCCTGCCTCAGTCACCCCAGTACTTGACATGACAGCCCTTCACCTTAAGTTACCAAGCATCATTAAAAATTTTTTTTTTTGTGCCGGGTGGTGGTGGTGCACGCCTTTAATCCCAGCACTTGGGAGGCAGAGGCAGGCGGATTTCTGAGTTCGAGGCCAGCCTGGTCTACAGAGTGAGTTCCAGGACAGCCAGGACTACAGAGAAACCCTGTCTCGGAAAAAAAAAAAAAAAAAATTTTTTTTTTTCCGTATTTCCCAGACTTTTCCACAGAAGTGCCTTTAACAGCAGAGAAAACTTTTAGAAGGTGGGCAGGAGAATATTCTCAGGGAATGTAGTTCAGTGACAGTCAGTTTTGATGGTCAGCTTAACAGAATCTAGAATCTAGAATCTAGAATCACCTGGACAGAGGGTTTTGGTTTTTTTTTTTTTTTTTTTTTTTTTTTTTCCCCACATGTTAGGGACTCAGCTAACTGGGCCACATCTTTTTGGGGGAATCAGAGAAGTTTCATCGTATGCAAATCATATGCAAATGACCTCCTCTATCACCATCATCATCTTACTGTTGTCCTCCTCCTCTTCCTCCTCCTCTTTTTTTTTTTTTTTTTTTTTTTTTTTTTAAATCTTAACAGTGTCTCAGTACAAATCCTTGACTGGTCTGCAATTCACTATGTAATTCTCCAGTCTGTCCTCAAATGCAGAGATTCATCCACCCACCTGCCCAAGTGCTGGGACATCACAATTGCTTGTGCCATTACACCGAGCTATTTTTGTTTTAATGTTTGGTGCACAGACCATAATGTAGGTGAAACACCTACACACACACACACACACACACACACACAC
The DNA here is from genome assembly GCF_011762505.2 of Arvicanthis niloticus. NCBI lineage: Eukaryota > Metazoa > Chordata > Mammalia > Rodentia > Muridae > Arvicanthis > Arvicanthis niloticus. Next base: position 17,607,917 of record NC_047677.1, read on the forward strand.
GAAATAAAAATAAAAAATTCCATTTTATTTTCACACCTATTATTACTCTCTGTCAAGTTGGAGTACTTAGTGTGTTCTCAGCATTTAGTCGTACAGGTTGCTTGCAAATAGCTCTTCACTATTATTTTCCAGTAGAGTTTTTCAGCTGAATTCCTTAGAACAGAGCATGGGTATGACCTGCTCACTTGCTATCTGTCCTACACTGAACTTTCCAGAATTAGATCGCGGAGCTTCAGGGATCCGTAGAAACCTTCCAACTCATTGTGATGCAGCTGAAATTTGAAGCCACCTAACTTATCCAGCACTTAGTAGTTTCCGCCCGCCCTGCCCCGCCCCACCCCGCCCCACCCCGCCCCACCCATTGGCGGTTGGACTTAGTTTTTGTTTATTTTTAAGAGATAAGTTTTCTCTGTGTAGCCCTTGTCATCCTGGATCTCACTCTGTAAAACAGGCTGGCCTTCAAACTCAAAGATCTGCTGGCCTCTGCCTTCTGAGTGCTGGGTATAAAAGCGTGGTCTATCACGGACAGGCAAGGATCAAGGATTTTGACGGTTCCAGGCAAGCGCTCTACCATTGAGCCTCAGACTTCATTTTCTCATCCAAGTTTAAAACAGAATAACAAAAACTTACTGTATATAACTTACGTAAGTGCAAAGTGTTCATTGCTGAAACAAGATGTTACCTCTAAAGGCTCTCACAAGAATTCTGCTGTAAAACATATTTTTCAGCCTGGCATGGTGGTGTATACCTTTAATTCCAGCACAGACAAAGGCAGGAGGCTCTCTGTGAGCTCGAGGTAAACCTGGTCCACAAAACAAGTTTCAAGACAGCCAGCCAGGACTATTACACAGAGAAACCCTGTCTCGAAAACAACACCCCCCCCCAACCAAAAAAACCAATTTTTTTTTTCAGATGAGCTTTTCACATAAAAGAGCAAGGAGCAGATTGTTAAATCACTTGTCGCCTCCTAGTGGCAATGTTGTGACCTATATCACATTTAAAAATACAGAAATCGTTTGAGTTCAAGGCCAGCCTGGTTTACAGAATGAGTTCCAGGACAGCCAGGGCTACACAGAAACCCTGTTTTGAAAAGCCAAAAAAAACAAAAAACAAAAAACAAAAACAAAACAACAAAAAACCAGAAATCGTGTGGATCTTTTTCCTGATTGCTCGTATTTACTAGCTAAGGTTAATAGACGTCCCAATTTTTTTCTTCGTTTGCAATTATGCTTAGTTTATTTTACACACCATCTACCTAAAAGGATAAAATTCTTCGTTTTGTTACCAATAAATAAGTGTATATATATATATATATTTTTTTTTTTTCCTCAGACAGGCCTTGGGATACACTTTAAACCCCAGGATTCAAGAGGCACATATTTTAAGTTGAAAACCATTATTGAAGAACCAACAAGGTTACACAATGATAACATCTCAGTAAAACTAGAAAAACAGTTTGTATGTGGTTTTTACACTATCCAGAAAAGAAATAGAATATTCTGGCTTTTAACCAAATAGAAAAAGAAACCACTCAGACTGCATCCTCTCCCTCTTAGACCTCAAAGAGGTCCAAGAACGATCATCAATGGCTGGTAGCAGTTGCAAGAGACAACACTAAGAGCCAGCTTCACGCTCAGGAAAGGATGCTGCACCTCCTCCTCGTGGTTTCGGGTGCTCTACACATTCAGAGAAACTTCTCTAGTAACAAACTATAGAAATGATCCCTGAAAGTATAGTCTTACCGAACAGCACCAACCGCCACTGAGGCCACGTCTGACAGTACATTTTACACTAGTGGTGACATTCCTCTCCTACCCACCCCTAACCCTGTAATATTTTAATAAATACCACGCACATGCATTTTCGAAGCTGTATTCGTATACTATTTCGCAAAAAAATATCATTCTGAATACTTATGACTTGTAAACCAACGCAGATTTTAAGTTCTTAATTAACATATTAAGGATGATAGCCAATCACACTCCAGTGTCTTCGGTCGCCCAAACAAAACCACTTCCGGACCGGTTTTTTAAAGGGTGTGTGCGGTTTCTTAGGCTGCATTTTATTTGAGATGGGTGCTGATTTTCGTCGTCTCCTGTCTGGGTCCCACCCCGCCCCACTCTCCCGCGTATAACATTCGGTAGCATCCCTGCTGGGTTTGTCTGAACTATGTAGCCACCCCAGCCTAGAACTTGCATTAATCCTCTTCCTCTCCCTTAGTTGCTGCGATGAAAGGTGCAGGCCGCCATTGATTCTCTAGTCTTATGTGCGGCAGACAATGTATGTGAGCTTTTGTTTAAATTTTAAAGTGGAGGCAGTTGATTACGCTCATCCTCAGCTACTTACTGAGTTCAGAGTAGCCTGAGATCTATGAGCCGCGTCTTTCAAAGCGGACCTAACGACCCTAAATTCCCAGAGCTCCGAGCGTGTTGAATCTCCACGTGGGATCCCCTTACGGAAGCCTGGCGTCGCCATCTTGCTTTCTGGCGAGGCGTCTGTGCGTCACGCACAGCAATGGCCGCATGTGGGACGCCGCTGCCCGTATCTAAGATGGCGCCTGCAGGGGGCGTGGCCAGTGATGGAGTCTCCCAGCGCTATGGCGGCGGCAGTGGATCCCAGTTGGGAGGACGAAGAGGAGGAAGAAGAGGAGATAGAGGTTGTAAGCGCAGATCAGAGACCTGCAGCGTCGGCGGTCTTGGCTGAGCCACCCCCGCGTGGGGAAGGGAGTCCGGGATGGGACGGCGGGAGGGAGGCCCGTAGACAGCTCGCTTGCTTTCATTAGCACGAGAAGCGGTGGAGGGTTAGGTCCAGTTCTGATTTACCTATTCTCGAAAGAGTTGAGATAATCTGGGCGGTTCTAGAGGTAATCGGTTTCCACCAGAAACTAGGTTGAGTTTTCACAGAGAAATTTGGGGTGTCTCTTGTTTACTGTCCCTTGTATACCTTATTAATTTCGCTTTCTTCCACCAGGAGCAGTTTGTTCTGGTAGAATTGTCAGGGATTATTGATTCAGACTTTCTCTCCAAATGTGAAAATAAATGCAAGATTTTGGTGAGTCTTAGAATTCGAGGAATGTTGTAGATTTTCTTAAAGTTAAAACAAGACTGAAAGGTTATACACTTTTTCCACAAAGAGAGAAGTTTGTTCCACCTTAGAAAGCAGTGAACACGCTTCAAGGTTATGCCAGAAGAGTAGGTAACAAGGGATTCTATGGGAGTAGAGGAAATGCCCGACTGCTTCACTGTCTGAATGTGTGGCTGGAGAGAAAGAGCAAAAGGTAACGCTTTATATGAAACTTCTGGGGGACTTTTAGAACAAAAGCCTAATCCATTGCTTAAGCAGTGCCTGCCTTCTTACTAGTAGGCGTGGTCTCAGTTCTGTCCTCCAATAGTACCACAGTTGAGAGTATAGTTTGGACCCAGACTCTGGTCTAAGTGCTGACAGTGTATGCAGTGTTGCCCGGCCAGCTTCCCAGCACTCAGGTCACTGGCTTCACTGTGTCTTTGGTGTGTCTCTGCTCATACCCACGCCTCACTCCTCATAAGTCACTTGAGAACAGCAACAGAGCAGGCCGCCCTGGTGCACACATGTAAGGCTGTCACTGGAGAGCCCAAGGCAGGCGGATCAGAAATTCAATGTCATCCTTATGACATAGTAAAGTCTAGGTCACCTTGATCTACAGAAAGCCCTGTCTTCAAAAAAACCTGGAGAAGACACAATTTACAATGCTAAGTTATTGCCTGGTGGTGGTACACACCTTTAATCCTACCACTCTCAAGGCAAAGGCAAACAGATCTCTGAGTTTGAGGCCTGCTTGATCTGCAGAGTGAGTCCCAGGACAGCTAGGGCTATTACACAAAGAAATCCTGTCTTGGGGGTAAGGGGGAGGGAAATGACGTAAATTGTGATCAAAGTTTTTGGGCAAAATCCCTGGCTCCAAATATTTAAACAGGCTAATTTCTGCCACTTACCCTAACATGCCAATCAGAGATGAATAGCGTGGTGTACATAGCAAGTTCCAAGACAGACAAGACCTGTCTCAAAACGACAACAGAAAGTCCACTAAGGCAGAGTGGACACACTCTTAATCTGTAAGAGGGTCTAGAGAAATTACAAAAAACTCTGTCACCCAGGGGAGAGGGGCAGAATGGTTGCCATGATATTGCTGTTCCTGCTCTAGAGTCGGCCTTTACACCCTGCCATGGGTAATTGTCCTCACTTGGTGAGCGGTCTCTCAAAGCTTACTGTTGTTTGGTACTAGTTCAAGTCCTATGAGACTCAAAGTGAGCCTTAGCTACCGGGAGACCCCCAAAGGAGACCCAAGAACGGAGTTTGATGCAAAAGCAAGAGGTTTATTTTTCCAGCCCACTGGGGGTCTTCCTGCACCCAGAGGAGAGGCAACCCCTTCTCTTTCTTTCTTAAGCTTTTTATACAATTTTTGAGAGCAGATTATAGCAACAACAACTAGGCACATAATGACTGGCAGTTCTGGTGACCTTTTAAATGAATTGCCTGGGCAGGGAGGGGGAACCCAGGGACCTTCCCCAAGGCCTGGTGGGAAGTTCCAATTCGTGGCTCTCTGAGTCCCTTGTCAGCAAGATTTTCATTAGCCAGGCGGTGGTGGCGCACGCCTTTAATCCTAGCACTTGGGAGGCAGAGGCAGGCGGATTTCTGAGTTCGAGGCCAGCCTGGTCTACAGAGTGAGTTCCAGGACAGCCAAGGCTATACAGAAAAACCCTGTCTTGAAAAACCAAAAAAAAAAAAAAAAAAAAAAAAAAAAAGATTTTTATTGATCAATCTTGTTTTTTCCTAGAATAACTTTAGGAGAAAATGAATGACCCGGGAAGGGAAAAGTTAGAGAGGCAAAGGTAGCTTGAGAGAGGGACAAGATGGAGTTAGGACAGTATGTAGTGTCTCTGACAGAATATTATGGGATATCAGGAGTGTATGTTGCTATGGAAAGTGAGATGGAAAGGAAACTGGGTAAAAGAGGGATTTACCAGAAGGTCTCAGAAAAACTAAGCTGGATAAGAGGGGAGTTACCTATTAACCTGATAACAAGGCAGGAGGGAGCCTTCTTGGTGGTAACAAATACTTCTGAGGTGAGAAACTTGCAGGCAGAAGCTTCAATGGAAGGAGAAGTATTTATGCTGAGGAGAGGGAGACAGCATTAGAGAGATTCATGGTGCCTTATGGCAGAGGAATGGATCGATTGTCTTCATCAGATGTGGGTGTATCCAGGGATGATGTGGTATCCCATATCATCATGGGAATATCCAGGGGTCAATAACTTTATATTTGTCCATGAGTATGGAATTGTACAGAAATATTTTCCTGGGACTAGAGAGGTAGTTCAACTATAAACTTTGTTTTGTTTTTGTTTTTTTGAGACAGGATTTCTCTGTGTAGTCCTGGCTGTCCTAGAACTAGCTCTGTAGACCAGGCTGGCTTTGAACTCACAGCTGTCTGCCTCTGCCTCCTGAGTGCGCCTTGCCACTGCCGTGTTCCAAGGGCATTTTTTGAAAGATTATTTATTTTATGTGTATGAGTACATGGTAGCTGTCTTCAGACACATCAGAAGAGGACATTGGACTCTATTACAGATGTTGTGAGCCACCATGTGGTTGTTGGGAATTGAACTCAGGACCTTTAGAAGGACAGTCAACGTTCTTAACCACTGAGCCATCTCTCCAGCCCCCAAGGGCATTTTTTTTTTTTAAATGATGGTGGTTTGTCTTTTAACTGTTGTAGGGAATTGACACGGAGAGGCCCATCCTGCAAGTGGACAGCTACGTGTTCGCTGGGGAGTATGAAGGTAGGATGACGGGGCTGACCCAAAAGCCTCTCTCACATGGTTCTCAGATGTGCTTCTGCCACCTTTCCTGACTTTCTTCATGTTTTCCTGCAGATACTCTTGGGACCTGTGTTATATTTGAAGAAGGTGTTGAACGTGGTAAGACTAGCTTTTTCTATAGATTATTCCAGACACACCATTTGCTTTGCCTTTGTTTTTTCATTTTGTTTTTCTCATTGCTCAATATCAGGTCAAGCTGTAGCTCAGGCTGACTTTGAACTCACAATCCTCATGCTTCCTTCTGTAGTGCTGGGAATATAGCCATACACCACTATGCCTATCTTCAGATATACAATCTATAGTAAATATTGGGGGCTGAAGAGATGTCTCAGCAGTGAAGAACATGGCTCGTTTTTTTCCAGCGGGCCGGAGTTCAGTTCCCAGTACCCATGTTGGGAGACTCACAATTGCCTGTGACTCCATCTCCAGGGGCTCTGGCTCAGAGGGCGCATTCTCACGCACAGACAGGTGTGCACATACATAAAAAAATTATTTTAAAAATGTGTAATATTAAAATTAAATAGCTCAGGCAAGGCAAGATGGTACATTCCTTTAATCCCAGCATTGGAAAGGCCTCAGCTGGTGGATTTGAGGTTAGCCTAGTCTGCATAGCGGATTCCAGGCCAGCAATCATTATGGTGAGACCCTGTCTCAAAAAACTAATAGTAAAAATAAACACCTCAGGCTACTGAGATGGCTCAGTGGATAAAGCTGCTTGTTGTCAAGCCTGACAACGTGAGTTCAATTCCTGGGGCTCACACGGTGGAAGGATTCTTACAAGTTGCCCTCTGACCTCCACACGTGTGCTGTGGTACAAACATATACAAACACATAAATTAATTTAAAAAACAAAACAAAACTAGGGGCTGGAGAGATGGCTCAGTGGATAAGAGCACTGACTGCTCTTCCAGAGGTCCTGAGTTCAGTTCCCAGCCACCACATGGTGGCTCACAACCATCTGGGATCTGATGCCCTCTTCTGGCCTGCAGATGTATATGCAGCAGAGTACTTTAAATAAAATTAAAGAAGAAAAAAAAGGAACAAAGCAAGTATCATGTACCCATTGTCCAATTGTTATCAAATCCTCCCATCTTGTCATTGACCTGGAGTAAGTTTAGTGCCACAGGGTTAGGTTAGTGGCACAGGCTTAGGGTCCCAGCTACTTGGGAGGATTGTGAGTTCCAGGCCTGACTGAGCTCCCTGCTGAGACTCTGTGGGAAATGTGTGTTCAATCCCCAGTACCTCAGAGCAGTCCCCCGTCCTGTCAAGGCGAGCGAAGCCCCGTGTGCTCAGTTCCAAGCTCACTCCCTTTCCTCTGTCTTCAGCAGTAGCTACTGTTTTGGATTTGATGTTTTATTTTCCTATACCTAATTTTATGTTACATATGTTTTCTTCAGACTTGAGGCTGGGGTTTAGCTTTGTGGTAGATTCTTGCCTAGAAATATGGATTCAGTCTCTACCACAGTTCATTGAGCAAGAAACTTTTTGTTTGTTTGGTAGCAGCCTCAGCACAGGGTGGGCTGGCATTGAATATGTATCCCAAGCTGGACATAAATGTGCAATCTCCTACAGTCTTAGCCTCCCAAGTGGGTACCATTTTTATGTTCACTCATACTTGGAAAAAGTGAAGCCCAGGGGCCAGTAACTCTTTCAGGTTCACAGGGAGTGGGTGGCAGGGCTGGGGCTTGGATTTAGCCCTGCTTCAGGGCTCACATCCTTTTCTCTTGGTGATGTTGGGACATAGCATGTCCTCTCCCTGGCTGACTGCAGACTTGTGATCCTCTTGTCTCAACCCTCACTGTACTGAGTTCACTATGGGAATGCTGCCATGAATTCTTTATGTGTGTCTCTGTGTGTATAGGTAGTAATGTCTCCAAACTTTATATCTAGACTAGATTGATGAGCTGTGGAAAGAAATAGACTTAAGAGGAGGCTGGGGTTTAGCTCCTTCTAGAACATTGGCCCAGCATGTCTGAGGCCCTAGCCACAATTGCCCAGCCCAAGGGTACATGTAGACAGGGAGGAGGAGGAGGAGGGTCAAAGTGCATCGTGTCATCTTCAGCTAACTTTGCTGACACGTGGCAGAGCAGGCGTGGAAGTCTTGTGTTTCCCATCTTTGGCTGAGAGTCTCTAACCTGTCTGGTCCCACAGCCTTTTAACAGTGGTTGTTCTAAGCAGCAGTATTTGGCAGTTTTCTTTTTCCTCCCTCAGGCTTATCTAATTGAGAACATCCCCACTCAAGCCTTGAGCTTCAAGTAGGGCATTTGCTTCTGGTCCTTCACTTGCTTGGGGGATGGGATTGTAGACATGCTGCCCTGCAGGCCAACTCCTGAGCCCCATTTCCCGTGTTAGGAACTCTACCTTGTTGCTTTAATCTCTGTGTTTACACGTCTCTATCCTTACAGCTGTTTGTGTCTGAATCTTACTGTGCCTTCAAATGTCAGTGTTATCTGTCATTTCTTTGCATGGGGGACAGTGCGAACTTCCTGTGCTGTTCGCATAGGAAGTAGTTGAGACTAACTCCCTCAGCATCTGATGGCATGAAACGGTGTAATAAAGTCATTTTATGTCCTAGTGGATCCAGAGGGGAATGATAAAACGGTGCTCAAGTACAAATGCCACACGATGAAGAAACTCAGCATGACGAGGACTCTTCTGACAGAAAAGAAGGAAGGAGAAGAAAACATAGGTTCGTTCACTCCATTTCCTAAAGGGGGTGCTCTTGGGCTGAGAGTGTAGCCAAGTGGTCAAGAGCACTGCCTGGCATGTGTGAGGCCCTGGGATCAGTGCCTTGTCCCAGAGGGATGCGATGGCACATGCTTGAAGTCCCAGTGCTTTGGGGAGTGGGGGAGGCAGCTGAAGATCATGAGTTCAAGGCCAGAGTCAGCTCCTCAGCAAGTGAACGTGTGAGTTCAAACACGCTGTCTCCTGCACATGCACACGAGAAAAACAGGTGCTCTTGTGTAGGTTTGAACAGTGATGTGTTGCTGTCAGGATGTTCCTTGTGCTTTACAGAGTTAGCTTTTTCTTCCTTTTGCTTTTGTGCATCAGATTCCCACTGCCTTCTGATGTCCTCCCCTCCGTTTATGCCTCCCTCCTCATCCTGTCTGACATCCTCCCTTCTCATCATCCTCATGTCCTTTCTCCTCATCCCCTGTCTACTTTCATGTCCTACATACACATACAGCATGTAAATGTGTCTTCCTCGTGGGCTTGTTTTGTTTTACAGAGTTCTGATTGTATCTTTTCCTACATGTGTCAGTTTAATTCTTATTTATAGCTAAAAAAAAAATTACATTGTGTATTGTATATGGACTACTTTTGGGTTTTGACAGGATCTCTTATACAGCCCAGGTAGGTGAACTTCAGATATCCTATCACCTCGGCGCCCTAGTGCTGGGCTTACAGGCATGCACTCCCACTCCCAGTTTAGAGACACCCTTTCTAGCTGCTGGGGTAATGACTTCTAGTAAGTGGCCTGGGCCTGTAATCCTGGCATCAGGGAGGCAGAGGCAGAGGCAGGTAGATTTCTGAATTTGAAGCCAGTCTGGTCTATAGAGTGAGTTTCAGGTCAGCCAGGGCTAGCTACCCAGTGAAACCCAATTTTGGAAAAAACAAAACAAAAGTTAAAGATGCTTGGTCCGAAGTAAAGCTGCTTAGGAGGGAACTTGAGGCATGCAAAGCTCTATCTCCCTACATCTGTCTGTCTGTCAGCTAATCTGTAGGGCATTGTGAAGAGTGCAGCCATGACCGTAGCAGTGCGGATGTCTGCTGCACCGACTTTAGGGTCTTCCCACTGCCCAGGAATGGCTTAGCTGGCTCCTACAGTGCTTCCCTTTTCATAAGGCATCTTCACACTGACGTCTGATGCTCTCCATCCGCGCCTACCACATTTGTTGTTATGGAGATATGTACTGACTGAGCTCCCTCTGTTCCCTTTTCTCTTGTCCCGTTTGTCCCGCCCCGTTAGACGGCGTAGAGTGGCTGCAGATGAAGGACAATGATCTCTCCTACAGACCCAACATGATCTGTAGCTTTCTCCATGAACACGAGGATGAGGCTGGAGGGCCGGCCTCTGACAAACCTGTGGAGCTGGAAGACCAAGAGAGTCAGGAGAACGACAGTGCAGAGCAGACACACGAGCTGGAGAAGGCGCAGCACTCAGAAGCAGGGGACCCTGGTCCTCCAGGGGATACCCCTTCTGAGATGGAAAGTTCCGTTTTCATGGGAACTCAAGATGGAAATGTTTCTCAAAACGATCGGTCGTGAACTTTAAAGGAGTAGTCTTGTATGCAGTTACTGCTTAGTTGCGGTGGGCTCACCATTCTGTGTTATTATGACAGTAAATGTTTCCAGTTACAACACAATTTAGTATACTAGAGTCATGCAGGACCACACAGGAATTCAGTTTTTGTAACTTAGAGAGAGCGCCATAGTTAAAAACACAGGCTGCTCTTCCAGAAGACCTGGATTCGATTTCCACGTATACGTGGCAGTTCGGAGCCATCTGTGGCTTCAGTTCCAGGAGATCTGATGCCTGTCTCTGGCGTCCGTAGGCCCCAGGTTCTCTCCTTCTACCTTTTTGTGGGTTCTGGGAATTAAACTCAGGTCATCAGACTTGTGCTGCAAATGCTTTACCTGCTGGGCCATCCTGCAGCCCTCGCCACACGTGCCCCCGAAAATATTTATTTATACGGGGCAGTTGGCGGTGCACACCTTTGATCCCAGCACTCAGGAGGCAGAAGCAAGCACATCTCTGAGTTCAAGGTCAGCCAGTCTACAAAGTGAGTTTCAGGACAGCCAGGCCTATGCAGAGATTCCCTCTCTCTAAAATCAAACAAACAAAAAAACAAAAAAATGTTTATGTGTATGTGTGAATGTATATGTGTGTTCACCATGATCTGATCTGGCACCTGAGGAGGCTGGAATAGACTTTGGTTTCTTAGAACTGGAGATAGATAAATATGGAGACATGTGGTGCTGGGATTGCAGTCCAATCCTCACTAAGAGCAGTGAGTCCTCCTAACTATTGGGCCACCACCACTCTTGTCTTCCACCCTACCCCTGCCCTCCTTTTTTCCTGAGACAGAGTTTTGATATGTAATCCAGACTAGCCTTCAATTCTCTGGCCTTGTGACTAGCAAGTGTTCTGTATTTTAAAGTCATCCTGTACATAGGAGCTATGACGGTCAGAAGCTACAAGTCAGATGACTGGATTCTGAAAACCAGTTAGAGGGTTAACAAAACTTTTTCCCCCTGGCAGTGGTGGTGCACGCCTTTAATCCCAGCACTTGGGAGGCAGAGGCAGGCGGATTTCTGAGTTTGAGGCCAGCCTGGTCTACAGAGTGAGTTCCAGGACAGCCAAAGGCTATACAGAGAAACCCTGTCTCGAAAAACCAAAAAAAAAAACAAAAAAAACCCAAAAAACCAAAAAAACAAAAAACCAACTTTTTCCTGGGGGAAAAAAAAAGGTAATTTTGCATTTGGTTTGAGATTGGGTCCCAATGTAATCCTGGCTGGCTTGGCTTTGCTTGCTCTGTAAACCTGGCAGTCACCAAACTAATTGAGTGCTTTACCAGTAAGCTACACAGTTTGCTTCTGTCTCCTGAGTGCTGGGATTTCCAGGGTGTACCAGCATGCCCATCTGATCTTGAGTTTTCCTTTCAATACTTAAAGATAGTAATGGAATATCAAGTATAAATGCAATATTGTGATCAAAAAGAATGACCCCTTGAGTACAGTGGTAGAGTGATCACCTAGCATGCATGATTCCGGGTTTGATGCCCAACACCACTTAAACAAACAAACAAAAATAGGGACAAGGAAAATGGGCAAGTAATATAAACGCCTATTAAAAACTATGGGCTTAGCTGGGTGATGGTGGCTCAAACCTATGATCCCAGTACTTGGGAAGAAGAGGCAGGTGAATCTCTAAGTCAGCCTGGACTGCAGAGCTCCATCTCAGAAGCCAGGGCTACAAGGAGAAAACCTGTCTTGGCGGGGAGGGGAGGAACACAAATGGAGAACTGGCTCAGGGCTTAAGAGTGCAAAGGACTCAAGTCAGTTTCCAGCACACGCATAAAGCGGCTCAAAACTGCCTCTAACTCAGCTCTAGGAGACCCGAAGCCCTCCGTGGTCTCCTTGGACACTTGCTTTCTACGTTCACACATACACACATACACATATAGTTTTCTTGTTTGGTTGGGTTTGGTTTTGGTTTTTAGCTACTTGGGAGGCAGAGACAAGATGACTGATGAAAGTTTAAGGCTGCCTGGGCTACAAAGTGAGCTGAAGTCAAGCCCGAGTACTTAGACTTGGTGAGACTCTATCATCTATAAAAAGGCTGAATCTAGCTTACTGCTAGGTCGCTTGCCTAGCGTGCCTGAGGCCCTAGGTTCAGTCTCCATTACCACCAAGCAAAGAAAAATAGCTGTTAGAAAGATGACCTGCTCAAGTGCTGGGGGTGGAGGCCAAAGCAGGCAGATCTGAATTCATTGTCAGCCTGGTCTATATAGCAAGTTCTGGACCAGCCAGGGATACATAGTGGAGTCTCAAAAGCACAGGCACATGTGTGTGTGTTGGGGGGCAACTAAGGTTGTTGTGAGCTACCCAATATCAATCAGTGCTGGGAAGCACACTTGGGTTCTCTGGAAGAGCAGCAAGCAATTGCTGACCTCAGCTTGTTAGGCATGGCGAGGAGTGCCTGTCCGCTAAGCTATCTTCCCAGTCCAACTGCAGTAATTTTTAAATTTCATGTTACACTCTCATTTTTTATTTTTAATATAATAATTTTTAATAATAAATCTTGCAAAATTATGGCTTTTCAAAAATTTTGTGTATTTATTTAAATGTAGGAGTGCTTACCTGCATGCCAGAAGAGGACATCAGGTCCCTGTATAGATGAATCATGAGCCACCATGTGGTTGCTGGAAATTGAACTCAGGACCTCTTCAAGAGCAGCCAGTGTTCTTGACCTCTGAGCCACCTGACCAGCCCTATAATGGTTTTTATATAGTAGGAAGTCAAAAATAATCTGAAAGGATTAAAAGAAAACTGAGGGCTAAAAATCTGTTTAGACTGGAGAAAGAGAGAGGCAGTCCTCTGATAGTCTAGTGTGAATTAGGATAGGATAGTACAGACATACACAGATAAAGCAGGTGCAGAGTTAACAAAAACAAACAAAAAACCCAAGAAACCCTGTTTGGTGACTCCTGCCTATCAGGACTAGGATAGGACTTAGGAGGCTGAAGCAGGAGGGTTGCTGCAAGTTTGAGGCCAGGCTCTGGATTACAGTGTGAAATCATGTCCCCCTAAAAAGAGGGGACAAAAAACAACTGGCCAAAACCTGTTTTTTTTTTTTTTTTTTTTTTTTTTTTTTTCTTCCAAGACTGGAAGCTATGAATATGGGCCTTGTTCCTGGTCTCCTTCCCCCCCCCCCCCCATCTTGCCTTTTATTGGGAAAAACAAAACAACAACAAAAACAACCAGTTCTACCACTGGAAGAAACCTGTTTCTTCTAGTCTTATTATCCTCAGCACCTCATGTTTTACAACAGATATATAGAGGGGTTTGTTTTGTTTAAATCACAGATGAGTTTCCTGGAGGACACATATTCAGTGTCATCCAACCTAATCCAGTTCTGAAGCTTGGATACTTTGCCAACCTAGACTTAGTGTCAGAGCCACAGGTTAAGGGCACAGTCCCATACTCTTGTCCCTTCTTTAGCTACGTGCTAATCTCAAGTAGTTTCCCAAGTTCCCCGTCACCTCTGACTTGGCTATACACTGAATGTTTCCACAATGCTTTTCTCACCTTCAATTGCTTGCTAAACAGCTCGCAGGATTTGGGAAAATGACCTGGGAAAGTGTTTACAAGATGGATTTATTACTTATTTATTTTGAGATAGTGTCTTAAATAGTCCAGTTGGACCTGGAATTTATGTAGCTGAGAACGACCTCTAGCTGACCCTCTTTGGGAACAGCTAGATGGAGGGACCACATAGAGCCAAGTGGGGTTCCATCTCCTTTCCAAGTCTTGTCCTTTGGAGCTTTTATTAGGTATGGCTGGTAAAGTCAATGGCCACATTATAAATTAAACTCACAACAAGGCCGGGCAGTGGTGGCGCACGCCTTTAATCCCAGCACTTGGGAGGCAGAGGCAGGCGGATTTCTGAGTTCGAGGCCAGCCTGGTCTACAGAGTGAGTTCCAGGACAGCCAGGGCTACATAGAGAAACCCTGTCTCAAAAAACCAAAAGAAAAAAAAATAATAATTAAAAAAAAATAAATTAAACTCCAAGCTGGGTAGTGGAGGTACACACCTTTGATCCCAGCATTCAGGAGGAAGAGGCAGGGTAATCTCTTGAATTTGAGGCCAGCCTAGTCTACAGAGCAAGTTCCAGAATGGCCAGGGCTACATAAAGAGACCCTGTCTCAAAAAACAAACCGACAAAAATAAATCAAACTCCAGTCCTTTTATCAATCTTGACAATGGTAAGTCAAAGTCAGGTTGAAAGCACAGCTGTTTTTTCTTTAATTCAGTGCAAAAGTTTGAGCCTAGGACCCTGTATATATAGTTAAGTGCTATATCACTGAGACCCAGATAGCTCCAGCCAGGCCTTCTTCTGGTGCTATGTAGAAGCCGCCCTCCTACTCACCACCATCCATTCCAATATGCAAAAGATGTGCTTCCTGGACTGGCACAACATGCCTTTAATCTTGATATGCATTTAGTCCCAATGTTCACAGGGAAAGGTAGCATCTCAAATTCTATGCCAGCATTTCAAGATCTTCCCCACCAAACAGAACACACAAAGGCACTAACCTTGAAATGGTGAATTATGTCGGGTGTGGCAAATGCCTATAATTTTGTCACTCAAGAGGCAGAAACAAAGAACACAGAACTCAAGATCCCAGTGATCTACATAGCAAGTTACAGGCTAGACAAAATGATGTAGGGAAACCCTGTTTCAAAACAAGACTCAGAACTTAATAAAGTTAAAGTCAGACACAAGACTGTACACTATGAGATTCAACTCATACTATGTACAGCATCAGACAAGGCAACTCCAGGAAACATCGGGGACTAAAGGTCGACAGTGCCACTGGTGAGTGGGTATGTGAGCTCTTTGAAGTAATAAAAGCATCTTGCAATTAGGTAATAGTTATGGTGCACCTTTTTTCTTTCTTTCTTGAGAAAGGTCTCCTGTAGCCCAGGCTGGCATCTATATCCCTACATAGCCTGATCTTCCTGCCTTCATTTCCAAAGTACTGAAATGTCAGGGCTGCGCCCAATGTTTGTGTGTGTGTATTTGACTGCACCCCACTGTGGAGCTGGACTTTTTAAATTTTAATTCTCCTGCCCTACCCTCTCCAATGCTGGCATGATCAGCTTCACGGCTGTGCTGCCTTCAGTGGCTTCGTGAAGGTACCCCAAACCAGTGAATTGTACACATTACAAGGTGTATTTTATATAATTATATGCAATTTATACGACTGTGATTTGAGAGGAAATCACAATCAGCAGTATTCTCCGTGTACCTTTCTGTAGAAGGCAAGTGGGTAATCAAAGTGCCTCAGCTGACCTCCCAGTTAATGGTGTCCTTGTCACATCAGTCGTTTTGGTAACTGAGTACCGAGCCTCCAACCTTTCTAGTATTCCGGTTATTTCCCTGAAGACGAACACTTGGCTCCCAAATCCTCGACTCCATACTAAGTCACTTAAGTGTTTACTTTCCGGAGAACAACCGAACAACGTTTCGTAACCAAGGGAGACGGAATGCTACATCTTCCCAAAATGGCCGCCAGCGCGGACGGCGGGCCTGTGTAAGGAAGTGGTGTTTCGCATTTCCGGTACCGCCTCTTCCGGCGCTAGCGGAGGCTTCCCGGAAGTGAGTGGTACACGTGCATTCGCTAAGAGGGCTGGCAGCGATGGATGCTTTGGACAAAGTCCTGTAAGTGTGTGTGGGGCGCGATGGCGTGGGAGCGAGTCTCCCGTGACCCCTGCCGCGGTCTTCCCGCTGTTGCTCTTTCCGGACGCGCTTTGCTAGTCGTTCCTGGGAAGGAGCCGGCTTGGCCGATTCTCCGCCCCGAGTCGCCGCTGGTGAAGCCTTGGCGGACCGAGAGCTGTGGGCTGGAGCGAGGGCGGGAGCCGCGATGGGCTTACGACCTCGCCACTGAGGGATTCTGAGCTGTGAGAATGGCGGTGGACCGGGTGGAGAGTTCAGGCCTCGGAATCTGACAAGAACCAGGCGACAAACTGGACTCAAAGTTTTGTCACTTTGGGCATTTAAACCGCCCTAAATCACTTTACCCTGTAAAACAGCTGTCACAACAGTCGTGTGTCATACAACTGTAGAGAGCAGTGTTTGTCACAACAGGTACAAAACGGTGATTTTTCTTTTCCTTCCAACTTTGTACACTTTTGCTTACCGCTGAGTGATGGTTAGGTTTGTTCAAAAATATTTATTGAGTTCCCAAATGTTACTACATTGGTTCCTACAGTTTTCTGCTATTTAAGTAAATGTGTAGACGACAGTTTTCTTTTTCATCATTAATGGGTTTTGTGCATCCACTATTCCTTACTAACAAGAAGTAAGGTGCTATTTATTATTATTTTTATTTATTATTTAGAAGTAAGGTGTATAGCAGTTAGCTGTATAAAAACGGTGCTTGCCTTGATTTAATTCAATAAAAAATGTGCCTCTTGACTGACCAGTAAATGACTAACTTGGTTTTATACATGACATTTCATTGGAGGAGAATTTTTTTTTTTTAAATTCTATGTTGGGAAACTAAGGTGTATGCATATTGGGCTGTCTGTCGGTCTGTCTTTCTGTCTTTCCCTACCTGTCCCAAGACAGGGACATGGAAGATTGTTTTATTTAAGAGAGGAGGAATTCTGTTCATAGGAAACTGTGTGAAAAGTACTGTGTTTACCATAGCAGAAGCAAAGTTGAATTCTTTTTTTTTTTTTTTTTTTTTTTTTTGGTTTTTCGAGACAGGGTTTCTCTGTGTAGTCCTGGCTGTCCTGGAACTCACTCTGTAGACCAGGCTGGCCTCGAACTCAGAAATCCACCTGCCTCTGCCTCCCAAGTGCTGGGATTAAAGGCGTGCGCCACCACCGCCCGGCGCAAAGTTGAATTCTTAACAGAAATGTGGAGTGATGTCCTATTACTGCCACACCATAAAAACAGAATAGTAAAGTAGCTTTTTATATTGGGGATGTAGATGGGGAGTTACATCTAGCATATTTCTTAAAAATATTTATTTATTTATGTATTTATTTATTTATTTATTTAATATGAGTACATTACTGTCTCCAGACACACCAGAAAAAGGCATCAGATCCACCATGTGGTTGCTGGGAATTGAACTCAGGACCTCTGGAAGAGCAGTCAATTCTCTTAACCCCTGAGCCCCATCTAGAACATTTTTAACGTTGGCTTGCGTGCCGGTAGTGAAGATCTTGGGCATATTACTTTTTCCAGTCTTGAGTTGCCTGATTTGTTAAAGAGCTGTAGTTACAGGCATAAGCCACCATGAAGAAACATACTAAGTTGTTAAAAATAACGGCTAACTTGACGTCATTTCGTTTTTTCAATGTATTCTTATTTATGTATATGTGAATGCTAGCTTGTATTTATGTGCACCTTGTGTATGCAGTGTCCAGAAGAAGCCAGAAGAGGACATCAGGTCTCTGAACTCGAATCACAGTCAGTTGGGAGCTGTTCTGTGGGTGCTAAGAACCCAGTCAGCCTCCTCAGCAAAGGCAGCAAGAGATTAACCTAACCTCAGCTCCACAATTCTTTAATGTTTAATAAGAGGAGGTTTAGAAAAAGTGCTAGAACAAGAGGGAACACCAAAAAGGAAGTTTTTGTAAGAAACCAAAAGCTAATAAAACACATGTTTAACAGTAATGATAAAATACTTTGCTAATATCTTCTTGAAGAAGTGGGGATTTTTGTTTGTTGAGACAGGGTTTCTCTGTGTAGCCCTGGCTATCCTGGAACTCACTCTGTAGACCAGATTGGTCTCAAACTCAGAAATCCGCCTGCCTCTGCTTCTGGAGTGCTCAGATTAAAGTTGTGTGCCATCACACAACTGGCTAAGTAAGGTTTGTTTGTTTGTTTGTTTTTGGTTATTTTTGTAATCCTACTGATAAATGTATGATTCCTGTTGAATCTTGTTTTAAGTCATCAGTCAAGTTGTCATCATTGTGTCATGAGGAAAATGTATAATTTGATCTGAATTGTGCTTTTCTTTTCTTTTTTTTTTTTTCTGTACAGAAAGCCTAAAACAAGAAGGGCTAAGAGATTCCTTGAGAAGAGAGAACCGAAGGTCAGTGAGAACATTAAGAGCGCCATGCTGATAAAAGGCGGGAATGCGAACGCAACCGTGACCCAAGTCCTCAGAGACGTGGTAGGCATGCATGCTGAGGGGCTGCTTCTGGTACTGTCTTACAGAGTGTGCTTGCGTGGGGCGGGGTGTGTGACCATGGATGGTGTGAGGATGACTGTGAGCCTGAGCCTGATGATGTGGTTCTTCTGCAAGAGGAAGGAATGCCTTGCCATCTTCCCAGCCCTGTTGAGTTGTTTGTTTTGTTTTAGACAGAGTCTTACTATGTAGCCCAGGCTGGCTCTGAATATTCTTTTAAAGTAAAATTGAAATATTTAGGAACTCGGAGTGAACTGACTTGGGCCAGGTGTGATATGATTGTTATGTCTTAAGATCTAGTCTTAAATGAAGACACTGAAATTGGAAGTCATTTACCTTGTGAGGGTAATTGTAAGGGAAAGTAAAGGGACGAGTTCTGAGTAAATTTGTATTTATTTGGGGCGTTCCCCACCCCACCCCTTTGGATGGGGTCTCATGATGCAGCCCTGGCTGGAACTTGCTGTGCAATCTGGGTTGACTTGTACCTCCTGGGTGCTAGGATGACAAGCACATGTCAGCATGCTTTACCCTGAAGAAGCTGTTTAAAGTTTGTTTTAGGGTATTTGCTTTTAGTTGTGTGTGGGCATTTGGCCTGTGTGCTGTCTGTGCACCAGTGGTCCTGGTGTTCTTAAATTCAGAACATGGCCTCAGGACTCCCAGAGCTAGAATTATGGACAGCTGTGCGTTGCCGTGTGAGTTTGGGACTTGAACCGAGTCCTCTAGAGAGCAGCCCCTGAGAACTCTTCATCACGGAGCCATCTCACCTGCCCCTTGTTGATACACATCTTAATAACTAATTTGTAAGCTGAAGCAACTTGGTATTACTGAGTTCTTTCAACAATAATAGTTTTTCTAAGTTTTAGCAGTCTTATTCTTCAGTGAGAGCAAAGAAGACATACATTGTAAGTGTCATGCATTAAGTTCTGTGCTGGAGGTGTGCCCAGGGTAGGATGGGGCATAGTTAGAAGTCACATGTTAAGTAGAGGATCAGAAATTCAGTCTACACAGAGCTGAGTCTAGTATGGACTAATGAGACTAACAAAAACCAAAAAAAATCACATACGAGGGACCTGCACATAGGCGGGCTTCCAAGAAATCATGTGTAGCTTTCATTTTGAAGGAAGAGTTGAAACAGCTTGGTGAACTGCAGATAACTGGGATGGTCAAAGGAAAGTGTCCACTTGAGGCTATAAAGGAGGGCAGGACTGTACTATAACATGGAGTGGAGTTTATTCTGAAACCTGTGGGGTCATTGAAATCTTTTTTAACTATGTTGCTGCTGCTGCTGCTAAGTGAGATAGGATCGGTCCCGTGGTGTGTGTGATGGAAGTGGAACTGGGCTCTGCAGGCAAGTGCTGCCGCTGAGCTCTGCCTGTCCAGACAATTTATTGGTTTGATGAAAGGGTTGAGAGCAAATGGTGTCAGCCTAGAGAAGAGTGCCTGGAGTCTGTGGTAAGAATGATATTGACAGCCTAGCACGCTGAAGCCTGCCTTTAATCTGTTACTGTGCTCTGGAGACAGAGGCAGGCAAGGGCTTGTCTCTCAGTTCAAAGGCAGCCTGGTCTACAAAGCAGGTTTCGGGACAGCCAGGGCTGCCCAGAGAGAACAACAAATAAGTAGTTGATGAATAAATGAGGCTGAGAGCTGGTCAGAGGGAATGGATGTGGAGGATACAAGGTTTGCTGTCATGTTGTCCCAGGTTTCTGTCTTGGTTGCCCAGAAAACAGTAATACCAATTTAGAGAGCGGGAAAAGCATCTCTGCAGTTTAGGGTATTGGCTGCTCTTCCAGAGGATACAGGTTTAAGTCTTAGCATCCCATGGCAGTTCACAGCCATTTGTAACTCCCTTTTCCAGGGGATCCAGCACCTTCTGTCTCAGCGGGCGCCAGGCTAGCATGGGACACACAGACATAAATGCAGACAGACACTCATGTATCAAATACAATAATTTAAAAATCAAATATCAGTTTAGAGAACGTGTTCAATAGGGCAGGTTTGGAGGGAAAGGCGATAATGTTCAAGGAACATCAAATTTAAGTAATTAAGATAAAAATTAGTTGTTAGGCTTATTGGGTAAGGCTGGCAAGATGGCTTGTTGGGTAAAGATACTTGCTACCGAGCCAGACAGTGTCTGGACCTGGTGGGTACTCAATAAATTGGTGAATAGCAATCATTATATGTGGCACTAATAGGTACACAGGTATTTAGGACTTACACTTTATGTAGTCGATCAAGTCTTTGGGATAGTGTCTCCAAAGTGGCCCAGGCTGTCTCATGTTAGCCACCACCTTTTTAAGCTTTCCAAGTGCTGGAATTGCAAACACGTGCCACTGTGTTATCATTTTCTCCCCTTTCCTTTGACCGTGTGGGCTACAGGACGTGAGCTCAGGTCATCAGGCTTGCTAGCAAGCAGCATACCCACTGAGCCACATTGCTTGCCTTTGAACTCTGTACCTTCTCAGCCCTGGGATTACAGATGTGACCCACTGTGTCTGGAAAAAGATGGGTTTCTCATCTTTTTCTAAAGTATTTTACTGGATGTTGTGGTATTGAGGGGAAGAGCCGTTCCTTCCCAGTGACCTTACACACTTAAGCAAGTTCTAAGAGCAGTACAATATTAGAGTGTTACAGTAATCAGCATTCATGATGATCATTCTCGGTTGTCAGAAAAAGGTGAGGCTATTCATTGCACTGAGACAGGGAAACACTTGGCTGAGTGGGAATCATCAAATGTTTTACTAAACATGGTAGCACATGTAATCCCAGAACTCAGGAGGTAGAGCAGGAAGATTGGCAGTCAAGGCAGCCGGCCACATAGCAATCCTGCCCCGACCCCTGAGTTTAAAACAACTGATGGTGCACGCATGTAGATCAGGAAGACAACTGATGGTGCACACATGTAGATCAGGAAGACAACTGATGGTGCACACATGTAGATCAGGAAGACAACTGATGGTGCACACATGTAGATCAGGAAGATTGCCATGACTCTGTTGAATGATCTGTTGAGAAAGTTTAAAATTATGTTTTACAGTATGCACTGAAGAAGCCATATGGAGTTCTATATAAAAAGTAAGTCATTATTATTATTACTGTTATTATTATTATATGGAGTTCTATAATAAAAAGTAAGTCGTTATTATTTTATTACTACTACTATTATTGCTTACTTTGGTTAGTTGTAACAATAGCTTTGTGGAAGGTTTGGAAGAAAAAGATGTTAGTATTTGCACTGAGTGAATATTCTTTTTCTTTTTCTTTTTTGATTTTTTAAAGGCAGGGTTGCTCTGTGTATCCCTAGCTGGTCTCGAACTCAGAAATCCACTTGCTTTTGCCTCCCGAATGCTGGGATTAAAGACATGCACCACCATGCCTGGCTCACAATGTTCTTTCATAACTGTAATATGTACTTACTTATTTTGTAATAATTACATATGCACAGAAAAACTGTAAAAATTTCTAGAGTTCCTGTATGTCCTTCACCCCGCTTGTCAGTGTTGCGTCTTGCATTATCACTGCAGTTATTGGAACCAGGGACTCCAGTGCTGTGGTAATACCGAGTGCGTTATTGATGAGCTCGGTCACTGTTCTCTCTTTCTAGTCTTCACACTGCCTTTAGCTGTGTTTCCCATGTGGGGATTGAACCCAGGGCGTTGTACGTGCTGAGCAAGTGCTCTGCCAGTTAGGAGTACCTCAGACCCCAGTCATCCTCTTGGTGTAGGTGTAGAGGTCAGAGGACATCTCTGTGGGCGAGTTCTCCTTCCTTCTTTCTGTGAGTTCTAGACTGAGGTCAGGCTGTCAGGCTGGGAGGCAAGTGCTAACCCGCTGAGCCATCTTGCTGCCCCCACCGTTTGTCTTCTCTAGTTTGTGAAAGTCTTTGGTAGCTTTGTCTCTGGTGTCTCCACCGTTACTGTTTTCCCCTTCATAATTGGTAAATATTTAGGGGAGAGACTATGTAAGTATAGTCATTCCTCAGTTCTTGGGGGATGGGTTTGGGATTTTCCTTCAACACACAAATCTTCAGATACTCCAGTCCCAAGTGTAAAGTGGCATGGTAGTCTTGTCTCTACATTACCTACTATGTAAATTGTAAATACCTGGTACACAGTTGTACTGTGTCGATACTAGAATAATGCTAAGAAACCAACGTCTCCCATGACCAGTGCGGATATAGGCCCCCAGCCCCCAATATCTCATATGCACAACTGCATGACTCTGGATGCTAAACTCACAAGTTCTGAGGGTCTGTCTCGTTTCTTTCTGGAAACATAGCTGCTCCTTGTCCTGTCTATAGTGGTCAGGATGATTGTGGCACTCTGGTCTCTTTCTGTTCAGAATTCTGAACATAAAGTCGTCTATTCCTTTACTTTTAAGTTACTGAAACCAGTGTGGGTTCATTGTACTCTTGGGAGTTATTATATAGTGCTGTTATTTGATCCTAGTACAGTCTATTCTTATAACACACAGTGGTGTTTTAATAAGAAAAGATTTTAAAAATATATGTTTATTTGTGAGTATGATTTAGCTGTCTTCAGACACACCAGAAGGGGGCATCAGATCCCATTACAGATGGTTGTGAGCCACCATGTGGTTGCTGGGAATTGAACTCAGGACCTCTGGAAGAGCAGTCAGTGCTCTTAACCACTGAGCCATCTCTTCAGCCCCATTTTTGTTTGTTTTAAATAGAGTTTCTCTGTGTAGTCTTGACTGTCTTAGAACTCTCTGTAGACCAGGCTGGCCTCAAACTCACATTCACCTGCTTCTGCCTCCCTAGTGCTGGGATTACAGGATCTCATTATGCAGCCTGGCTTGTCTGGAATTACTGATATCTCCCTACCTCTACTTTGCAAATAGTGGGATTAATGGTGTTACTACATACTGCTGTTTTAATCATTTGATATAAAATTACCTGTTATTCAGTATTTAATTTAATTGAATGTACTTTTAACATTAAAACTGAAGTCACTCTTTTTTTAATATTTTTAGGAAAAATATTACAAGGCCATTTGAGGATCAGACATCACTGGTGAGTACAAGACCTTTTTTTAAGAGAGTGGGTGTGTGGTTGGGTAATGGTACTAGCTCATGCTTGCCTAGCATGACAGGCCCTGGGTTCTGTCCCCACCACTCAGAAATAACAGAACAGGACGAGTAAAAATGACTGCAGACTAAATCATGCTGTATTCATAAATTATTATTTTTAAGTTAGAAATCCTGTGTATGAGAATTTTGATACTCAGATTGAGAAATAAGATTACTGTCTTTTAGAGTGTGTGTGTGTGTGTGTATTTGTGTATTTGTGTGTGGTTTGAATTAAACTCACGTACCAAGCTTTGTACCTCTATCCACTAAGCCACCTCTCGTACCTGAGAATGTAAAAGATACAGCTCATATTTTGGTGGTGATGTTTCCAGACAGGGTTTCTCTGTGTAGCCCTGGCTGTCCTGGAACTCACTCTGTAGACCAGGCTGACCTTGAACTCAGATCCACCTGCTTCTGCCTCAAGTGCTGGGATTAAAGGTGTTCACTGCCACTGCCTGTGTGCCTGGCTTGCTTTCTGTCTCTGTCTCTGTGTCTCCCCCCACCCCCCCCCTCTCTGTCTCTGTCTCTGTCTCTCTCTCTCTCTCTCTCTCTCTCTCTCTCTGTCTTTGAGACAGTGTGCCTTTATTTATTATGTAGCTCTCTCTAGATGTCCTGGAAATATATAGACCAGGCTGGCCTCAAACTCCAGCTGCATCTGTCTCCTGAGTGCTGGGAGCCATTGTCTCACCACACCCTGCCTGTTTTTTGGTTTTTGACACAGGGTCCCATGTATTCCAGGGTGGTTTGAGCTCTGTATATAGCCTAAGGTGACTTTGAGTTTCTTAGCCCCCTGCATCCACCTCCAATGCTGTGATTACGGGCATGGACCACCACCACTGTTCAGGCAGTGCTGGGATAGAACCAAGGGCTTTGTACATGCCAGGCAAGACTCACCTGACTGACATACATCCCCAGTCCTGTGGTAGTTTTTATGAAAAAAGAATTAGTATCTAGAAAGAGAAGAATCTGATGGAAAATATGACGACTTTGAGTGTAAAACAGACAAGGGCGATTCCTCTTTGCTGTGTATGAAGGGAATTGGAGGAAGATGAGGAGAAAGGGCTTCTTCTGTAAATTGGATGGAGATGGCTGTGCTGTTGATCTCTAAAACAAATCTTTGTTTTGTTTGCTTGTTTTTTTTTTTCCTTTTTTTTTTTTTTTGAAATAGGGTCTCATGTGCCTTGGCTGGTGTAGCAAAGGCTGGCCTTGAAATCTGGATAATATGCGTTCATCTTTTTTTTTTTTTTTTCTGTATTTGAGATGGGTTTTTACAGGTAAGATGGTTGCTTGTTTGGAGACAGGCTCCAGTGCTTCTGCCTCAGCCTTCCAAATGCATGAGCCAGTGCAGCAGGCCAGGCTCTGGTTCTTCAAGCGTTTTTCTTCTTATTTTGTAGGAGTTCTTTTCAAAGAAGTCAGACTGCTCCTTATTCATGTTTGGCTCCCATAATAAGAAGAGGCCAAATAATCTAGTAATAGGTGAGTGTCGTCCTCTTTCGGTTTTAGTTCGAGACAAGGTCTTACAGTGCAGCTCTGTCATGCCTACAACTCAGGAGATCCCCCTGCCTCTGAGTGCCAGCGTTAATGGCATTTGCCACCATTCTTCGGCGTTTTTGTTCATAGAGTCAGCTCTGTGACTCAGATTAATGGGTGTTTTCAGAATTTACAAGCCATCAGTAGGCCCCAAAATAGTTTCTGCTGCTGCTTTATCCTTGTGACGTTGGACTGGGGTCTACCTCAGTGGTAGAGTCCTTGTCTGGCTTTTTGAAGGCTTGGATTGGAATCCCAGTGGAATCACCACAGAAACTTTGCACCAGTGACATCAGTATCACCCTGCCATCTCAGGGAAGTGAGAAAAAATATGAACTAGTTCTTGGTTAGTAATCTTAGAACACCATTGCTAACATCTTTAGAGACCAGTTCCAAACAGGAAGTGTGATTTTATCTATTTATTTATTCTATGTGTGTGTTTGTATATATATAAATCACATGAAATTACAGGGTGCTGGGAACCAAACTCAGGTCCTCGGGAAAAGCAGAAAATACTGTTAGCTACTGAGACATCTCCACCCCTGATACACAGAGTTTCTATCTAACATGTTCAGTCGTAGGCGACCCCTTTACGGTCTGTGGTCTTCATATGTCTTGGTTTTTGAGGGTGGATGCTTTTGTTAAGGTTTTGACCCAAGCCTGATGCATGTTGAACACTCCAGGTATTGCTGAGCTACACTTCTTTTTAGTTAATTTAATTACTTTTATGTAGACTCTTTATCTAACCCCAGGCTAGCCCAGGACTTGTTTTATAGCCCAGGTTGATCTTGAACTGCATTCTCCTGCCTCCCCAGTGCGGGGATTGTAGATGCTCAACACCACACCCAGCTCCCTATTTATTCTGTAAAAAAAAAAGGAGTTGTGCTCCTTGAGAGTGCTGTAGAGCTTTTCCTGACTAACATCCTAACAAACAACTAAGTAGACGTCAGAGTTTGAGAAGGCAGTGTGTGAGTGCAGAGAGACAGAGAAGACACAGTAATTTGGAGCCTTATAGGTAACAAAAGGTGACTGTGAAAATCTATGTGCTTAAAAATGTGTTTGCTTTTAGGTCGTATGTATGACTACCATGTGCTGGATATGATTGAACTAGGTATTGAGAAATTTGTGTCTCTAAAAGATATTAAGGTAAGATACAGATTGTAAAACTACTAGCGTTTTAATAATGTTCTTGCCAATATTAGCATCTTGTGATGAAGAAAGTACTGATAAAACATTATAGAAAAAAAAACTTCATGCAGAAATAAATTTTTTTGTTTGTTTGTTTTTGTTTTTGTTTTTTCAAGACAGGGTTTCTCTGTGTAGCCCTGGCTGTCCTGGAACTCACTCTGTAGACCAGGCTGGCCTCGAACTCAGAAATCCGCCTGCCTCTGCCTCCCAAGTGCTGGGATTAAAAGCGTGTGCCACCACTGCCCGGCTGTAATATTTATTTTTATTTTGTGTGTATTTTTTTTTATTTTGTGTATATTTATTTTTATTTTGGCGCAGAAATAAAATTTACCTTTATTTTTAAAAGAGGACATGGAGGTTGGGCAGTGGTGGCCCATGCCTTTAGCCATACTGCTTGGGAGGCAGGGGCAAGTAGATTTCTTGAGTTCAAGGCCAGCCTGGTCTACACAGAGAAACCCTGTCTCAAAAAACAAGCAACAACAAAAACCCAAACAAACAGAAGAGGAATGAATTTTTTTTTATTAATAATATATAGTACATGGATCTTATGAAGTTAAACTTGAGAGTGTGATGACCTGTTCTTAGTTAGGTTTATGGTTTAAATGCTGTCTTTCATAAGTGGTAACAACATTTAGAGACAATGTGAAGTTCTTAACTTGGGTGCTGTTCTATGACCTAAAACCCTTGGCTGCTCCTGTATTATTTTGGCTGTTAGTTGTCAGATTACTAGCATGACCTCCCCTGGGAACCTACACTGTATCTACTGGTTTGAATCAGATTGTGAAATAGGAGGTAGTCAAGTGTGGTAGATAAAACAGCCTAAAAGTCAGCAACAGCCTCCCGTGAGACTGTCCTGTCAGATACATGTTATCACTTGCATCTTACAGGTGTGAGATCAAGGCAGTTTTCTCTGGCTGGTGGGGTTTTTGTCTGTCTGTCTGTCTGTCTGTCTGTTTTTGAGACAGGGCTCACTATGAGCTTTGGCTGTCCTGGAACTCCCTACCTCTGCCATCCAAGTGCTGGGATTAAAGGCATTCACCGCTGCATCAGGCCCAGTTTTCCATTTACATTTGGTGATTGAAGCCCAAAGGGTTTCATTGTTGAACTTTAAAGTCATACATATGGTAGATAAAACTCAAGATTAGAATTTAAGAGCATAGAGAGAAAACAATATTGTGTGTAATGGAAAGTTATATAACTTAGTGGGGGTTCTGTGTGTTGCTTTTTTTGATGTAGAATTTTAACTAACCCAGGCTGGCCTCAGACTTGCTATGTGGCCAGGGCTGAGTTTGAACTTCTAATCTTTCTGCTTCCACTTCCCACAAGTGCTGGGGTGACAAGCGTGATGCAGTGTGCCCAGCTGAGTTGTCCATTTTCAAGGCTTATGATATGGTTAATTCATAGTAAATGTGTATTGTCTGTCTCTTCAGCTCTCCTCTAAACAGGGACAGACCTTGAAGGTTTAGTGTGATAACTAAATATCCTTACCCTGTGGGTTTGAAAAAGACTTACCAACTCCGTGTGTGGTCAGTAACTCCAGCTTCCAAAGCTCAGGGTAGAGCAATGGCCTCAAATTGGACCCGTGGGTTCAAGGCATAGCTTGTCATCTAAGTGACACTGACTTATCAGATTAGTTGTTTTTCTCCATCCTCAGTTGTGGATGTAGCAACAAGAAACGAGATGGTGTATGTGCAAACATTTTCAGATTGTTTTAATTTTGGCTATCTTTAAAATATCATAAATTCTCTAGATTTTGGTAACTAAATAATTAAACTTGTTTAGTTTAGTTTTGTGTTTTGATCTCATAGACTAGTAAGTGCCCCGAGGGAACAAAACCCATGTTGATATTTGCTGGTGATGATTTTGATGTGACAGAAGACTACAGAAGATTAAAAAGTCTTCTTATTGGTAAGTGCTGATGGTGTATATAAGGCCCTTTTTAATATAAGTACTACTTACATGCTTTTAAAATTTTATCTTTGTAGCACAGTAGGGAGGGAGTTAGCTGATCATAACTTAGTGAGCTAGTTCATTGTAATTTGTTTCCTTCAGTTTCTTTTTAAAAATTATTTTATATAATTTGTGGGTGTTTTGTCTGCAAGTATGTACGTTATATACATGTCTCATGCTGGTGGAGGCCACAGAGGGGCATCAGATCCCTTGGGGATGGAATTGCAGACAGATGAGAGCTGCTGTGCAGGTCCTCTGGTACAGTTACTGATCTTATTGTAGAGATTTCTGTAGGTCCCCAATTTCTTCTTTAAAGAAAGTGGTTTGTTGAAAATATGTTATAGTGGGCAGTGGTGGAAAATTCCTGTAGTCAGGCAGATCTCTGAGTTTGAGGCTAGCCTGGTCTACAGAGTAAGTTCCAGAACATCCACAAAAACCTTCACAGAGAAACCCTGTTTTGAAAAACAAAAAGCAAGCAAGGAAGAAAGCTTCTTGCCGTAGCTCCCACTGGCCTTGCATTCTCTCTTTGTCCTTCAGTGCTAAGAGGACGCTGTCATCCCCAGCTAGCTTCATTCTTACCGTGTTTCTAGCATCTTCAGGTTCTTTTCTAGGAAACCTTTGAGTCCACCCAGCTCCTTCGTCTTAAGTGCTAAGCGTTTTCCCTCGATTTGCACTGGGCACTTTGGCCACAGACCATCTAAGGCTGGTTTTTTTCCCCCCTTTGGGAGCTCAGGACCTTGTGCGTGTAAGCAGCACACCTCTGCCTCCTTTGCCAATAGAGGACTTAACTCTCTGTGAGCCATGCTAGTTCCTTTGTTTTAGTTTGGTTGTTGAACAGGCCTCATAGATCCCTGGCTGGTCTGGAACTTGCTATGTAGCCAATTCTGGCCTTGAACTCACAGAGATCTGAGTGCTGGGAGTAAAGGTATGGGCTACCATGCCCAGCTGTAAGTCACTTTTTAAGTTTGGAAAAGCTGTCCTTATTCTCTATCAGAAGGTTACTGATCATAGTATTGTGTTGCCATACTTTGCTATTTGATTTATGACTAGGAACGGTGTACGTTGTACAAGTGGTATGAACTGGTTCAAATCTGCAGGAGCATCAGCATCTGAGGGTTAGAGGCAGGCTGGGATGCATGAGACTCTGCCTCAAAAAACCAGAAACGGGCTGGAGAGATAGCCCTGTCATTTAGACCCCTTGCTGGTTTTGTAGAAAGCCAGGCTTTCTCAGTACCCACATGGGGGCTCATCTGTAACTCTAGTTCCGGGAGAGCCGATACTGTCTCTGGCCTCCATGTGCATGTGGTACACATATATACACATAGGCAAGCACTTACACACATAAATAAAAACAAGCACACACTAGCCAGGTACAGTGGTGCACCTTTAATCCTAGCACTTGGGAAGCAGAGGGAGATGGATCTCTGAGTGTTAGACCTTATCTACATAGTGAGTTTTAGCAGCCAAGGGTACAAACACAGATATTGTTTCTTAAACAAACAAGCAAAAACAGCTGTCAGAGTATTTGCCGTGCATTCACAAGGCCTTGGGTTCATGCCATACCACAAAAATCTCAAGGAAAAGAAAATTAAACGTGTCCCTTATGAAATGTATTGTTTCTCTTTCTGTTCTTTACTTCCTTGCTAAGTAAGGTGGAACCCTGGGGGTTCCATTCACGGCGCAAGTACTTCCTTTTTGATAGACAGCTCAAGATCTGTTTCTGATGCTCAGCACTTTTTAAAACTTCAGTAATGTATTTTGTTCAAGGTTAACATCAGGCTGACATCACTAGTTGTCACACGTCTGAAAGCAAGCTAAAGGTTGGCTGGGGAAATAGCCCAAGGGCTGGTTATATGCTTCAGCTTGGTTATAATCCAGGTGCTGTGGAGGGAGAGATGGGCCGGCACACTCCAGGGATTGTGGCTAACCAGCCTAGGCTAGTTGTCAGGGTCTATCCCAGGGAACCTGCTCCTGTGGAACAGCACTGGTGATTGCTCTAGCCTCAGTGAGCATTTGTATGTGTGTCGTCCCCGTCCCTCCTCCCCCCCCCCACACACACATGTTAAGAAGATGGCACTTTGTAGTTGAATTTTGAAATAGTTCTCTTTAACAATGGAATATGTGCTTTCAGATTTCTTCAGAGGTCCCACAGTATCAAACGTCCGGCTGGCTGGATTGGAGTATGTTCTGCACTTCACTGCCCTGAATGGGAAGGTTTACTTTCGAAGCTATAAGTAAGTGCATCTCTGGGTGTTGTTTGAAGTTCTCAGGGGTTACAGTGGGTCTGGAGAATTTGCAGATAGTCGTGGCAGGGCTGTGCCCTGATCCCTCCATCTTTCCTTCCTGCTAGCCTTGATTTGGGGAACTTATTTTTCCTGGGTCTCTGATTGTTTGTTGTGAGCCTAGTGTTTAGTAATCTCCCGTCCTAGATTTCTGTCATTGTTCTTGACTGGATTTAGAGCACCAACCTCAGTCAGGCCAGCCAAAGTAACTTTCAAAATTCTAGACTTGAAAGCTACAACCTAAAGCAGGTAGAAAGTACCAAAGGCTGACTACAGTAATTTCTCCTGTACGATAGGTTTCTACCATAACCCCA
Source organism: Arvicanthis niloticus (assembly GCF_011762505.2). Classification (NCBI taxonomy): domain Eukaryota; kingdom Metazoa; phylum Chordata; class Mammalia; order Rodentia; family Muridae; genus Arvicanthis; species Arvicanthis niloticus. The sequence continues at coordinate 17,638,546 of NC_047677.1, forward strand.
GCACAGTGTTAATATGAATGTAAATCCCAACGAGCAGAGTACGTTCTTGTTTGATTTGAGTTTTTGAAACATTATCTCTAGATGTACTTTTTTTTTTAATTTATTTTTTAATTTTATGTGTATTAGTACACTGCAGCTGTCTTTAGACCCACCAGAAGAGGGCATCGGATCCCATTACAGATGGTTGTGAGCCACTATGTGGTTGCTGGGAATTGAACTCAGGACCTCTGGAAGAGCAGTCAGTGCTCTTAACCACTGAGCCACCTCTCCGGCCCCTATTGTTGCTTTATTGAGACAGGGTTTCACATAGTTCAGACTGGTCTTGAAGTCACTGTATAGCAGAGAATGGTCTTTAACTGGTCCTCAAGCCTCCATTTCCCAAGTGCTGGGATTCCCACACCTGCCTAAGCTCTTTCAGCTCTTCATAGGTTATCACTCACAAAACAGTTGGGGTGAGATGAGATTACTAGTGACTGGGAGTGGGGATGTAAAAGAAAAGCGGGTAAACATCGTGGATATACAAGATGTGTCCATATAAAGTATCGTGTGAGCCCCATTCATTTGTGGTATTAGTATGTTAATAATACAGAGAACATCTTAAGACTTTCTGTTCTCTGTCTTGTCTTTGTCTGTTGCCTGGGTCCTTACCTTTCCTCTCTCCTGCTCCCCAGATTTTTCTGGATCTGGAGTTACTGGACATAGAGTGTTAAAGAAGAAGTGTGATTTAGTTATGGGGATGTCTAGGTTTACTGCTGTCTACAGACGTCATCAGTGTGCTCTTGGGAAACACTGATTTGGAGTGGGTTGACTGAACTCAGATAGTGTTGGAGATGGGAGAGTGTTACTTTCTAACGTTCAGTTACAATTCTTACTCTGGTGGCATAACTCTTGGAGCCTTGTGCAAACATTCGTGTTGTACGACTGAATTATTTGAAAATTATGTTCACATATGTTGTTTCTTAGTGATATTACATAATTTTATTTTCTGATTTTAAAAAACTAAACAAAGGATGTACTTGGCATGAATGCCCAAAATGTTGAAGAAGAGATTTGGTCTTTGCAACTTATTATTTGAAACTACAAAACCGTCTCAACAAAGATATTTCAGAGAAGGACTTTAAAAAAGAATTAAAGCAGCTTCACCCCCTTCCCTCGCCCTTTCATAAAGGCTGCTGTTGAAGAAGTCTGGGTGCAGAACACCACGAATCGAACTAGAGGAGATGGGACCGTCGTTGGACCTGGTTATGAGGCGGACACACTTAGCGTCAGATGACCTTTATAAACTGTCCATGAAAGTGCCTAAAGCTCTCAAGGTACTTAACCTATGATGGGGTACTTCTGTGTTTATTTCTGTATTCCACTCTGCCTGGGAAGGATTTGTGGTGAATTATATTAAAGAGATACACAAAAAGATGAGTGAAATAGATAAATGGTAGGCTCTGAGCCAGGAAAAGGAGAAAGAACCCATCCAGACATCAAGGCAATAAAGAATTGCAGAAGCCAGGGGTCTAGTTTGGCTGACAGTTTTCTGGTGGCCAACACTACCGTTTCCAGCAAACCCAGAATAGTGTGAGCGCCGTGAAAACTGGGTTGAGAGCTGTGTTTCTAGAATTATATATACATTAAGTATATGTTGACTTACAGTCTAGGCTGGCCTTGAACTCTGATTCTTCTGTCTCAGACCTTCAAGTGCTGGATTGTAGGCATGCAGTACCAGGCCCAGCTTTGTTTTGACTTTTAAATTGTCTCAGAAACAAATAGAAGGCCTAAGGTTAAAAGCACTTGTTACTGATCTGGAGGACCAGAGCTTTGGGTCCCAACATCCACCTGCACACACATATACACATAAATAACAATTTTTTTTTTTTTAAAGCAACAGAGATTTTAACTCTGGAATACTAGTACAGATTAAAGCTAAATATGGCAAACTGTCTTGGTACATGGCAGTGGTCAATGTGTCCTGATTCTTGCCAGATGACCTGACATTTTACCTAGACGGCAGCATTGTTGGACATGGGGGAGAGACCAGTGCTGGCTCTGAATGAGAATTTGCGTTTTAACAAAGTCCCATGATCTCTAGATGAGAGAGGTGTGTGAAGCTGTGTTCTTTATGCCACTGAGGGGCTTCACGGTGGGAATTGTTTTGAGAGTTGTGCTACATTCTTAGTAGTTTATATAGTAAATGCCATTTTTAAAATTACATACATACATATATATGTGTATATATAAGTATACACACACACACTTTTTTTCCCTCTTGTTTTATAGCCAAAGAAGAGAAAGAATATCTCTCAGGATACCTTTGGTACAACGTTTGGAAGGATTCATATGCAGAAGCAAGACCTAAGCAAACTACAGACGAGGAAGATGAAGGGGTTGAAGAAGCGACCTGCTGAGAATGGGATAGAAGACCAGGGGGAGAAGTCAAAGAGAATTAAGAAAAATTAGTGGAACCTGACTGACAACAAGCACTTTCTTGTGGTTGTTACTAAAGAGATTTGTTTTACTTGAGGCTGTTTGGTTTTCTGATACGAATTTGTGGCTCACTTGGATAAGGTGAGGGTGTGACAAAATTTCACACTGTAGCCCAGGCTGGCCTCAGCCTCCCAGTTGCTGTGATTACAGGCATGTAGCCCAGGCTGGCCTCAGCCTCCCAGTTGCTGTGATTACAGGCATGTAGCCCAGGCTGGCCTCAGCCTCCCAGTTGCTGTGATTACAGGCATGTAGCCCAGGCTGGCCTCAGCCTCCCAGTTGCTGTGATTACAGGCATGTAGCCCAGGCTGGCCTCAGCCTCCCAGTTGCTGTGATTACAGGCGTGTACCACCATGTCCAGCATAGTGTAGATTTCTATAGCATTATTTATTGCGTAAAATTTTTTTTAAAAAAATTGAAATTTGTGTTTGGATTATACCCCAGATCTCACTGTTTCTAACTTTTAAAGCTGATTTGTGTGTACACATGTATGTCCCAGTGTGGGTGTGGTCAGAAGACAGGTGTGGAGTGATTATACCCTGTGGGGATTGAACTCTTTAGTGTGCCAGACTCCTGCCTTGGGTAAGGCCTTATCCACTGAGCCATCCTGTTAGCTCAGTTTATCACCTGTTTTTATGAACAAATAACATACTACAAGTTTAAGACGGGTTTATTTACCTGTGCCATAAGGTCCCCCGTGTGACCTTTATGCCCGGTGATAGCCCTCTCCCCAAATCCTGCCTGTGTGTGAGAATGAGGGGGACCACCACACAGTGGATCAGGTGGTGCTGGACACAGTAACTCAGGTGATGAGAGGTGAGTTGGAGTCAGAGTCTGAACACATGAGCGGAGCATTAACTGGCTCATCGGGGAGGGGATTTTCCTGAGAGAGGGCTTACTACTGTGGTAAGTGGTGGGGCGTGTTTGCAACTGGTTGTGTACCCCCTGAGTTGACTTCCTCCCAGGGTACCCAGGCCTATTGCACACCAAGCTGGACCGGAGGGAGGGAAGCTTAGCTAGGCGCAGGTGTGTACAAGGCAGTGAGTGTGGGGGCAGTGAACACACCTGGGAACAGCTGCAGAGAACTGGCTTTTGGGTTATTTGTGTGTGTGTGAGGGGGTGGTATTTCTGCACCTGGGGAGGTGGCCACGGTCTATGCAGAAGTATTTGTGTGACCATTTACCATTGGCTAGGCAAGGAAGAAACTTCATCTCTATACTCAGGGGCTGTAGGGTTGGGGGTGGGCTGGGTGGAGCCTTACAAAGCCAGACAAAGAGTAAGACCTAATAACTGCCAGGACAGTAAATTTCAGCTAGGGTTGATGGGGGAGCCAGCTTTATGGCCCCAGGTTGGGAGGTGGTAGTTAACTCCTGCTGTCTTCATGTTTAAGGTATCCTGGGTTGAATCTCCCTCCAGCCTTCTGTAACCCCGGGCCATTACAGTTCCACAGTTGTAAATATGCTGTATTTTTAGGGAAGCTACTGCCTTGTATAATATGCCAGTCAGTGGCCAATTTGTCCTTGGAGACATGATGCCACTGGGGTCCTTAGAGTACACCTGGTCTTCATGGTTGACTTGGTCTTTATAAGAATGGAATTCGGGAAAGCCATGCATTATTGAAGTAAGGAGTGGCTCCATGCAGTGTTGACAGTGGAGGGTAGGAATAGGCAGGTGTGCTTTCTAGTGTGTAACAGGTTTGTGTTACGATCAAGAGCGTGCCAGCTCTGACTTCTGTGGCAGTCCCTGACTTTTGGGCAGAAGTAGAAGCTATATGTATACTGCTTCAGAAGGAACTCCCCGGGAATGTGTGCTGTTTCCCAGGACACGTCTACCAGAACTTGATCTTACTGTTTTGTTAGTGCCCCTACTAATTAGGTTTACTGGAGTTATATATGTTGTACATCTCAAGAGACAAAGTAGACTCATGGCTTCACATACAGTTCTTTGAAAGTGCTTATGGTCCTGAATGCAGTCCTGCAGTACTATTTTATCTGAGGGCTTTGTATGCTGTGCTAGGGCCTTACCACTGCGCTACATTGCCACCCCACAACCCCAGAGGGTTTTTCTATGTATCCATGGCTGTCCTGGAACTCTCATACTAGACCAAGTAGATCTCACAGAGACCCGCCTACCTCTGCTGGGATTAAAGGTGTGTGCCATCACTACCTGGCTTAGCCCACAAAAGAATTTACCCGGACAGATGGGAGAAGAGTGGAGCTCAGAACCAGTGAATTCATGTGAAAGGCGTGTCAGAAACTAGGTAGCCTTTCAGAACTAGTCTGCATAGAGAGCCTGAGTTTGTGTAGAAAAAGAGTCTTATCAATCCCTCGGAGATCAGCCCCATCTGTCTGAGAAAATACAAGATACACTACACCCTCCTAGTATTGTATATCTCTCTTCAAAGATCAGCAAACTTAGGTTCCTCAAGTTAGTCCTCAGCACAGGTGTTGTTCATCCCCCAACCCCGTACCTTTAAAAGGATTTGCTTATTTTGAGATCCACTTGCCTCTGGCTCCAGAGTACTGTGGTGTACACCAGCACACCTGGGCATTATCTATCTATCTATCTATCTATCTATCTATCTATCTATCTATCTATCTATCTATCTATCTAATAATTATTGTTATTATGTGTATGTATATGGCTGTGCACAGGAGTGCAGGTCCCTGTGGAGGCCAGAAGATGGGGTCAGATCTCAGAGTCATAGGTGTTTGAGAGCTGCTGGGTATGGGTATGAGCACTGAACTCTGGAAGAGCAGTTTTGCTCTAACCATTGAACAGCCTTTCCTACCCAAGAAACTCCTCACTCACATAAATTGATTCTGTTGGGAAGCCCAAAGCTGAGCTGTCCTCAGCACCACAAAAGAGCAAAAAGGCAGCTGGGTGTGGCAGTTCACAGCCTTTGCTTGCCAAATACTGAAGGTGAATGTAGAAACAGGTTCCTGTGTAACTGGGCAATCAAAATAACCTTTGAAGGTTTGTGCATTCCTTATCTGATTCTGAGAGCAAGCTAAAGTCTAAAAAAACACAAACCCAAGTAAAGATAACACAAATCCATGGGCAACACCACTTGATGACATGGGTTCGAGACCACAGCTTTACAGTTAACCCTTTACAAGCCGTATGCTTTTCATCATATACTTGGGAGTCTGAGGCGTGAGGATTGTCATGAGTTCAAGGCTAGCCTGAGCTACAGAATTGAGACCTTGTCCCCAAAACAAATGAGGGGGCTTGGCAGAAGGCTCAGTCTGAGGAGTGTATAGCATGTTCAAATTTGAGTTAGTTTCCGTTACTCATAGGAAAAGCTAGTCATGCTGCTTCTTGTTTGTAACCCTGGGGGAGAAGGCAGAGACAAGCAAACCCCTGGAGCTTGCTGGCTGGCCAGCCTAGGCTACACAGTGAGCCCCAGGCCCCAGCGGGAGATTCATATCAAAAGCTAACTTCGAACCCAGGTGTGATGGCACACGACTATAATCCCAGAATTTGGGAAGCACAGGCAGTTTGATCTCTTGAGTTTTGAGTTTATCCAGGTCTGTAGGGTAAGTTCACGACAGTCAGAGAATGACGTAGACCCAGACTCAGGAAAAGCAAAAACTGAGTTGGAGCAGTCCTGAGGAAACTATACCTGGTTGACCTCTGACCTCCACACATGCACACACACATGCACATGAACATACACCCTAAACCCAGCAGCAACAATAGAACCCCAAAATGGACACTAAGCAAGGTTTTGTTTGGTGGTAGATCGTGCAGTAGTGGAACACACACAACAGTGGTCCCATCGGATGACATCGTCCCGCCTTCAATTTAGGCTTCTGCGTATGTGTGCTATGATACTTGCACAAACTTTACCTAAGAGTATGTTTCAGAGCATGTCCCATTATTAAACAGCAGACGACTGTAGGGGTAACGACACATTGTTGTTCCGTTTAATCCCAACACTCAGGCAGGTGGATCTCTGTGAGTTCGAGGCTAGACTGATCTACAGAGCAAGTTCCAGGATATCTAGGGCTATACAGAGAAACCCCATCTCCAAAACCAAAACCAAAACAAAACAACAAGGGGAGGTGTGGAGAAACAGCTCAGTGGTTGAGAGCATGGGTGCTCTTGTGGAGGCCCGGGTCCAAAATCCAACACCCACATGGTCTCACAAATATCCTTAACTCCAGTTTCCTGGGATCCAGTGCCCTCTCTGGCCTCTCAGGCGTATGATGCAGTCATATATGCAGAGAAAACACCCATACATGCATAAAATAAAAATAAATCTTAAAAAAGTGGCAGGGTCATGGCTCAGTGGTAGCACACTTTCCTAGCACACGAGGTCCTGGATTTAGTTTTCAGCACCACAAAAATAGAATGACGATGATACTAATAGCATAAAATGTTAGTGATAACTGCCAAGGCGTTGATCTTTAGTAGGTATATCATTTAACTTGATCATGTAATCACTGATCAGACACAAGGCTAACTGTGTAAACTACACAATTAGAGTGCACACTAGGAGCCGGGCATGGTGGTATGTTGCTGCAATTTCAGTTCTCAGAGCTGAGGCAGGAGGATGGCAAGCCAAAAGTCAGCCTGAGTTTCACAGAGAGACTGTCTCAGAATCCAAAGCAAAACAAAACCCAACTAGAATATGTATTAGAAGACTAAATTATACCTGAATCTGCAATTATTTACAATTATTAGGCAAGCTCAAGAATGATTAGGGCTAGCCTGTAACTCATTTGGATAGACCGCTTGCCCAGTATACACGAGGCCCTGGGAGCAGGCGTGGCAACAATGTAACTCTAGCACTTGGGTGCTACAGGCAAGAGCATCAGACAAGTTCAAAAGGCGGCTATACCGGGAGTTTAGAGCAAGCCTGCCACAGTCAGACAGACAGACAGACAGACAGACAGACAGACAGACACACACACACACACACACACACACACACACACACACAGAGCAAAGAGCTAATTTATGGACAGCAGCAGTTGCTGTGGTGAATGTGGCAGCCGGCTGTAGACATCCGCTGTCTTCCTGGGCATAAGCTGTGTTCCCTTTGGTACTTTTGCCTGTATTGGGGAACAAACACTCTGAGGACGGCACTGCACTTCCTGAAGGATGTCATGTCTTCCCTATGTTTACAGGAACCTCTTTAGGATATTGGCAGGGGCACTCTTTGGTTTTAGTACAAGGGGTAATCACAATATTTTTGTAAAATAATATTTGATTTTTTAAAAAAAAGTGTTTAGTTGGGCTGGTGAGATGGCTCAGAGGCTAAGAGCACTGGCTGCTTTTCCAGAGGTCCTGAGTTCAATTCCCAGCAACCACATGGTGGCTCACAACCATCTGTAATGAGATCCAATGCCCTCTTCTGGCAGGCAGATAATATATACAGCAGAGTACTCATACATTAAATAAATAAAAGAAATTTTTAAAAAAGTGTTTAATCTTTAAAATGCCTTTATTGGTCTATAACTTTCATAGCACACAGTTCATCCATTAAAAGTGTATAGTCTGGTGGCATGTACTATATTTGCAGAATTGCATAATTTTTACCTTAATCAGTTTTTTAAAATTTCTTTTTCAGCTGGGCAATGGTGGCACATGCCTTTAATCCCAGCACTTGGGAGGCAGAGGCAGACGGATTTCTGAGTTTGCGAGGCCAGCCTGGTCTACAGAGTGAGTTCCAGGACATCCAGGGCTATACAGAGAAACCCTGTCTCAAAAGAAAAAAATCAAAAAAAATTTTTTTTCTCCTTCTTCTTTCTTCTTCCTCTTCCTCCTCCTCCTTTCCTTCCTCCTTCTCTTTCTCCTCTTTCTCTTTCTCCTCCTCTTCTTTCTCCTTCCTTCTCTTCCTTCTCTTCTTCCTCCTCTTCCTTCTCTTCCTCTTCCTTTTCCTCCTCCTCCTTCTTCTCTTCTTCCTCCTCCTCTTCTTCCTCTTCTCTTCCTTCTTTTAATTGAACTGTGCATGGTGGTGCCTTCCTTTAATCCTGGCACTCAGAAGGCAGAGGCAGGTGGAGCTCTGTGAGTTGGAGACCAGCCTGGTTTACAGAACTAAAGCTACACAATAAAACACTGTCTTGAAAAACAACAACAACAACAACAATAAAAAAAATGAGTTTATTTTATGTGTCTGGGCATTTTGACTGAGTGAATGTCTAGGCACCACATTTGTGCAGTGGATTTGGAGGACAGAAGTTGGCATTGGATCTCAGACTGGAGTTACAGATAGCTGAGTACCATGTGGGTGCTGAAAGCTGAACCTGGGTCCTCTAGAAGCTCAGATCACCTGCTGAGCCACTTCTCTAGCCTCTATAATCAGTTTTATAACATTGTTATAGTCTTTTCATTATCCCTTTCTTTGATATAGTTTGAAGTCTGGAATGTCTCCCAAAGGCTTAGGTGTTTGGAGATGTGGTCCAGTTGATTGAGACTCTGACCCTCTCCCTCTTTTTCCCTCTGGTGTTTCCTGGGTACCATAAAATGAATAGGTCTCTATCATATGTTCCCACCATGACACACTGGTCCACCCAGGCCCCCAGAAGGGCAAATGATCTTGAACAGAAACCTCTGAATAAATTCCTTCTTGCAAGTTACTTATCCTTGGTGTTCTGTCACAACAGACGCTGAGTGACATGTCCCCTTATCTGTCATCTTCTGATTTCTCTGTCCTAGCCACCCACTAATCTACTTTCTATTTCTCAGGATTTTCCTTAATCTGAATAGTTGATATTTGTTGCGGCCCGAGCTGCCCCACACTTGGGGGCCAAAATGTTGTGGACCGCTCTGTCAATGTTGGAACCCACACTGCCAAAAGCCTTGGGGACTAACTTGTTAGCCTGCACTGCCCCAAGCTGCTCCAGTCTGAGGGTCGGGGTTCAGCAAGAGAGAGTGAGGAATGGAGACCAGACAGAGTGTGATTCAATCCCGTTTATTTTTCAGTCTCTTTTCCTAGTCCAAGTCCCAAGTCTTGAGTTCCTAGTCCCTAATTTCTAGTCCCTAGTGCCTCCAAGTTCCAAGTTTCTTCATCCAAGTGCTAAGTGGCTAATGTCTAATTCCAAGTTCTTCCTCCAAGTGCCAAGTGCCTAATACCTAATATTCCTTCTTCCAAGTTCTCTAGTCCAAATGTCTTGTTCCTCAATGCCTAATTCCTACTCCAAGTTGTACTTCAAGTTGTACTCTCTAGTGTCTGATTCTCTGTTCTCCAAATTGTTATGAACTCTCCTGTCTGACTCTCGCCTTTTATATGTCTCACTTCTAAGCCACACCTTTAATCATGTCCTTAGATCTTATCTCTAAATCTGATCTCTAAGTCACACACCTTTAAATCTCACCCAAGGGAAAATCCTGGGTATCTAAAGCAAGATGTTATCAGAGTGTGCTCAGCTGTTGTAGGCTGATGTAATCAAGTCTCTTTTCAGGGTATATGGCTCAAGATGGCTGCAAGGATGATAGCCGCCTTCTGTTGGCTCCCCACAGATATTCATAGAATATATGTTAAATAGCTGGTCATCTCTTACTAGCTTCTTTTAGTAGGTGTCCTGGTTAGTTTTTTGACAGCCTAACACAAGATAGAGTTACTTGGGAAGAGGAATCTCAGCTGAGGCTTGGCTGTCTCTGCTAGTAGTGCTGCCACCACTGATTCATGGTTGCTGTCCAACTCTACCCAACTGGACTGCTGGTGTATCCTCGAAATGTTTGAGAGGAGACTGAGCTGCTGCTGCTGACATGTAAACTGAACTGCTGATTTCCTGACAACACAGATGGGAGTTGCTCCAAAGAATCTTTCTAAACAGGTCCACTTTCCCTGTATCCTTTCTTTTCTACCACTGGCAGGTGGTGGGTTTAAAGGGAGGTTAAAGCATTTAAGAACCATCATTAAAATGGAGTTTGAAAATATTAAAGTTACAATCCTGGGAGCAAGCCAGTGGGCAGCATTCCTCCATGGTCTTGCTCCTCCAGGTTCCTGCTTGAGTAACTGCCCTGACTTTCCTCAGTGAGGGATCATGGACCCCAGAGTTGGAAGATGAAATAAATTCTTTCTAACCCAAATTGCTTTTGATCATGGTGCTTTTATTTAAAACAAGCTTTGCTTTTATTTTTTAGAGATTTATTTACTTTTTATTTATATGAGTACACTGTAGCTGTCTTCAGACACACTAGCAGAGGGCATCAGATCCCATTACAGATGGTTGTGAGCCACTGTGTGGTTGCTGGGAATTGAACTCAGGACCTCTGGAAGAGCAGTCAGTGTTCTTAACCCCTGAGCCATCTCTCACGCCCAGTCATGGTGCTTATCACCACAATAGACACCACACAGAAATTGTGTTTTCAAGATGCTTCCAGTTTGTAATTGTGCTTGTTTTTACATAATGTAGATAAGCCTCGAGTTGTTGACAGGACTCTGGAGTGTTTCCCTGCTATTTCCCACTGTAAAGTGCATGTTGATCGCACACATGCATCTGTGTATGATGAGTTTTAATACTTTGGGGATTACACAAGGGAGTAGGAGGTCTGGGTTCCAGGGCAATTCTGTGTCTGGCTTTTTGAGCAACAGTGAGACAATTTTCTACAGTGACTGCATTCCATGAGATTCTCCCAACCAATCATGAGGGTCTAACCTGCCCACTTACTGCCCATTTGCTGCATTAACCTAACAGGTATAAACGGCCCTCTGTAGTTTGAGTTTTCATTTCTCTGATGACTAGTAATGTTAATTTTTATTTCATGTGTTTATTAACGATTTGCATATCTTCCATGGAGAATGTTTACTAACATAGTTTTTGTTTTGTTTTGTTTGAGACAGGGTTTCTTTGTAATGGTCTGGCTGTCCTAGAATTCACTCCATAGACCAGGGCTGGCCTCAAACTCATGAACATCCATCTGCCTCTGTCTCCCCAGTTATAGCTGGGATATTAAAGGCTGTGCCACCAGGCCTAGCTACTTATAGTACTCTTACAGGGCTTAGTCATGTGGTGGCCAAAGGTAGCAGCCCAAACTGGAGGTTGTGAATTTTGTTAACCAAGTAGATACACTTTCCCAAAACTAGAGAGGAATGTTTCTGTTCCTGCTCTGGGTCTTCTTGCTTTCTCTTGTCCTGTGTTGATGTGCGTCCTGTTAGAGACAAGTCTTACTGTGTGTCCAACTAGGGTCGACCTCACATATAGTCCTCACATAGTGTGCAAGCCTCCTTTGTCTCCACGGTGACTGTGTTTGAAGAGTTTTCAACAAGGCCTTTGGCTCTCACACATCCAGGTATGGGGATTTCTAAGCTGTTTTCTGGACTGGCTGCTCGGGGTAACTCAATACCGCTTTAATGTCTGATCCTCAGAGGGCTATTCTTAGCATTGTAAAGCCAAACCTTAGTTCCTTCAAGTAGTCTGATCCTATCTGAAAATATGACCTCCTTGCCAGGTCTGGGTAATATAATCACTGTTGTTAATTGTATCTTTTCCAAGCTTCCATGAGCTATAGATAGCTCAACAAATACATTTCTTAAATGTGCCTGTTTGGCCAGGGTCTAGGGTTCCTAGCCATAGCCAATAAAGTGAACATTAATTTTTATTGTCCCATCTAGTTGCTAAAAGTATAATTTTAAAATAAATATATATAATATATATACATATATTATATATGCCTATATAATCTTATAATTTATTTATAACATTTATAAATTTATTCATAAATATTTTATAAACATATACATTATATACACACATATGTATATATATGTATATGCGTGTGTGCCATATATGTATATACACACACACATTTTAAAGCTATAGAAGCTTACAGCTAGGATGGCAGACCAGAACGTGATTCCATGAGACCCGCTGAATATGAGCCGAAATAAAAAAGCAAAAATGAGCCGGGCTGTGGTGGTTCGTGCCTTTAATCACAGCCGTTGGGAGGCAGAGGAAGGTGGCTTAGAACTCAGAGTTTTTGCAGAACTATCTATACCTCATAGAAAAGATACAATTAGCAACTGTGAGTATGTTTGTTACCCAGACCTGGCAGTGAGGTCATATTTTCGTATATGACCAGATTACTTGAAGGATCTAAGGATTGGTCGAATTCTAGGTCAGCCTGGTCTACAGAGCTAGTTCCAGGACTGTCTGGAAAAACAAAACAAAACAACCAACAAATAAAAAACAAAACCGAACAAAACTAAGGTGGGTACTGGAGAGATGGCTTGTCTGTTAAGAGCACTGGCTGCATTCCCAGAGTCCCTGGGGTTCAGTCCCCAGCACACAACTTCCTAATTCCAGTTCCTGGAGATCCAGTACCCTCTTCTGGCTCCCCACAGGCAAAACACTCACTCACTTGAAGTAAAAATAAATAAATCTAAAAGAATGGGAGAGCAAACTTCAGAAATCCACAAAGGTATCGATAGGATACCTGAAAGAGCCGAGAAAAAGACACGTGCCTTGTGGAAAAAAGGCAAGTCTTACTCAGTCCCTAAATGGGCTACATCCAAACCGTAAGCTGGGTGACCCTGGTTAAAACACTATATCCTATCCTCATGACGAGTGTACAGCCCTCGCAAGCCTCAAATCCAGTTGTAGATTGTGATAAACAGGGACACAGGCCCAGAACAGCAGCGGAGAATCATCCCATGTTGTCACTCTGTATGTCTTGCTTGGGAAATGTACGGTCTGGGGACAGAACCACTGTTTGAAATGGAGCTACCTTGTGGGCCTGAGAACAAGAAACAAGTAAAGCCAGAGACGCATTTTTTTTTTTTTTTTAATCTTTTATTCTGCCGCAGCAATGGGACTAGAAACGGTCCAGGGACACTGGCTGGCTGATAAGTGGGCGTGGCAGGAGGCTGAGCTCAGGTGGTCCAGCTCCAAGGAAAGGGAAAAGGACTCTCGCCCTCAGTGACTGAGTGAGAGCAGGCTTCACCTGCTGAGACCAACCTGGAGCTTGAGAGCCCTGAGCAGGCGGAGGTCAGCTGGTGGGTGACTGGGAAGCCGCTATCCGCGGGAGAGCCTGGACACCGACGGCCCAGAGGTCTGTGCGGCACCCCAGCTGCACCCCTCTCGCAGGGTGGTGAACACACAGGAGGTTTGAAAGATGGAAGGCAAGTGCAGAGCACAGTACAGCCTTTACACCCCACACTCACAATGCCCTCGGGAGACACTTCCAGCTACAACAGCAGCCACCAGGGGGTGCGAGCTGGAGGATTTCTCTACAGAGATAAACTTTCCCAGTCTACAGACTGCAATGCTAAGTATGGCCAGTAGAGGCCCCTGTACTCAAAAAGTGACGGCTCTGTGGCCATGGACACTTAACACAGGCGCCACACCAGTCCAAACCACGGGAAAGGCAAGAACCCTCAAGTCCAAATGACCTTCCCATTCAAGTGTATAAACAGTAGCTTCCAGTTTTTGAAAACTTGGGGGAAAAATCTGTTTCAACACTTCATCTTCCTCCCTTTGTGCTATCTTTAAAAAAATATTGCAATTTTAGTAATATTTTTACTTTGTTGTATTTAGGGAAATTTTAACATTTTTTATTCCTCTTTATACATGCATCTAATTTGTTGGGCAATATTTTATCCCCTTTTGCTCCTATCCAACCATCCCCATGTCTGTCTGTCTGTCTGTCTGTCTGTCTGTCTCTCTCTCTCTCTAATGTATATATACATATATAATATATATATATATATATATATATATATATATATATATATATATATATATATTTGAGTTTTTTGTTTTTATCATTAAATTTGGTTACTTTATTTAGTGTCCAAAAAGGTCAGAAGAGGGCGTCATATCCCTTGGAACTGAAGTTACAGATGGTTGTGAACCACCATGTGGGTTCTGCAGGGTCTTCATTTTTCTTTGTTGTGCTTGTATTTGTTTTTGTTTTTTCAAGACAGGGTCTTTCATAGACCAGGTGGGGCTCAAGTTTGCCATGTGTTGTAGTTAAACCCCAGTTCTGCCTCCCAGCCCCATGCTTCAAGAAATAAGACTCAAATTATATTTACAAATACCTTGGACATATAGCTAGACTCTAAATAAAAATAACTTTTTTTTTTTTAAAACCTACATTTTGCCACGTGGTTGGTTACCTTGGAAATGTCTCCTCACATCTTTTCTGGCTCCTCTCTCCCCTCCTTCTCTCCCAGAAATCTTTCTCCTCCCTATGACCCATCTCTATTTCCTGCCTAAGGAATTGACAGCTGAGACATCCATACAATACCCAAGACGATCTCTCTAGAGCTATGTAACTGAGGTGGCCTTTATCTTCCATCTTCCTGCCTCATCTCTCAAGAGCTGGCATTACAGGTGTGTACACGCCCAGTTCATGTGGTGCTGGGGCAGGGTTCTGAGCACACTAGGTAGTGAGCAGGCTATCCACTGTGCTGCATCCTTACCCTGCCCAGTTTTGTTTATGTGTATATGTGGGCATCACATCCCCTGGAGCTGGAGTTACAGACAGTTGTGAATCATTTGATGTAGATGCTGGGAGCCAGACTTAGATCTTTTAGAAAAGCAGCAAGTATTCTGCACTGTGAGGCCACTGCTCAGCACTCTTTGTTTCTTATTTTTGTTCGTTTTGTTTTATGTTTCATTTCCCTCCTTACATTTCTTTAATTTTGTTTTTAAGCTTTTGCATTGTTGGGAAAAAATTTTAAATCTTTTCTTGGGGCTGGAGAGATGGTTCAGCAGTTAAGATAATTTTTTTTTTACTCTTGTAGAAGACAGGGATCAATTCCCAGCACCCACATGCCAGAATTCCCAACAGCTCACAGTCATCTCTAACTCCAATTCTAGGGAATCCAAGGCCTTGTTATGATAGATTTGGGCACTGCACACCCATATACATAAAAATAAAACATGCATGTGGCACACAGACAGACATGCAGGCAATGCACCTAAAAAATAAAAATAGATCAAAAGAAGTTGCCTTTGGTTGGGTGGAAAGATGGCTCAGGGGTTAAGAGCACTGACTGCTCTTCCAGAGGTCCTGAGTTCAATTCCCAGAACCCACATGGTGGCTCACAACCATCTGTAATGGGATCTGATGCCCTCTTCTGGTGTGTCTGAAGACAGAGACAGTGTACTCATATAAATAAAATAAATAAAACTCATGTACATAAAAGAAGTTGCCTTAAAATAAAAAAGTTTCTGAAGTTTTACTCCCTCCACCCCCATAACATTCTTCCCACTCTGTTTTTAAAAAGGTTTATTTCCTTTGTGTGTATGAATGTTGTGCCCGTACGTATATATGTGCACCACATTCATGCCCCGTGCCCAGGGAATTTAGAAGAGGGTGTCAGATCCCTGGGACTGGAATTACAGATAGATGGTTGTGACCATCATGTGGGGCCTGGGACTGAACCTAGGTCCTCTGTAAGCACCAAGTGCTCGTCATCACTGAGCCATCTGTCCAGCCCCAGCTCTTATTTAATGTTTCTCTCCTGTTTTTCCTGCCTCTTTCATTCATCTCCTTTATTGATTTCCGCATTTACCCTAAATAATTTTAACTTCACAGTGCAGTCTACACTAGCACTCCCCTTTCCCATCTCACGACCCAGTGGCGAGTGAAGAGGAGTGTGGTAGTTTAAGTAATGTAAAGAGAATGGTCCCCATGGGCTCCATGTTTACATTTTGGTGCTCAGATGGTGGTGCTGTGGAGGTGTGGTCTTGCTGGGGGTGTGGCCTTGCTGGGGTGTGGCCTTGCTAGAGGAGGTGTGTCACTAGGCGTGGTCTTTGAGGCTTCTAAGAATTCAAGTCATTCCTAGTGTATGTCTCTCCCTCTTGCTTACATTTTGAGCTCTCAACTGTTCCTGCTTCCATGTTATGCTCTGCCATCATGGACTGCTAAACCTCTGGAACCAGAACCCCTATTAAATGCTTTCTTTTGTAAGTTCTCTTGGTCATGGTGTTTTGTCACATCAATAGAAAACTAACTGGTATAAGGCATTAGTCTATTTTAAGTGCATTTCTGTATCCTCTGTGGGGTCATGGGGGCTGCTCTTCTGATTGTTGTTTCCTCACTGTGCAGCGCTGGGGAACTATACCCTCAGAGCACTGGAAACTTCCAAAATAAAGCAGAAGAGACTTTCAAACTAACAGATGTGTAGATTGCATCCCAGAAACACCAGAAATAGGAAAAGGCCGCATGACGCCTCTGAAAGATTAACCCCTCAACTGCTGAACTCCAAGATGGAGTGACAGATGAAGACTTCAAAAGTTCATAAGGGGGGCTGGAGAGATGGCTCAGTGGTTAAGAGCACTGACTGCTCTTCCAGAGGTCCTGAGTTCAATTTTCAGCAACCACATGGTGGCTCACAACCATCTGCAATCAGATCCTGATTCTCTCTTCTGGTGTGTCCAAAGACAGTGTACTTACATAATAAATAAATAAATAAATAAATAAATAAATAAATAAGTCTATTTTTAAAAGTTCATAAGGAATAATGATTCATGACTTCAAAGAAGATTTAAATAAACAAATGAATATAAGCAAGGACCTGGAGTTGGAAGACAGCACACAGAAGTCAATAAAATGGAGGAGAGAATCAGTGATATGAGTAAAAATGTAACATGGGAGAATGTTTCAACAAGAAAAAGATTTTTTAAAAATTAAAAACGCATTTTTTACTATAATATATTCTGATTACAGTTGTAAATAAAAACAAGCCAGAATAAGACAAAACAAACAAACAGAAGAAAATGAGTCAAAGAGAAAAAAAAAAATCACAAAAAGACATATAGATGCATCCGGGCGGTGGTGGCGCACGCCTTTAATCCCAGCACTTGGGAGGCAGAGGCAGGCAGATTTCTGAGTTCGAGGCCAGCCTGGTCTACAGAGTGAGTTTCAGGACAGCCAGGGCTACACAGAGAAACCCTGTCTCAACCCCCCCCCCCCAAATAAAAAGACATATAGATGCAGAGGCACATGTTCACACACACAGAAATTCCATAAAAAACAACAAAACTGGAAACTAATATATTTGCAAAAGATCTCTAAGGTTTAAAAAAACAACTCAGGTGGGCATGGTGCTGCATGCTTTTAATCCCAGGACTCAGGAGGCAGAGCCAGGCATATCTCTTGAGTTCAAGGCTGGGCTGCTCTACACAGTGAGTTCCAGGACAGCCAGGGCTACACAGAGAAACCCTGTCTTAAAAAATCAAAGGGAGAACTGCCCTTAAGGCGCCCGCCCGTAGAGGGCGCACCGTCTCTTGGTGCGCGCGTTTGAATCCCGCGCTCCCGCTGCCGCGTCTTGTGGGGAAAAAAAAAAAAAAATCAAAGGGAAAAAAAAAGCCAGACAATTTTGAGACAAAGTACCTTTGAAAATGCCATTGAGTTCATTTTGTGTTGGGCAGCTGCTGCTGGGCATGGGGTCTGCCCTTAAGAGTGGTCTGCATACCCAGTGAGACTCTGGAGAAACTTACTGTCTCATTGTGAGTGTGTGTCAATCAGAGACAGCTTCTGGGTTAGGGATGGGGGATGTGTCCACTTCCATTCTCAGTGGACCCCATCTGGCTTGGCCTGTGCAGGCCCCATGAATGCTGCCACAGTCTCTGTGAGTTCAGATGAGCTTCAGTCATTCTGTGTTTGGAAGGCCTGTTTCCTTGGTGTCCTCCATCCCCCCTGGCTCTTACAGTCTTCTTGTTACTTATTCCATGGGGTTCCCTGAACCTTGGGGCCGTGTGTGTGTGTGTGTGTGTGTGTGTGTGTGTGTGTGTAGTTGATGGAGACATCCTATGTAGGACTGAATGTTCCAAGGTCTCTCATTCTCTGCACATTGCCCAGCTGTGGGTCTCTGTATGTGTTCCTATCCGCTCCAGGAAGAAGCTTCTCTGATGATGACACTGGTCTATAGAAGAATGTCATTAGCAGTCCTTTTATTGCTATATTCCTTTAGTAAAACAGTAGCATTTGGGTTTCCCTTAGATTTCTGGCCTATCTAGTCTCAGGCTCTTAGCCATCCAAACAGTAACAGGAGTTAGCCTAAAATCCAATCCGACAGTTGTTGCTTCTTCCCACAAGCTTTGTGTCACTACAGCACTAGTGAATCTAGCAGGCAGGTCAGCATTGTAGATCAAAAGGCTTGTAGGTGAGTTGTTACCTATCTCCTTTGGTAGTGTGCAGAGTACCTTCAAGTCCTATGAACACTAGTCAGTAGGGGTGAAGGATCTATGTAGACACCAGCTCAACTTCTCCACGTTCAGTGAGTTGTGTAGGTGTTCTCTTCAACAATAGGGCCTTACCATCACTTTCTGGAGAGAGCCAATAGCTTTGGCAATTGCCTGGGTTCTTTAGGGATTGATTCCCTTGGAGCCCTTTTGGCCAACAACTCAATTAGATGTAATTCACTTCTGGAATTGGAGTCTTCATTTGGTGATGAGAGATAACCACTTGGAGCTCTGCCTCCACTGGTTTTTGACAATTCCACTTAGATGACTGTGGGGGTTTGTACAGGTATGGCCCCCATAGAGTCGTACGTTTGAACGCTTGACCCATAGAGAGTGGCACTATTAGGAAGTATGGCCTTGTTTAAAGGAGTGTGTCATTGTGGAGCAGGCTTTGAAGTCGTCTATGCTTCAGCTGAGCCCAGTGAAATTCCAGTCTCCTCCTGGCTACCTTCCGATCAAAATGTATTATTCTTGGCTTCTCCAGTGCCAGGTCTGCTTGCACGCTGCCATGCTTCCTGCCATGATGATAATGGACTAAACTTCTGAAATGGTTAAGCCAGCCTCACGTGTTTTCCTTTATAAGGGTTGCCTTGGTCATGGAGTCACCTTTACAGCAATGAAACCCAAACTAACACAGAAGTTGGTACCAGGGACTGGGGGATTGCTGTGATAGGCCTGACCATGCTTTTGTTTGGAGGAATGTGGATTTTGGGACTACGGATTAGGAAAACAGTGGAATGCTTTAAATGGGGCTTACTGGGCCATCCGAGTGGTGCCAAGGGTGATGTGAATTGTGGGGGCCTGGTTTAAGACGTTTTAGAAAGGAGGGATTTTAGCATGCTGCCTAGACATGGTTCTTGTGATGTTTTGGTGATGAATGTGCTTTTTGCCCTTATCTGAAAAGTCTGCCTGAGACTAAGGTGAAGAGATTTAGGTTAATTGCACTGGCAAAGGAAACCTCAAAACACCCTAGTATAGATTCTGTTCCGTGGTTTATTTTTATGAAGAGAGCATTTTGCAATTGGAGCAAACTGTGCAAGAAAAAATATACAACGTATGGTTCCAAGATTAAAGGGGCACCGGGAAGTGGAACGGATCTAAATCCTGTGTTCAAGGGTACTAAATGAAGCTAAGGGAGTGGTGACCACTGGGTAGGAGCCTCCCACCTAAGCTTCCATCTTGTGAAAAGGAATTAAAGAAAAGCTTAGGTGCAGACATAATGGAACATGCCTTTAATCCATGTGCTCAGGAGACAGACGCTCTCAGCCTCTGAGACTTACTGCTGAATAAGTTCGCCATTTCTTGTTCTTTCTGAGCGCTGTCTGACTGGTTCAAAAATAGCTATTCTGGTTCAAACTCCTCTCTAGGCTGGTTGATTCAATGTAGCTTCTTTCAGTTTCTGACTGAAGTGCTCTGCTTGGCCTCATGCTGACTTTGGCAATCTGTTGTAACTCCTGGCTGCTTCTCACTCTCTGACTCGGTCTGTCTTCACCTGAGTCTAGTTTCTTCTCTCTCTACAACCTGTCTCTGTACAACTGTCCCAGGAAAACTGCCTTCTTCTCTGCATTGCTATTAACCAGCCTTTCCCCTCTCCTTGTGAGAGTTTGACATAGCCTATGCTGTCAAATCTCTGGTTCATCAGTTTGCCATTCAATTAGACATCACATTCAAATATGGGTGCTTCTGTAGAGTGAAAAATTATAAAAATCATTTGATAAAATGTATATAGGCTTTTCTCTAAGCCTCACTTTAAAGGGCATGGAAAATTTTCTCTGAAGCAAGCTAAAAATGTAGACTGGCCAGTTTCAGGAACCGGAAGAGAGGAATGCAAGTCATCTAGGTGGTGCTGAGAAACTAGTAACCACGATGACAGGGCAGGATCGTGTCTGAGAAACTGAGAAATAGTTGAGCAAGTGACAGGGCAGGGCCACAATGACAGGGCAAGGCCACAGTGACATGGCAAGACCACAGTTTTGAGAAGAATGAGTATACAGAGTGTTTTCCACACGACCCTGACTCATTTAGGTTGGGTTACTCTGGAATTTTCCACTATTTTTATGTTATGTTTCCTTAGCAACCCCTCAGCCTCTCCTCACTCCCCTGGCTTGTGGTTTCCCCCTTTTAAAAAGCCCCTCAGCCAGCCAGTCTTTGTCAATTCAGCTCCTGCATGGGCAAACGAATTGACCGTTAGCTGGCTAACTCTCCCTAATAAAGCCTCTGCTGTTTGCATCCAGATTCGGTGTCTTGCAAGTGTTTGGGTGGCCGTGACTTCCCGAGACTTGAGTGAGGGTCTCCCCAGAGAGGGGGTCTTCACTTTCATCTACAAACTAACTTTATCTTCATAATTTGGGATTAGAGGTGTGTACTAAGGGTGCATCTAAATTCCAGTCAGAGGGATTAAAGGTGTGTGCTAAGGACTGAGCCACACCACAACTAGAAACAGGTTTTTTTTTTTTTTTTTCCAGTAAATAACACAATCCTGGGGTTCACAGTGGGACCAAATATCCTGCAACAGATATGATATTATACTTTAAAAAGTCAAATGGCTAACACACATGTTTAATTCAGCTACTGGGAAAGCTGGAGGCAGGAGGACCACAAGTTCATGGCTTGCCTAGACTGCAGAGTAAATTCAAGGCCAGAAGTGATCATTTTAGCCCATATTTTAAAACAAATAGTAACATTCTGTCTTAGTTAGGGTTTTCATTGCTGTGAAAAGACATCTCGCCCAAGGCAACTCTTATAAAGAGGAACATTTAATTAGAGCTGGCTTACAGGTCTTGAGGTTCATTTTGAGTGTTTTGCCTGCATGTATACTTTGTGTGTGCCTGGCATCCATGGGCATGGGCATGCCTGGTGCCCACAGAAGCCAGAAGAGGACATCAGATCACACAGCACTGGAGTTTTAGATAATTACGAGCCACCGTGTAGGTGCTGAGAATTGAACCCAGGTCCTCTGGAAGAGCAATCAGTGCTCTTAACCATGGAGCCATCTCTCTAGGCTCCCTAAAAATAACTTCCAAAGTATATATTTTTTTTTTTTTTTTTTTTTTTTTTTTTACCAGTCTGTCTTTGTGAAAGCCTAAATGTTCAGAACGATATTGCATGCACCAACAATCTGACACACACATGTTTTGCAGGCAAAGAGATGTGTCTGGCCAGCTGGGGTAAAGCTGAAGGTGCCAGATCCCTGTGGCATCATAGAAAGACCGTGGCAGGCTCTTTCCTCCTGGCTGGGTGTTAGTAACTTGGGGCAGACTCTGTTTCCATTTGGTAATCCTGTGAAGAACCTTTGTGACATATGGTGTAGCTCTTCCCTGCTACATATATATATATATATATATATATATATATATATATATATATATATATATATATAATTTACTATCTATGTGTGTGTTCCCTGTTCTCCGCACTTACTAAGCCACTGAGTCGCTTGGCTTTAGTGTATTAGGAACAGCCCCTGCTCCCCGGTTACCTCCAATCTTACCCTCTCCAGCTCCCTCTCTTTACACAGAGATGTTGTTTTGCATATGCTGGCCTTGCACTTGAGTTGCAGCCTCCCAAGAGGTTGGGCTTAGGGCAGGCAACTCTTCATAAGGCCTTCTCTTAAGTCTGTCATCCCGCAGCCTCTCTCAGTAGTTCTGGGAAGCTCTGTGCTAGGTCCTGTACTTGTGAAGGACTTCCTCTGGTCGTTAAAATTTATACTGACCAGTTATCCTTGTGATGCAAGCTATTGTCAATGTCGTATCTGGAATTTGCAGTAATCTGTTCTACAACATGTTTGGAACACATGTGAATTACATACAGCTGAAAAAACTTTCAAGAATG
Organism: Arvicanthis niloticus; assembly: GCF_011762505.2. Taxonomy (NCBI): domain Eukaryota; kingdom Metazoa; phylum Chordata; class Mammalia; order Rodentia; family Muridae; genus Arvicanthis; species Arvicanthis niloticus. The sequence continues at coordinate 17,660,997 of NC_047677.1, forward strand.
TTTTCAAAACATGTACTGCATGAGCTATTTTTTTCATCTTATAGAACTTTAATTTAAAATTTGTAATTGTTATTTTATTTTAATGTGTATGAGTGTTTTGCCTGCATATATGTCTGTGCATCGAGTGCATTCCAGGTGCCTGTGGCATCCAAAAGAGGGCATCAGATTCCCAGGAACAAGAGTCACAGGTGACTATAAACCATGACTTGAATGCTAAGGGAACCAGGTCCTCTGCAAGAGCCTGCAATGCTCTTAATGCTGAGTCATCTCTCCAGCCCCTGTAGTACTCCAGATTAAAGGATTCAGGAGAGGGCTATAGTGCTGTGCCAGGGAAATGTTGGTGATCTGCCCAAAACAGATAGGCACCGATCTGATGCATCTCACAGCAGGGTCACAATGGCTAGCGTGGAGCTTGCTATTTTGACCAGGCTGATCTCACAGACACCTGCTTGCTTCTGCCTCTTGGGTACTGGGATTAAAGGTGTGCATAGCCAAGAATATTTCTTTGTAAATGGGCACTTACAGATACACTGGCAATCTCTGGAAGAACACTCAATGCCAGCCGACTAGAAAACAAACTCAGGAACGAGGACATGGGTTTTCTTTTTTTTTTTTTAAAGAATTATTTATTTCATGTATATGAGTACACTGTAGATATGTGGTGTATGAATAGACTGGTGTGGACATCAGATCCCATTACAGATGGTTGTGAGCCACCATGTAGTTGCTGGGAATTGAACTCAGGACCTCTGGAAGAGCAGTCAGTGCTCTTAAGGGCTGAGCCATCTCTCCAGCCCTGGGTTTTCTTTTTCATGTTCCTTTCCTTTCCTTTCCTTTCCTTTCCTTTCCTTTCCTTTCCTTTCCTCTTTCTTTCTTTCTTTCTTTCTTTCTTTCTTTCTTAAACAGAATCTTGCTATGCTGTGTGACTGATCTCGGTTTTGTTTTTGTTTTTGGGACAGGGCCTCAAACCTGAACTCCTGGGCTCAGGCAGCTACACCTCAGCCTGCAGAGTGTTTGCGGCTACAGGGGTGTATCTGCTCACACTTTTTGTTATGTTTTTGCATTTTTTAAAAATTTATTTTTTACTTTGTTGTGTCCTGCTCTAGTAAGTTATCTTTTCAGAAACAACTATGAGCTTAGCCTGGTAGTGCAGGTTTGTAATCCCAGCTACTTAAGGGAAACTGAAATTACAAGTTTGAAGGGCGCCTTGGGCTATGAGTTCAAGGGCGGAAGGCTATGAGTTCAAGGACGGTGTGAGTAACTTGGCCTCAAACTCACTCACAGAGATCTGTCTGCTTCACCTCCCAAGTGCTAGGATTAAAGGTGTGCACCACCACCATCCACCTAAGAATAAGAACTTTGGCTTTTTTTAAAAATATTTTTGTGTGTTTAAGTTTTATCATCACATGTGTGCAGTACTGCTCATAGTGGCCAGAAGAGGGCGACAGACTATTTTGGAATTGCAGTTAAATAAAGATGTTTTTTTGAGCCGCCAATGTGGATGCTGAGAACTGAACCCCGGGTCCTCTGGAGAAGCAGCCAATGCTCTTAAGTGCTGAGCCATTTCTCCAGCCTTCCCCCCTCCCAAAATGAACTCTTTTGTTTGTTTGTTTTTCGAGAAAAGGTTTGGTCCACATAACTCTAGCCGACCTGGAACTCTGCAGACCAGGCTGACCTCGAACTCACAGAGATCCACCTGCTTCCGCCACCAGAGTGTGGGGATTAAAGGCACATGCCCAGTTTAGAAAATAAACTCTTAAAGCAATATATTACCTTCTTTACTGGATCACAGCAAGCAAACTGTGTAAGAAGGCTACCAGAAGCCAAGGGCTCTGGACTAGAAAAGAAGTCATGCCTTCACCACAGGCACTTGTAACTCACGGGAGAATTTGTTGTTCCATTTGGGGTAGCTATGGGTCCTTAAGGATTTCCCCATTTAACTTGTGTCCGTTTTTTGGCTCACCCGTTCTTCTCAGTTCTTTTAGGTTGCCAGCTTAAAAGGACGGACACACACACACACACACACACACACACACACACACACACAATCTCCTGGTAACCGTTTTGTTTTTTCATCTGCAGGTGTGTCCCTACCTGTGCCAAATGTCCTTAGTTGGCCTCTGCCTCCTGCTCTGTAGTCTCGACAGTGGGTATAGCTCAGGGGCAGGATACTTGCCGAGTGTGGGTGAGTCCTGGATCCCATCCCCAAGCACTGAATAAACAAACAGAAACTGCCTTGCTGGTATCTGCTGGCAAGCACCCAGGGACATCAAACAGTCTGAAGTGAACGTGAGGCTTCTCTGCCAAACCCACTGCTCTGCTCGCTTTGTACTTGCTGCAGATACAAAGTTAATAGCGCGACCGCCCACCTAGCCGTCCCACCCGGGATCTTGCTGTCCACCTGACTCCGTCCCTCTCTCCCTCCTGCTCTGGCAGCTCTCTCCTCCTCGTGCCCTCCGGCCAATCTCCCCACACCTTTCAGTGTCCCAGCTTTTATCCTATCACTTTCAAAGTCTGATCTAGAAGCTGCAGAAGTTAAGCTGGAGCCATTTCTTTGCTCTCAGTGGATACCGCAGTCACATAATAGCCACACACTTCTTGTGTGGTAGGAAAGACTTTCGGAAGCCCGTCTGCTCCTCCTCCTCCTACTGCTCAAACCACACCGGCCCTCTCCTCTCCTCTCCTCTCCTCTCCTCTCCTCTCCTCTCCTCTCCTCTCCTCTCCTCTCCTCTCCTCTCCTCTCCTCTCCTCTCCTCTCCCTCCCCTCCCCTCCCCTCCCCTCCCCTCCCCTCCCCTCCCCTCCCCTCCCCTCCCCTCCCCTCCCCTCCCCTCCCCTCCCCTCCCCTCCCCTCCCCTCTTCTCTTCTCTTCTCTTCTCTTTTTGTTAGGGTTTCCATTGCTGTGAACAGACACCGGTTAACAAGAACTCTTATAAAGGACAACATTTAATTGGGGCTGGCTTACAGGTTCTGAGGTGTTCATCCATTATCATCAAGGCAGGAAGCAAGGCAGCATCCAGGCAGGCATGGTGCTGGAGGAGCGGAGAGTTCTACGGTTCATCTAAGGGAAGCCAGGAGAAGACTGTTTTCAGGTAGCTAGGAGGAGGGTCTCAAAGTCCCACCCTGACAGTGACACACTTCCTCCAACAAGGCCACACTACTTCAACAAGGCCACACCTCCTGATAGTGCCACTTCCTGGGACAAGCATATGTAAAATACCACTCTTCCTTCCTTCCTTCCTTCCTTCCTTCCTTCCTTCCTTCCTCCCTCCCTCCCTCCCTCCCCCCCTCTCTCTTTTTTCTCCTCCTCTTCCTTCTCCTCTTCTTTTTTTCAGATAGGGTCTCACTCTGTAGCCCTGGATTACCTGGAACTTGTCATTATAGACTGGCCTCAAATTGATAGCGATCCACTTGCCTCTGCCTCCCAAGTGCTAGGACTGTAGGCCTGTGCCACCACACCCAGCATATAAGTCTGCAGCTTCTGAATACTCCTTAAGAAAGAAATGCTCTTTAAAGCTCCCTGCCTTTGTACACTCTGTTTTCATACTTAGTGACTGCCTACTCCTAGGCTACCTGGAACCCCCTTCTTCCCCAGGCAATGTCTCCAACCACCTTCTCTGTGAACGTTGCAGAGGCTTTACTTGTTAACTTTTGCCACTTCCCAAGAGCAAGGAAATCTTCCTCTTCTTTATAATCCCAGAGCTCCTCACCCCTCATACAGTCGGTAGGTACCGAATATATTGACTGATGAATGAAAGATGTACTGAAAATTTATCACATTGTTGTGTATGCACACACAAGTCATGGATGCCGATATCCATGCACAGAGGTCAGATTGTGGAGTCAGTTTTCATCATTTGCCTGTACATGGGTCCCAGGGACCAAACTCAGGTCATCAGGCTTTTGCAGTGAGCTCTTTACCACTGAGCCATCTGGTCAACCCCCAGATGTGCGTTTCTTCTGTGTTCTTTCTGTGTTCTGTGTTCTGTGTTCTGCTGTCTTCAAATGTTGTCAACAGAGTTCCGAGTAGGGCCACGTCAGCAAGAAAGCTCTTCTCGAGCCGTCTTCCCTGTCTCCTCCCACACTTTCATCCTTTCCCCCTCAGTTGGTAGACCTGTGCTTTGTGGGTGATGGTATGCATGATAAAATATCTAAGCCTTTGATTTGATTCTGTTCTTAATTTTCATCCCAGTCTTTGTAGACTTTAATAAATAAGCATGCGTTGTCTGTCTTTGTCGGGCTGCAATTAGAGCAAGAGGATTCTATTACAGCTCAGAACAAACAGGGGAGGCAGAACGACTTTTTTTTTTTTTTTGCAGGAGGAAAATGACTTTCAGGGTCTTGGAAGAGACTTGCTTGCCCTGATCGTCTGGCTTTGATCTTCAAGGCTCCATTAAACAAGGTATCAGCTTTAACAAGCTTTTGCACCGATGCCAAGGATGTAGTTCAAAAGGTCATACTAAGAAAAAAAATAACGAAAACAACAATAACAACTACACATTGCTGTCAGCGTCAAACAACCTGTCTGGAGATGGATCTTCTCAGAAGAGACAAGGCAGGAGGAGCCATGGCTGTGGGTCACAGACAGGCGAGCAGGTAGCCTTTGAGTGTGGTTAACCCATGTTCCTAGAGTAACACTTGCTGCTCCTGTAGCAATAAACAGTGCCACCTGGCAAAGTGCACACAGGGGGGATGGGAACCACCACCTGGAAATCAGTAACACAGGTCTATCACAAGACACTGTTGGACTGAGATGTCCAGATTCTCTTTTCTTGAGGTACTTGGGGTTGAACCCAGCTTTTCACATGCACACTCTACTACTAAGATGTACCCTGGTCCCAACAAGCCATGCTTCTAAGCAGTCGCATCTTACCAATACACACACTCATGGCTACAGGCATGAGCTCCTTACTTTATTCCACTTCTGGTTCACTGTCTGTTGCAGATGCAACTAGAGGCCGAGGAGATGGCTCAGATAGAGCATCTGCCATTGCAAGTGTGAGGACCTAAGTTCGGATCCCCAGCGCCCATCTAAAGAGTCGGGTGCTGTGGCATGTGTCTGTAACTCCGTGCTGAGGATCAGAGACAGGCAGATCCCTGGGACTTGCTGGTCAGTCAGCAGAGCACACACACACACACACACAGATGGGGGAACTATAATTATAAAACTACAATGTAGAGCTCCAGTTTGACCTAATATACCTGGATTGGAAAAAAGAAAAAAAAAAAAAAAGCAATATTTTTGAACCCATATGTGGTGGCTTGAACAGCAATGGCCCCCATGTGAACAGCAATGGCCCCCATAGGTTCACAGATTCGAATGCTTGGTCATTAGGGAGTGATACTATTAGGCCGTAGGGCCTTGTTGGAGGAAGTGTGTCACTGTGGGTAGGCTTTGGGGGGTTTGGGTTTCAGAAGCCTAAGTCAGGCCCAATGGTCGTCTGTCTTCCTTCTGCCTTCAGATCTGGAACTCTGAACTATTTCTCCAGCACCATGTCTGTCTGCAGGCCACCATTCTCCCCACCATGAGGATAATGGACTAAACCTCTGAAACTGTCAGCCATCCAGAATGAAATGTTTTCTTTTAGAAGAGTTGCCATGGGATGGAGAGATGGCTCAGTGGTTAAGAGCACTGACTGCTCTTCCAAAGGTCCTGAGTTCAATTCCCAGCAACCACATGGTGGCTCACAACCATCTGCAATGGAGTCTGGTGCCTCTTCTGGTGTGTCTGAAGAGAGCAATGGTGGTGTACTCATATGCATTAAATAAATAAATAAATCTTTTTAAAAAAAAAAGAGTTGCCATGGTCATGGTGTCTCTTCACAGCAATAGCACACTGACTAAGATGCCATGATATCCTTTTAAGTAGCCAGACTGTTCTGGTGTCCAAAGGACATACCTTCTTCTAGCTCAGCCAGACTGTATTGACTGATGTCCCAAGGACGTGTCTTCTTCTAGCTCACTTTCAAAGCTTCACCTTTAACCACTTCTATTGCCTCTGCACATACTGTGGTCTAGCTCCCTGTTAATCCCTGAAAAGACACCAAGTTTTGAACCCCTTTGAACTGAATCCTCATATGAACAATGACAACAGGGCCCTTCACAGGACAGAGACACCAGGAGGACAGTGGTCTCTCGTTCTGTGGCTGTACAGCCTTCTCCTTCTCCTCCCTCCCTTTTCTTTTAGACAGTGACTAACTGACTGGCCTGGAACTCACTAGGTTGACCAGGCTGGCCTTGAACTCACAGAGCTTTGCCTGCCTCTGCCTCCTGAGTGTTAGGACCAAAGGTGTGCACCACCACACCTGGCCCATCTTTACTTCGTATGCACCTATCCCCCACAAGCCCAGGACCTAATCAGCTGCCGAGCTGAGCCCACCGAGTCTCAGAATCTTGCTGACAGGAGAGCACACAAGACGGAGAGAATACACTGCAGCCCTCAACCTTGACCCTTTCACTGCTACCTCCTTCCTGTGTGTTTGTTTCTTAGGGTGGCTGACCACAAACTGGTCACGAAACAACAGAAATTTATTCTTTCACAGTTCTGGACCTAGACGTTCCAAACCAAGGTGTCAGCTTAGTGGGCTCCTTCTGGGGCCCTCGAGGGACACTCTTAGTTTATGTTTTCCTTAGTGTCACGGACCTCAGTCTACCCTTGATACTTTTGGTTTAGATGCTTTGATCTAGAGTCTTCTTAAAAATATAAATAAGGGGCTGGAACATTGGGGCTCAGTGGTTGAGAGCACTGGCTGCTCTTCCAGAGGTTCTGTGTTCAATTCCTAACAACTACATGGTAACCCCTAACCATCTATAATGAAATCCGATGCCCTCTCCTGGTGTGTCTGAAGAGAGCAACAATGTACTCATATACATAAAATAAATAAATCTTT